>NC_046661.1:39197996-39267047 GCF_010883055.1 Belonocnema kinseyi | reverse complement strand
GAAGGATTTGCGAGCGAACGACAGAAAAGTGGTAAAATATCCGGGGTTTTGCGAGATTTTCGAATCGATGAAATTCTAAAAAATCAAACCTTTGTCGAGGAAATCATTATTTTCACGGCATGTGATCGAAGGTCGACGACTTGATGAAATATGTCTCGAAATTGAGAAACAAGGAAATAAACTGACATATCCTGTGTGTGTTGTAACATTAGTTGTAATCAGCCATCAGGCTAGCTGTCATCTTCGCGCCAAGCACGGTATCGGGCGCCCTTCTTTATTGACCGCGGGTCAACAATACTACGATTCTCAAGGGGCAAAGTCTCTTCTGCGATATTGACTTTTTGATGAGACTATCATCATTTGATAGTACGTCAACAATAATTAGACACGTGTCCCGGATTTTTTGTAAGTGGTTCCTTGTAAGAACTATGAACGCTTGCAAATCACGTTAGCCACAATTGCCAAACGTCTATCAATTTGCTGGCGACCACGCTGGTGTTGGTTTAAATCTTTTTTTATCTATTTGATCATTTTGAAATTTATTCCCAGGTTACTTGATACATTTATCATTTATAAAGAAAATTCAATATTCGCCAGTTTTGTAATTTTGGAATAATTATCAACGTGGAAAATTCTGTAATATCCAAAAATATGGACAAGGAAGGCGATATAGAAGTATCAGTAGTAGTTGGGAAAGGTAAGATTTCGGTGGAATTCATCCACAATTTAAACTGATCTTTACTTAAATTTAACTAAATTTTTAATTTAAATAAATTGTATGTACCTTTTGAAATGATCTAAATTATATTCAATGTTTCAATTTAGTTAAAAAAAATTATTTTTAAAATTGCACTACGATAGATCTTAAAGTCCGAACGGAATTTTTTAAACTTATTTACTTAGTATCTCGAAAATGTCTATTTAAAAAATAAATAAGCAAGAAATTCATTTAGTTTAACTAAACTTTATTTAATTTTAAAATTCGCCTAAATTTTTATTAAATTTTAAATTCGAATAAATTTTATTCAGATTTGGAATTTAACTAAATTTTATTTAATTTTTTAATTTATTTCAATTTCATTTAAATTTTAAGTTTTGTTTTAAAAAATAATTGTTAAAATTTCACTAAAATACTAAAGCACAGAAGGAATTTTTTAAAATTTATTTATTATCTCGAAAATTTTTCTTTTCAAAGCAACCGTAAGAGAGATTAATTTAAAAATAATAATAAATAGAATATTTTTAGGACCTCTTTAATTTCAATATAATTGTGTAATTCCGTTTTCACAACATTTTTGGCGTACATGGCCAGCTGACCGATTCAGCTAGAGCAAAGATTGCTATAGTGATGGCGAAGGCGAACGCGAGAAACAGAAAATCACCACGTTCGGTTTGAAATTCAACAACCATGCCGTATCTAGGACCTAATATCTATGTTAACATAGAGTATTTTTAGTTTTAATTTAGTATTTTTCGTTATAACTAATGATTTTATACGAGTATGAATATTTACATTAAGTAATATTCCTGTTAAGCATGGAATTCGTTTCAATTTACATTATCAATGGTCACTGCTGATGTAAAATGCAATTGGAGTTTTTATTGAGATTTTGAGGTTAGGAGCAGTCACTGGCTAGAGCGATCTGTTCGCAGAATTGACAAACTCAAGTGATATCTCTAAAAAGTTTTAAGATCACATTCTCCTTTCCCACTTGAATGTAAATAAGTGTTATTTTTACAAAAATCTATAAAAAATTATATATTTCTATGAGAAATTACGAAAATGTACGACTCAAAAAACTACGAAAATTTTTCTTAATGCGAAAAAGTTACAAAATACCAATTTGGAATGTTTTTACTCTATCCTAACTCTATTCATTTTCTAAGAAAAAGGACAAATTTACAGCAAAATATAGTAAGAGAAATCTTAAATTTTCGTACAGCAGTGACCTTTGATAATGTAAATTGAAACGCATGCCATACTTCACAGGAATATTATAATCTAAATCACTTTCAGATTGTGTACCGAAAAGTGTCTTGGATATGCTTCCAATAAAATTAAAAGCTCCCCCTTTATACCGATTCTTTCCTCATAACTGATTGAGCAACAATCTTCGAATATTCAATCTTTTAAATCGGGATTTTAAGGTTTCCAGTTCAAATTGTTCTAAACATTGATTACATCGTTCGGAGACGGATCTATACAAGAGAGTAAGTTGTTCCTTTCTTTTGTCAATGCGGTGTGTATCGACGGACGAAATGAGTCTTCATGTAGTGTGATAGATTTTTGCTGTACCAAGGTCCTCGGCGAATATAGTGGATCCATCGAGTGAAGTGAGGGTCACGTTAGCAGATGTGATCGAGCGAAATGATAGCAGTATCCAAGTGAAATTTATTCTGAAAAAGAAACATAAAATGAACCGATGAAGCTATTGGTAGAAGGGCTTCAACCTATCAGCGTGTACAGTGTAATGCTGATTACTGTATAAAATTTCATAATCAGAGGAACGGACGCGTTTGCATATGGTGTAAGGTCCGAGCCATTCACTTTCTAATTTTTTTTCTTTTGCTATCATTATTCAGTAGTACTAAATCTTCTGGTTCGAAAAGAGAATTACTTATGATTATTTTTGCATCTTGCTGCCTTTTTAATCGTTTCTGCGTTTTTGGAATGACAGTCCTTTCCTTTTCCAAATATTCTTCATGTCGCTTTTGCCAAATGTCTAACTATTCTTGATGGGTTAATGACGTAGTTATTGCTAAGGCTGAAGGTAAATTCGCTTTTCTTCCACATGTCATTTCAAACTGCGTTAAAATGATCTAGTAGATTTGTTAATATGCTTTCGCTCGTCGTTTCCCACAGTGCTATAAGAATGATGTATTTTGTGAGCACATCTTGGATGGATAGAATATATTTGTTCCCGCTCGTTGTTTCCGGTAATGGACCAACTATGTCCATCGCGATCTTCTCATTCGGCTGCGTCGGCATTTCCGGAATGACTGCTTCAACTTTTGGGTGAATTTGGGTTAGTTTTTCACTTTGGCATGCTTGACATTTTTTAACGAATTCGATTACGTCTTTCTCCATATTTTCTCATGATGTTTGTTCGCGTAGTCTCTTGATTGTTTTATTTTCTCCAAAGTGGCCAGTGGCAACGTTTTCGTATGATTCCCTCAACAGGTTTTGTTTCTCTTCTTCACTGAATTTTTTATCAGGTCGTTCGCACAGGAAAAATTTACATTCTGTGAATTTTGTTTGTAATAGAAAATTCGAAATATCTCCGATGCGTACACATTCCGTGATTTTTATTAAGGGATCCTCCATATGAAATTCAAGAATGTTCCAGGTTTTGTTTCTGGTGAAATCTTTAATTTTGATGTAGGGGAGTTTGGCCCATTTTCCTTCGTCATAGTCGGGTAATTGGATTCTTAGCCAAGAGAAAATGTTTTGCTTGATAATTTTAATCCAATTCTTTCCGTTGGCGACAGGTTTTATTTTTAATTTACTAGGCAGGCGGTTCCTTTTGCAGTTCACATAATCGTTTTGAATTTCCTTTTCATCCGTCGGTTCATAATTTCGCAATCTTTCAGAAATTGGTTCATTATCTTCGCCTGATAATGATGGTGTATCAATCTCATCAACTTCTTGAGATTCACCAACTTGGTTGATGTTGGCATTCTCTTCCGATTGTTCTGAGAGATTTTGATCTTCGATGGGGTGCATTCTCGAAATCGCGTCAGCTGCCGTATTTTCCTTCCCTTTTTTATACATGACCTTGTATGTGTATGCTTCCATCTGAAATCTTCACCTCATTAACCTGATGAAGGGTCCTTTACGTTAAAAAGCCATGTCAAAACTTGATAGTCCGTTTGTATTACGAACTGACGTCCGAGAAGATATTGCGAAGCCGCTTAACTGCCCAGACAATTGCTAATTTTTCTTTTTTCGGTAGTGGTGAAATTTAGCTCAGGTTCATTTAGAGTTCTTGAGATGTACCAAACTGGACGTCCCTGTTGCGATAAAATTGTCCCCAGTCCAATATTACTTGCGTCGGTGGTCAAAGTAAATGTGTCCTTGAAGTCCGGATATCTTAATACCGGTGCGGAGGAAAGAGCATCTTTCAACATTTTAAAACTTGTTTCGCAAGATGGCGTCCAGTTAAAGGGACGATTTTTCTTTGTCAGTGCTGTTAAAGGTTTAGCTATCGTAGATAAGTTTTTTAAAATAAATTTTTAGTAATATCCAACTAGTCCCAAGAAAGACATAACTTCTTTTTGTTTCCCGGGTCTTTTGAAATTTTGCACGGCAGATAATTTATATGGGTTTGGTTTCACACCATTTTCTGTCACCACATGTCCCAGATATTCTAATTCCGGTCGAAGAAACTCACACTTGTCTAGTTGAAGTTTAAGTCCAGTAGCCCGTAAACGTTCAAATAAAATAACCGGATGTTCATTGTGTTCTTCGAGTGTGTTATCAAAGACAACAATGTCGTCCAGATAATCAAAGCATATTTTTCCTAACAGTCCTCTTAATTCTGTGCCCATCATTCTTTGAAATGATTCTGGAGCATTTTTAAGTATATTTTTTCGAGTTTTCGTCCATGGGAATTTGATGAAATCCTGAGCCCAAATCAAAGGCTGAAAAGAATTTTGCTTTTCCAAGGTGGTCTAGAATTTCGTCGATTAGAGGAAGTGGGTACACATCTTGATCTGTTTTTTTATTTAAGTTGCTGAAATCGATTACAAGCCTCCATTAAGGTTTTCCCGACGCGTCGCGATTTTTCGGAATTACCCAAAGGGGTGAATTACATGGTGAGTCTGAGGCTTCTATTCTTCTCTTCGTCAACATTTCATTTATCTGATTTGAGATTTCTTCTTTATGGCATTCCGGATATCGTGGTTGACGTACATTAATATTTGCTTCGTCTTTCAGGTTGATTTTATGTGACGCGAGACTTGTGCAGGGTAGGGGATCTCTTTGCAGTGAGAAAATGTCGTGATAAGAGATGGCTATCTTTTGAATCTGTATTCTGTGTTCATCTCCTATGTGTTCAAACCTCAAATTTCCATTTAACAATTTTAATCTAGCATTTAATTCATTCTTCGTAATGTAAGTTACACGCTCCAATCGTTCTTGGGCGACATTGATATACTTGTACTTTATCTCTTCATCACTTAATCTCAAGTCTGATTCGGTTTCGCTACTAACGGGAATCATAATCTGTGAGTCAACAATACGGTAAATGAAATTTGGAATGTAGGGATTATCTTCTATGCGAATGTGCCCCTGATTTTTGTTTGTTTTCACGCTTATCATTTTTATGTTGTTTTTGTAGATAAGGATACCGCCGTACTCCAATGGATAGACATTATCTTCGAACTAGAGGGAGCTGTTTCACAAGTTGAACTGATAAGAGTACAGAAATGGTGTTTCGATGATGCCTTCCTCGGGCATGCGAAAATTTTCTGGTACAATTACAAAGATATGTTCTTTCCCTTGAAACTTAAACTTGGTGATGTGCTTTGTCCGGTGCTTATCATTTCCCATTAAAAACTCTCTCTTCATTGAAATTCTCTGGTGATGTTTGTTAATACAATTTTCTTTTATTAGCTTTATCGATGTGCCACTATCAAAAATAATAGTTTTTACATGTTTGGTTGCTCCGTGCAATTGTCTTCTGATAGAATATAATCATCCAGATATTGCTGATACTCCGTCTTCGATTCCATTTCCTTTTCTTTGATATCTTCTTCTTCCGTTTCTTCTTGGAGATAATTCACACGATTCGGAGGTCGAGTTGCCGAGGCTTTCGTGTGAAAATTTTTCTGTTCATGTGTTAAGGGATTTTCCGACTGAACAGCATACAAAAGTTCGTGCATTCTTTGGTTGAATCGTGCATTGAAATTCTGGACACTTTCCCCAGCTCCTTGAATTACGTGCGAGAGTTTTGTGCGATGAGTTTCTAGTGATCCGGTAGTTCCAAAATTAGTTCTAAGAGCTTTGAGAAGATCATCATAACCCTGAATTGATAAGAAACAAATAGATTTTTCCGCTTCTCCTTCGATTTTTTCTGCGATGATCCAGTCTAATAAAACACCTGGATTCGATCACTGTGATTTAATTCTTACTATAAGAGCGATGAAAGGTTTCACTCCCATATCGTCTTGTCCGTTGAATTTTTTTTATTAATTTGACTGCGTCTCTCGCAGGGGTAGTTTCTCTTGTAGGGCTAACTTCAGTAGGAGTTGTTACTCTTTCGTTCGACAATCTTTGCAGAATCCTAGGATCAATTGGTTCAGATTCTACATGTAAGGCGGCAACGTTACCTGCTCAAGATTTATCATCGTTTCCCCTTTCGCTTTCGTCCGAAGTAACCAAATCCAAATTCTTTGCTGAAGAGCGAATTTCTTCTTTACTAGTATTTATCGCGATTTCCATGTTAGACATCCGGTCTGATAATTTTTGTAGCATGCCGATTATATCTGCATTTGTAACTACTAGGGGGGTATTTTCCGTCTGTGAAGATGGATTTTTCTTAATTCCGTCTGCCATGGCTTCTTTCTTCTTATTATTGTGTATTAGAAGTGTACCTAATTTTGAGTTTCCTACTTATGTTAACGGATGTCGAGTGGTATGTCGCGCCGCGTTATCTATCCTCTATATCGTTCATTACAATGGAATACTCACGCACGCGTATAGTCCGTGGCGAAGTCAACTCTCTAGCCAGTGTATATTTTCTAATTTAAATTCACTATTTGAAACGAAAGTGCTACAACTTTCGCCAAATATTATGAATGAATCAATGAACGTTTTTTAACGAAAGGTCTAGTGTCGCGTAGTCGACTAGCCTTATGAGGTTTTAGAGAATCGTTACTGAACACTCCTTTTTCTTAGAACAGATTTTTTCCCTCTTCTTTTTACTTGCGATTTTCCCGTGAAGATTGTTGTTGGCTTCTTCAGTGGATCTACTCGTTCTAGTCAGCCGTGAATTTTAGAGTCCGCAAATTCTGCAATTCCAACGGTGCCAACTTGGTTGGGTGACGTCTCGCCTTTTAATCTAATTTTCTAGACAAGGAATCACTGTGAGCCTACTTAGTTCAGCCCAGTACGTGTTTTCCTGATTTTAATTCCTTTAAAAAAAAGGTTCTTAGTTATACTTTTTTGAGAATGACGTATCAATCAAAAGTATCCTGGCATGGATCGCCAATTTGTGTGACGGTCTGTATAAAAAGTCACTTTAATTTAATTTTGTCCTGAAACAGATTCATAGACCTGGTCGGAGAGTTTATTAAATGAAACAAAAGTTGCAGCCGTAGCTGTCAGACAAGGAATAAATCTGGAGCTGAGGCCCTGCTGCGACGGTCCCACGATGAAAGCTTACACTCTACTGCCCTTATCATATAGAAAGGGAGGGGATGATATCTATCTACTCTTCGCCTGCGAAACTGCTCTCTTTTAGAAGAATGCGCTTATAGAGCTAAAAATTGTTGACCTATTCTTTCTAGCTTCACACTATATCTCTAAGAGCATACGGGTCAAAGTTTTCGAATTTTTCAATTTTATGATATATTAGCCTTTGAGGTCTCCCAACAATTTTGCCAAATATTCACTCTGCATTCCGGAAAAACAAAAACAGTTTTAAAAAATCTGCGACAACACATGCAAACTATAGGTATATACGGACACTGTTATTCCTTGGAGGTAGGGGAGTTACATGAATTTTCAACGAAATTATTTAATTTTAAAGTACAAAAGACAAATGATTTACAAAAAGTTGAATTTTTTAAGCGAAAAATATGAATTTTCAATCAAAGAGTGAAAATTTCAACCAAATAGTTCAATTTTTTAAGTTTTCAGTTTCAAAAATGTATTTTCTACGAAAGAGGTGAACCTACAAATAGAAAAAAATTAATTTAAACAAAGTAGTTGAACTTTTGATAAAAAAGAGGAGTTTTTACAAAATAGTTACATTTTGAACAAAATAATTAATTTTTCAACAAAATAATTGAGTTTTCATCCAAACGAGATGAATCACAAAATCGCCAATTTCTTTAATTTCTTTCAAATTCGGATCAAGATATAAATAAGACTATTATAATACAATTATAATATTATCATTAATAATATGTGTATACATTTATATACACATAATACTATTAATATTAATATCATTTATATTTTATACTTGAAGTAACGTAACCTCAAACTATACGCATATAAAGAGGCGCGCGAAGTATTCAAATCATGAGAATCGCCAGCATAGAAATCTGGAAATATTAAAATCCCAATCTCTTCATTTTATTTCAAAGCATTTACATCGTCTCCTACTATATTCACACGGACATAGACCTGTGATAGTATGGAACCACGTCTCGTTTCAGATCTGGGATCACTGGTAAGAGCGCAGTTCTATGGGTAAATATTAGCAGCGTAGCAGATTTGCGAAGTAGTTCAGCCATCTGGTCGGGAAAATAGGGCAAAGATGGTAATTTCTGGGGCAGTCATTTTTTCTCTTAAGTACTTCATTTGGGGTTGCATATTATGAATTCAGGTTCTGTGAACAGGATTTCGTCCCGGAACACGGCATTTTTTGGGGGGAAATGTGCAAAGTATCACATTCCATTGGATTCGTGCTTTCCTGTGCATTTGAAACCGATATGACAAATATTGTTCTTTAATTTTGTATTTTAGTTATGAAGTTTCTTTTGTTATATGATATCAGAAATAAGAGCTTCACTAGGACGAAGGGAAGAATCGTGTTCATCTCGTTAAGCAGTAGTAATTGTTTATTAAGTTGGGCCTAGTAGCTTGTGGTTAGCTTATGAGTTGTTTATGATGAGCAAATTAACGTATGGGAAAAAAGATAATGAAATAAACTTCCTACATTATTGATTCGCATCTTAATTAGATAGTTATTTTAAGTTTTGTAAAATTTCACTAGTGTTTTAATTAGAGTAAAATGATTTTGCACACATGTTTGAAGAGAGGCATTACTTCGCATGCGATCATTTATGTGAAATAAGTTCATTGATAATAAATTTGTATGAATATTCAAGTTCTGAATAGTAATTATTATATCTCCCCCTCCCCCATGAAAATGAACTATATGGAAACATTTAACATATTGTTTACTATTTTAAATTTAATGTCGTCCTGAAAATTTGGGGTAGTTCGAAAAGGGGATGGACTAGTCCTCCCAAAAATTCGAGATGACTAGCCAAGTCTAAGAAAAATGATTTACTACCCATCCCATTTTCGTGTAAGCATTTTCTTAATAAATAGCGCAAGGAAAGTTTCTTTACTCTGCTAATATGTATTCTGCATATCTCGAAACTAGCCTATCCCATGGCGCATTTAAGTTTAGTGAGGAGTAGAAATCATCCAATACGAACGCCGTTTCTTGCATAGATTGTTTTTTGTTTTCTCAAAATTGTGCGTTATTGGCAGCCTTCTAAATGTACAAATCCGTAAACCGCACAATGTACGGTCACGTTATAGGCATATAATAAAGTGTATTGATTATCATTTACAAGAATTCAGAATATTCTAGAAATGTCAGAAATTTAGAATATTTCAAGAATTGAGGGAATTCCGAATATCCCCTGAATTCCTGGAATTTAGCGATGTTAAATATTTTAAGTTCTTCAGACATTCAGAGAATTTCAGGGATTTTCGATCATTTGGGCAATTCAAGAAATTCAGAGAATTTAAAGAATTTCAGAAATTTAAAACTTTAAAAGAATTCAAGACATCCAGAATATGCAAGGATTTAAGGGAATTCAGAAAAATCAAGGGTTTCTGAACATTCAAAGAATTGAAAGATTTTCACGAAATTAGAGAATTTATGGAATTCAGAATATTCAGACAATGAAAGAAATCAAGGAAATTCAAGAAAATCGGAAAATTCGGCATATTCAAGAAATTCAGAAAATTAAAGAATTAGGAAATTCAGATATTTTCAGGGATTCCAGAACATTTAGAGAATGTAGAGCATTCTCGAAATTCAGAATAATATAGGAATTGATAGAAATTTAGGGATATCAGAGTATTATAGGAATGCAATACATGCATGAAATTGAAGTAATTGAAAGAGTTCAGAGAATGCATGTAATAATGAAAACTCTATGAATGTCAAGAGTTCAGGCGATATAAAAAATTTAAGAAATTCAGAATATTTATGAAATTCAGGCAAATCAATTTTAATTGTTTGTATTGCCCGAATTATGAAACTCTTTAAATTAATTCAATTAAATAAACTGATATAATTGCACTAATGCTCTGAATCCCCCAAATTCCTTTAAAATTGTGAATTTCGTATTTAAAGAATTTCAGGAATTCAGAATATTGAAAGGACTTTAGGGTATTTAGGATACAATGGTAAAAAGCTACGGGGAATTTCAGGGAAGTCAAAGAATGCAAAGGTTTTTAAGAATTCAAGGAATCCAGAATATTCACGGAATTGGAAAATTTCAGGGAATTAAACGAATTTTACGGATTTCGCTGCATTAAGAAATTCCAGGAATTCAGATCATTTCCGTAATTTTATAGGAATAAGGGAATTTAAGAAATTTAACTCGGAATTTAGAACCACGTGAAAAGATTTCCCGAAAAATACTCCACGGAAATTCCAGTTGGGAATCCGGTTGAGTTCCCATAGAAATTCCACTAACCCTTCGTTATCAGTACCTCTACTCCTGATCGATTTCGAAAGTCTCGACGATAGATCCAACACAATTAGTTTGCACCCGGTGTAAAAATTGGATATTCCTCAAGGAATTTGAGTTCCAAATCAAGATTTACTACACATAACCCACTTTTCTCAGGGCTTTTTATTATACAACAATTTCACACATTTGGACAAATATTTTAACCACCAATTTCCTTTTTCACTTGTCCAACACTCTTCAAATATTCGAAAACATTACGAGCGCAGCCGCTAAACTATTCTCATATTCTTGCGTCGTTGTGGCTCTTTCTGTAAGTGGCAACTCAAGCAAGCAATACTCCAATTCACTGAAGAAATTGTGGGCAAGCAGCTCTCTTCTTAAGGTGTATTTCAACGCCTGCCGTATGCAAATGGAAAACCTATCTTCCTCTCATTCTACAATGTGACGATTCCACGAAGTTATCGCACTCTAGATTCATCTCTGTTTTTCCATTGGTTAGAACATCTAGAGTGAGATAAATGTATGGCATCGCCACATGCACAAGTGAGAGGAAGATACATTTTACATCTGCATACATCAGGCGTGTAAATACACCATTAGATAGGAACGCAACGTCACCACCGCGGTTGGTGCAGCGGCGGTACCACATTTGTGTGAGCAATAGCGCCAAACGTGCGAGCAGATCTTTTCCCGCCTGTTGGTAACATTGCACTCCCACAAAAGAGATAGCAATTGCCCCACGTGTCCAGAGATAGATCTTTGCGGACAAATTAAACTGCAGGTCACAGTTAAGTTTTGTGATCTTCTAAACAACCAAGTACATCAGTAATCAATTAAGTTAATGCATAGATAAAATTAAAATTAAAATAAAGTGTTTAAGAGACATTTTATGGCCATAGACAAGTGTTATAAACTAATAGACATCTATCGAATTTTTACAACATAAAATATTTTTTCGTAAGAAAAAAAATTTAATACTTGAGACAATTTTATTGAAAGTAAAAAAAAAATTAAACATAAAATATCATGTTTTTTATTAACAAATTACAAAAATAATTTTTGTTAGTCGTATCTTTTTACGGATGAAAGCAATTTTTTTACACCTTGCTGGGAATGACTTTGATTTTTTCAGCCCGTAAGTTTTATTCTAAATCAAAAATTTAATTTTTTATAACATATTGTGTAAACAATTGTGTTATATTCGTGTATTCTTACAGAAAAAAATTATTATTTTTTTTTTAATATTCTACGAATGACTATGATGTTACCTGCCTATTCCATAAACTAGTTTCACACTAAATAAACAACTTCAATTTTTATTAACAAGTTGTATAAACAATTGCATGATAGTTGGGTGAAAAAATGACTTTTTTAATAACAACTGTTGCGACTGATTTTATGTTGAAAATTATGTCAATGATTCAATTTGTTATTATTCAATGAAACACGTATGTGACGTGCGCCGAGGAAAGGGGACTTACTCTGAAAAGTGAGATTTTTCCGGGCGAGCGGTTGAAGTCGACCCGATAGACCGGGGTGAGGGATTGGAGGTGTTTCACGGAATCTCGAGTCATATCCTGATTTCTCGGGCACCTAACAACTAAATTATTAGCAATAATAAAGCTTGTATATTTTCCCCAATGGTATCATTTAAAAAAGCAGCTCAACAACTATTGAAATGTGCAAAAACCTTGATTTATATTTTTTAGAGTGAGCCATTTTCGGTGGAATGAGATCAGAAAGTACGGTGTCCAGCGACTCTAAAAACCCGAAATTCTTCTTTGATTTTTTTAAATCATGAAAACCTGGAAATATTCTTGAATTTTCCACGACAACGTTGAATTTTATTTTTTTTCTATTACAACAGTTTCTTTATATTAAAATGTGAAGATTAATTTAAATCTGTCAGTCTATTATGAAAAAACATCTCTTTTTCAAAGAAGCCTTGCTACTAAAAAGTTTGTTATTAATCAAGATATAATTTATCTTTTTTCATGACAGAATGAACAAAGAGATTTCAAGGCTCTTGTCGTAGACTTTTCTAATTATTTTATAGATTGCAATAAACAGGCTTTAATATAATATAGTTAAAGTTGAAGTTAGTAAATATTTAAAGTATACATTTTTTGTGATATTCAACTTACAATTTTAAAAAATTATTACTTGCAAATTTTGATGTTAATTCATTTTCAGAATTATAATAAGCCATGTCCATACAAATGATATTTCGAGATATTTTTAGATTAAAAATATTTTTAAAATATTTCTAAAGATTGAAAAAGATTTCAAAATATTTTGAAAAGTGTTGAATATTTAAAAGAATTCTGAAAATTTAACGAAGATTTCATGGATCTCAAAGAATTTAAAAATATGTAAATATATTTATAAATAATAATATTAAAATCATTTCAATTATCTGAAACGATTTCAAATTTTGTTAGAAGTTTTTAAAAGATTTCAACAATATTTTTAAATTTTTCAAAAGATTTCGCAAATATTTAAGAGAATTCAGAAGGATTTCGAAAGATTTTAACACAATTTTTGTATATCAGGTTTCAAAGATTTTAAACGATTTCACATTTTTTTAGAATATTTCAAATTATTCCAAAGGAATCTTTAAGATTCAAGTGATTTTAGACGAATACCAAAGATTTCAAAAATATTTCAAAGAATTCATGAGTATTTCTAAGGATTTCAAAGATTTTAGAAAGGTTACAGTACACCAGATTTCAAAGGTTAAAGAATATTTCAAAGATTTTACACGATTAAAATTTTTTGTAAGATTTTTTAATAATTCACAAAGGTTTCAAATATTCGAGTGAAGATAAACAATTTTTCTGAAAGATTTCAAAAGATTTCAGAAATATTTCATATAAATACCATGTGACGAGAGGGTCACGTGACCAAACCTGGTCCTTAACTTTTCTTTCCAAACTTACGTCTATACGAAATGAGGGATCGCTCTGAAAGTTTGGGAATTGAAAGAGGAGATAATAAAGTCTTTGTCTCCGCTTTGTTCTGGCAGAAATTTTGGAGAAAAAAAAATTTCTAAGAAAATACAACTGGAAGTTAGATCGGTACTTTTCTTCCCAACTTACGTCCAGGCGGAATGTTATATCGTGTTAAAAATTTGTCACGCTGAAATGAAGGCATGCAGGAACGTGTCTCTGTTCCGCAATAATTAGAATTGTGAATACAGTTTTTTTTAATTACTATTTTGAAGAAATACCGACCCTGCTGTAAAACCCTGCAAGCAAATTTCAATGTTGTCAATGGGGTGGTTATGAGGCTTATATTTATCAAAGTGGGGCAAACAAAACAAAAATCGCTCACGATCATTATGCACAAATAACGCAAAAACTGTTGTTTGGACTTGAAAGACAAATAAACAAATTTGGTCTGACACAGGTACGTATCAGCTGTGTCAAAGCAGCACTATCCAGAGATGCCAGATCGTGGATGAAATTTACCCCCACCATACCTACCGTTTGAGATTCAAAATACAATAAAGGGTATAAGATGATAAAAAAGGAAGGAGTACCAAAGTATTTAGAAAAGGGATGGGGAGAGAGAAGGTGGACAAGAATAGCAAGATTTACTATGCAGTCTGATAAGTCCCTGAAAAATGAAACACGGAGACGTTTTTTTGGCCGAAGTCGGTTTTATTTTTCAACATACTCTCCTTTTAGGTCGATACAGCGAGTCCAACGATTTTCTAACTTTTTGATACCGTCCGAAAAGTACTCGATCGGAAGGTCTCCAAAATACGCCATGTGCATTACAAAATACGGAGGCCATAACCTTTCCGACGCATTGTCGCGTTTTTGGACGCTTCGGAGCACTTTGGCCCGGTGGAACCCACTATTTTGCCTGTTGCGTTGACTCAGGAGTGTAGTAGTGGATCCAGGTTTCATCCATGGTTATGAATCTGCGCAAAAACTCGGTCGGCTTACGCGAAAATAATGCCAAATTCTGCTGGGAAGTTGTCACAGGAATTCGTTTTTGGTCCACTGTGAGCAAACGCGGCACCCATTGCGCGCAGAGCTTCTTCATGCTCAAAACTGAATGCACGATATTGCCCACATGTTCCAATGATATGCCTACAGCATTATCTACCTCTCTCAGTTTCACTTTGGGATCATTCAACATCATATCATGGATTTTTCGACATTTTCTGGTGTAGTGACCTCTTTTGGGCGCCCAGATCGTTCAGCATCAACTGTGCTCGTACGGCCACAACGAAACTCGGTAAACCACTTATGAATCGTTCCAATCGACGGTGCAGAGTCCGGGTAATACTTATCCAGCTTGGCCTTGGTCTCTGATATCGTTTTCTTGCGAAGATAGTAGTGTTTGGTAAAAACTCGAAACTCAGATTTTTCCATATTAAAAAAAACTCGGAGGTTAGTCGCTTCTCAGTGCTGTAGCTTGTAAATGCGTAAACATAAATGGCTGAAGTTTTGACAGGCGTCATTTGAAGGATCAAGCTCGACGAAAATGGTTCACATCAGTGAATACTAATGCCATCTCTTAAAATTTTCAGGTACTTATCAGACTGCCCAGTAGATTAGGAAAAGAGGTAAGGGAGGGAATGTATTGGGAAAAAGAAGAGAACAGAAAGTGTAGAATATGTGATTGGGAGAAGGAAACATGGGAAAATGTATGGGAAGGATGTAGGAGAGGAATGGAAGATAAAGGAAGCGGGCAAGAGAATGTGGTTAAGATTTTCTAGGGGAGGATAGATTAGGAGAAGGATAGATGTAGGTGTTGGAGGTTGCTAGAGGAGAGAATGAGAGAGAATGAAAGAATGCATGTTAAAATAATAGAAAATTGGAGGTATAAAAAAAGTGAAAGAAAAAATAAAACGAAAGTCACTTAGATTAGAAGCGTAAAAACGTAAGTAATGTTTATGCAATAGTATAAGTACACTAAGTGCATTTGCGTTCTCATGTTCTCTTTCTCTCGCTTACACTCTCGCTTTCGTTCCCTCGATCACTCGTTTGCTAATAAGTCCTAAATTCAGTGGCGGATTTACTCCTAGAGAAAATGTAATGTTGAATTTAACCAATGATTTTTCAACTGTTTATATATGTATAATTAGGTAATAAAAAGCAACTACGTTGGGCTTTTGTTTTTACGAGTCACAACATGTGAACATCAAAAAATGAACATGATTCAGCGGGCACTAAGTAAACAGTGCACATGTAAGGAGCTTACATCTAATTTTTGAGTATAGAGTAAACGAGAATTTCCAGTATTTATTTATTATTATTATAAGTATTATATTAGAATTATTCATTTATCCTAGTAATGTGTCATTTTTTGTATATGAAAAAAGTCAGAAATCAGAAGTACATGAAATATCTGGCGCTACCTAAATTGCATTATCACAGGAAATAGAGATATGGAACTAGATATAAGACTGTATGTAAATAGTTGTAAATAATTGTGTATAATAAGGATAAGATTTAAAAAAAATATATGTAAGTGGTTGTAAGAAATGGAAGTCATCTAAACCCTTAGGAAGCACTTTATGAATAAAGAAGAGGAAGAAGTACTTTGGAATTTTTAAAAATAAGCCTTTTAAAATTGTTTTAATTCTTTGAAATTCCTTTAAATTAGAAAAATAAGTTGAACATTCCTTGGCATTTTTTAAAACGTCCGCAAATATTTGAAATCCTTAAAAATCTTTTGAAATCGTTTGAAATTTTTTAAAGCTCTTGGAAATATCTTGAAAACTTTTAAATACCCTGAAGTATTTCAAATCCTTTAAAATCTCATATTAAATTTCTGTAATGAATTGAAAATTCCTTGGAATCTTTTAAAATTCTCTCAAATTTTTCAAATTCTTCAAAACCTTTTGAAATACGTAGAACTTTTTTTTAAGATTTCTAAAGCACTTTGGAATTTTTAAAAATAAGCCTTCTAACATTTTTTTTAATCTTTGAAATTCCTTTAAATTATAAAAATAAGTTGAACATTCCTTGACATCTTTTAAAACATCCTTAAATATTTAAAATCCTTAAAAATATTTTGAAATTTCTTGACATTTTTTAAATCTCTTGAAAATTAAAAAATACCCTGAAATATTTCAAATCCTTTAAAATCTCATATTACATTTCTGTAATAAATTGAAAATTTCTTAGAATCTTTTAAAATATTCTCAAAGTTTTCAAATTCTTCAAAATCTTTTGAAATACATAGAATTTTTTTTTTGAAGATTTCTAAAGTACGTTGAAATGTATGAAAATAGCCCTTCTAATATTTCAAAATATTTTTTAAGATTTTAAATATTTGAGGATGTTTTAAAAGATGTCAAGGAATTTTCAAAGGATTTTAATAATTTAGCATGAGATTTTAAAAGCTTTGAAATATTTCAGAGTATTTTTAAAATTTCATGAAATTTTTCATGAGCTTCAAAAAATTTCAAGTGATTTCAAAAGATATTTAAAGATTTTAAATATTCAAGGATGTTTTAAAAGATGTCAAGGAATTTTCAACTTATTTTTATAATTTAAAGGAATTTCAAAGAATTCTCAGAAATTTAGCAAGGTTATTTTAAAAAATTCCAAAGAATTTTAGAAATCTTTAAAAGATGTCAAGGTCTTTTAAAAGATTTTAACGGTTTCGAAATACTTGAGAGTATTTTCAAAGGTTTCAAGGAATTTTCAATTTATTACAGTAATTTAATATGAGATTTTAAAAGATTTCATATATATTACGATATTTTAACCGATTCCAAGGCATTTTCAATTGATTTTAATAATTTAGTATGAGATTCTAAAGGATTTGAAATATTTTAGAATATTTTTAAAATTGTAAGAAATTTTCAAGAGCTTTCAAAAACTTAAAGAGATTTTAAAAGATTTTAAATTGTTTAGGATATTCTAGAACACTCCAATAAATTTCCAATTAATTCCAATAATTTAAGGCGATTTTAAAGAATTTTAACTATTTTTCCATATTTTCTGGTTGAAAGTGGAACTACTTTGTTAAAAAATGAGTTTTGTTGTTGTTTTTGTTGATGATTCATCAATTTAGTTTTAAAAATATGTTTTCTGAAAATTGAACTATTTTGTAGAACTTTAACTACAAACTTAACTATTCTATGTTTCATTAAAAAATTATCTTTTTTAGTTAGATTTAACTTTTTGTTTAAAAATTTTATTATTATGTTGAAAATTTTTTTTTTAATGTTGTTAATTTATGTATTGTATTTAAAATTTAACTTTCTTTGCAGAAATCGAATTGTTTTAGTTTAAAGTTTAACTATTTCTATCAAAAGTTAGTCAATTATTCATTATTATTAATCTACTATTTTATAATTATAATATTAACATTAATAATATATAGTAGTAATAATATCTATATTAAATACACTTGAAAAACATAACCTCAAAAACGATGTATGTATGAAATTAAGAATCACGCGACACATCAAAATCGTCAATTTCTTCCATTTCTTTTAAATGGGGATCGAGATATGAATAAAAGACCACCGCAGTTTCCGAAGCTTTCAGATCGGCAATCATCGTGCAGCAGAAAACCTCAGAAACCCGAAATTCGAATCGTGCATTTTCGGCTTAGACAAGAACTTACAGTGGTAATCATGCACCTTCTGTTTTGCGGCTCCCAAACGGTAGGTATGGTGGAGGTAAATTTCATCCACGATCTGGAATCTCTGGAACTATCGCAGGGAATAGAAAAATAGAAGTCAAACTTCTGCTGTACAGCCTAAATGTGTCCGTCAATAATAATTATTTTCATGCAGAAATTTTTTTCTTTCACCAACTCTTTTCAAGGCCACGAACGATCCTTTAATATTTATTAACATTTCCCAAAAAAATTTCCGGGTTATTTAAACTTTAATTTTTCAATATGGCTCTACCGATAGAATTCTCAGAATTTTGTCAGGCGAAATAGCCTGGCCGGATTGAGACTATCTGCATGTTCGATTTAAATGTTTTAGTGTCAGATATGGTCAGAAAAATTCGGGTCCTTTTCAAGGTTCTTGTGAGAGTGATGCGACAGTCACATAATGGCCTCTGTGTATTCCTCACGTACCCGGTAAGAAGAGAAGAACTCAGAATTATTTAGTATCTGAATTCCCAATAATACGTGAATTTTCCACCGTCGAAAGTGCCCACTCATCAATACCGAGGAGGTGAAAAAAGTATTAAGAGGGATGAAGAACTATTCCGCACCGGGACCAGATTGTATCAAAAGCTTCTGGTTGAAGAAGTTTTCTTCAACCCATCGGCATTTGGCCCGTATTTTCACCTCATATTTGAAGTCGGAAGAGCCGATTCCAGAGTGGTTGGTGGAAGCTCGCACAATACTCCTGCCGAAAATAGGCAACTTAGCTGACCCGAAGAACTACAGGCCAATAACTTGTCTGAACACGCTTTATGAGATATTCACAGCTATCCTAAATGATAGGATTGTTCGGGCAATTGAACCTATGTGGCAAGAAATGTATGAACAACGAGGCTCAAAGAAAGGCGTAGCCGGATGTCGGGAGAACCTGCTCATCGATAGATGTGTCTGCAAAGATGCAGTATTCTACCAGCGTGACCTATCGATGGCCTGGATTGATTATCGGAAAGCTTTCGATTCTCCATCCCAAAAAAACTTATCGTATGTCTTTTGGAAATCTTAAAGGTTCATCCGCAAATAGTTGGGTGCATAGAGAGATTGATGCCGCTTTGGAAAACCAGATATATTATCTCATCTGGCAAAAATCGTGTGACAACTAACAAGGTCACGTTTCAGAGAGGTGTCTTTCAGGGCGACACCATGAGCCCACTCCTCGCTTGCCTTACATTATTGCCACTATCTTTAGCACTACGTCATTCCGACGGGTACTTGTGCGGCAAACCTGCAGATCGAAAGTACAAAGTCACTCATGTATTTTACATGGACGATCTTAAGATCTCTGCTAAAAACAGAGAACAACTGCATCTAGCTCTGGGGATTGTCGAACGATATACTAAGGAAATTGGAATGGAATTTGGGTTAGACAAATGCGCCAAGGTTTATTTGAAGCGAGGAAAACTTAATGGCATCCCTGAAGATCCTGAGCTCGTTGATAGAAGCGCAATGCCACTGAATTGAAACAGCTGACCTTGAAAGTTGGAGTAATTTGAATGCTATCTACCGAATATAATTTTCGACCAGTTGAATAGTAATTACTGGCACACACAAAGTTAGGTAACTGAAGTTAATTGAATTGCTCTTGTGAAAGTATTATGTTCATAAAACCAATGATATTGAATCTTATCAAAATTTGATGACAATTTAATACGTTCTGATGAGTGAAACGTTGGCGGCCACAATTCGAACTGTATATATTATACTTAAAAATCATGTTTGTTGCAGATTTATTAAAATAATGGTTAGAATCATAATAAAATAATAATTAAATAAAAATAAATAAAATGATAATTTGTCCTGAGTGAATCGCAAGAACGAAGTATAGTTTTAATTAAATGTTGCTTATTATACACTCTGACAGGCTTCTGCGTTTGTAATTGATATAAATATGATTAAATGTCAATAAATATGAGTAATATGTAGAAGAAAATAATGTAAATTATAGATTATGTTACAGTCAAACTGACAGAGTCAAAACAGAAAGCTCGCTTGTATCAATATGACCATATTATATAAAAAGAAATACGAAGGGCACTTACCTCCACTATTGCGGTAAATAATAAACTATATTTAATTACAACTATACTCCATGCCACATCTCAATCATATAATTTTGTTATACATTACCCTCATTCTCTATTAATTACAATAAATAATTGCACAATAACAATTATTCTGATATTTATTGATACTTTATCTTATAAAACAATTAATTTTTTAATTATTAATCTTTTTCAGATCTAAAAACTCCCGCGATTGAAATGATTTTTTGATAGGTATCCAATTCGCCAAAAGTTCAATTGACCAGAATGTCATTTCACCTAATAAGGTATAATTTTTGTGCACAGTGGTAAAATGTGTTCGAAAGATGGTCGTGAGTTTATCAAAAAGGTAGATAATGATGCCAGAAGTGTCCAATTGGCGGCGTGACCTTACTGCACCTATTTATTGCCGCGTAAAGTTTAAAATTATAAAATAATTATATTAAATACGCCGAATTTAATTGTTTATTTTCAAATTTTTGACATAAGAATAGTTGAAGAATAATTTGTTGATTAATGAAACAGAAGTGAAGTGAACGTTTGAGTTGCATTTGTGAATTGTGAAGAAGTGGAGAAATAAGTATGTGTTTATGTTGAAACACCAAACACTTATAAATATAGTGATGAAGAGCTAATTTTTTTTATATTGCCGCTTTACAATATAATGCTACTATATAATAAATATAATTATTATATCTATATACGAAAAAACAAGGAATATGATAAATCCTTAAATATTTTTTTTCTATTGTAATGGAATAACCAAATCTTAAATGTGATATTTTTTAATCAATTAGACTTTGTAACAAAGCTAAAATATTTTAAAATTTGTATTAAATTCTTCAAAAATTATTTTTCGAAGTGCTATAATAAATCCAAGTTGAAATTCAATTCTTAGAATTGAGAACAAGAAAATAAGCATTATCATATGGTTTTTAAATTAATGGAAATATAATTTTCATAATATTCTTGAGAAAATTTAGAAGACTTTTAAATATTTCAGGGGTGTCAGAAAAAAATCTAGAAAATGTTAAAGAACTTGTTTTATTATATAAGATTTTACAAAATATTATGAAAAATTCCAGTCTTTTTAAAAGATATTTAGAAGTTTTAGAAGTTGGGAAGGAATCAAGAAATATTTGATAAATTTTCGAAAATGTTTCAGAGTTTTCAAATGTTTTTAATCGATTTAAAATGTCTTAAATTCCTGAAAATATTTTTAACTGATACGAATTTTTCCCAATAAAATCTTCTAAACTGTTTTTAGAAATTTTAGAAAAACCGTTTGTTATGTTTCATAACATTTTTTAATTTTCTCTTATAGTTCATTGTTCAAAATAAAAAATTATTTCAAACTTCCACACGAATATAAGGGAAATTCTTTTTTTATTTATTTTGTCAAACCTTCTAAGCCTTCTAATTTCTAATAATTATTCAAATTTTTTTTGCAATTTTTATTTATTCCGCAAATATTAAAAAATTGTCTAAGTTCTTTCAGCTTCTTCTGTGACCATTTTTGAAATCTTCTAAAATCTTTTTAAATAATTTCCTTAAATTAATTTTTCATAATAAAAACCTATTTTAATTTCTCATAGGAACCTGCAAAATATCTTGCATTTTCGTGAAACTTTACCAAATTTAGAGAAAACCTCTACGTTTTAATAATTTTTTAATCGTTTCAAAACTTTTGAATCTCTCAAACTTACCCAAATTTTTTCTAAAATTATATAATATGGAAAAATTGCAAAATTTTGCTTTAAAATCTTTCAAACCCTTTAAAAAATTTCCCATGAATTTTAACAACTTTTTTTAACACCCTGAAAAAATTAAGTTTATCTAAAAAATGTTTAAATCTTGAAAAATTGACCAAAAAAATCGTCTCAACGACTTCCATATTCTTTTAATCCACATTTTAATATCTTTAAAACTTAAAATGATTCTTTTAAAATAAAACCGAAACCATTTCTCCTTAGATCTTTCATAAATTATTAAAAAGCTTTTAACTCTTTTATTCGGGGTCTTCGAGTTCACTTTTATAATCTGATTTTGATACCGGAGCGATAATTAATGGAAATGATTCGATAAAAAGAAAAGAAAAAAAATGATTAGAAAAATCCACTGTGCCATTTTCACAATAATTATATAAATAAACCGTTTTCTTCATACATGGCCGCATGGCCGTTTTCAACACATGGGCCATTTTCAACTCTCGGTGGCAGCAGGCTGGTTGAGGGTCACGGATGATAAGGCTATGAGTGTATACTTACAATTTGACAGATTGCGCATTGTTTTGGAAATTATTGTTTAGAAGGAGAGTAAATAAATAAGAATAAGATTTTTTGTAGACTGATGAAAAATATAAATGTTTACTGAAAATCAATTGATGAAGAAATTGTTTATTTATGTAAATGAAGCGAAGTGAAGGTTTTAAATAACATGCATCTTAAGTCTCCCGTTCAGCGACTGTACATCTCACGCCGTCAAGCGGGTCGCGAAATATTGAGTCTTAAACGTCTTCACGACAGGATTATTCTGGGTACAGCACATAGAGTTGCAAATGGAAGAGACCCGCTTCTTAAAATGGTCAGGAATCACGAAGAAGTGGGCAAAGGAGCGTTTCTGTACAAAGCAGCGGAGGAGGCTGCTGAAACACTTGGACTCGACTTCAATATTAGGGGTGAGCAAAATGCATCATATCTTATCTATCTCGAGTACTCACTCCTGAAAGCCCGGATTAAGAAAGCAGAAGAGAAAAACTTTCGTGAACAGCTCCTCGATAAGAGGATGCACGGTATCTTCCACAGAAATGTGAAGGATCAGTCAATGTCTTGTGAGCTAACGTTTGCTTTCCTTAAATCGTCCGGACTGAAGTCTGGTACGGAGGGTTCCATCATTGCATGCCAAGACGGTGTCATTTCCACCTAGCATACCGTCGCCACATTTAGAACCAAGAAATTCCCGATGATAGCTGCAGGGCGTGCCATGCACACCCCCAGCATTTAGCTCACTACTATCTAGTTGTCCAACTCACGCGGGAACGACCTACATTTAAAGGCACAATGTGGCACTAAGAGTGCTTTATTACCATCTCTGTCACTCTTACGGCATTAACCTTAATATCGCTCCTCTAAATGCTCCTAGGGAAATCGAATCCAATGTCGAGAATGAGAAGTGCCGCATATACTGTAACTTTATATTCTCGACAATTGTTTCTGTTGCTCACTCGAGGCCTGACATGGTTCTTCTTGACTTCGAGAAGCGAACCATGTTCGTTATCGAATTTTCGGCCTCAGCTGACAAAAACATCATAACCAAGCAGAATGAAAAGAAAGAGAGGTATCGAGACCTTATAAGGGAGTTGCAGCGATTGTACCCGGAATATTCTGTTAAACTAATTGTCCTTCTTTTTGGCGCTCTTGTAGGTGCCAAGCTTTCACTTGCTAATGGCCTAAAAAGCATCCTTGCGTGTCAACAATATGCTAAAACACTTGCGGGAAAAATGCAGAAGGCGGTTGTCCTTGGGTCGCTCCGTGGTCTTAGGGTGCACGATGCTTTTGCTGGATTGTCGTACTGATTCCTTTACAGACTTTAACCACCTATCTAACGGTCGTGAGACGTGGTTGTGGCTGAAATTTTACCGCGATGTCGCTGGGAACAGGTGCAATTTTCCAGATTAGCACCCGCTCCCGGTGAAATCTCTTAGCGTCACACAATATCCAGATTCTTTCAACAATATACTGCCTCGCCGATCCAGCAAAAGCCTCGTGCACCCTAAGAACACGGAGCGACCCAAGGGCGACCGCCTTCTGCATTTTCCCGCAAGTGTTCTAGCATATTGTTGACACGCAGGGATGCTTTTTAGGCCATTAGCAAGTGAAACCTTGGCACCTTCAAGGGCGCCGATGATAAGGACGATCAGTTTAACAGAATATTCCGGGTACAATCGTTGCAACTCCCTTATAAGGTCCCGATACCTCACTTTCTTTTCATTCTCTTTGGCTATGATGTTTTTGTCAGCTGGTGCCGAAAATTCGATAACGAACATGGTTCGCTTCTCGAAGTCAAGAAGAACCATGTCAGGCCTCGAGTGAGCAACAGAAACAATTGTCGAGAATATAAAGTTCCAATATATGCGGCACTTGCCATTCTCGACAATTGACTCAATTTCCCTAGGAGCATTTCGAGGAGCGGTATTAAGGTGAATGCCGTAGGAGTGACAGAGATGGTAATAAAGCTCTCTTAGTGCCGCATTGTGCCTTTGAATGTAGGTCGTTCCCGCGCGAGTTGGACAACTAGATAGTATGTGAGCTAAATGCTCGGGGTGTGCATGGCACGCCCTGCGGCTATCATCGGGAATTTCTTGGCTCAAAATGTGGCGACGGTATGTTAAGGTGGAAATGACAACGACTTGGTATGCAAAAATGAAACCCTCTGTACCAGACTTCAATTCGGGCTATTTAAGGAAAGCAAACGTTAGCTCACTAGACAATGACTGATCCTTCACATTTCTGTGGAAGATACCGTGCATCCTCTTATCGAGGAGCTGTTCACGAAAGTTTTTCTATTGTGCTTTCTTAATCCGGGCTTTCAGGAGTGAGTACTCGAGATAGATAAGATTTGATGCATTTTGCTCACCCCTAATACGGAAGTCAAGTCCGAGTGTTTCAGCAGCCATCTTCGCTGCTTTGTACAGAAATGCTCCTTTGCCCACTTCCTCGTGATTCCTGACCATTTTAAGAAGAGGGTCTCTTCCATTTGCAACTCTATGTGCTGTACCTAGAATAATCCTATTATGAAGTCATTCAAGACTCAATATTCCGCGACACCCTTGACGGCGTGAGATGTACAGTCGCGGAACGGAAGACTTTAAGATGCATGCTTTTGTTCATGTGCATAACCTTTCTTGTCCCGATATCAAGAGATCTGAGCTCGTTCTTCGTCCATCGAACTACTCCAAATGAATAGAGTAGTACCGGGACGGCAAGCATGTTCGTTGCAGATACTTTGTTCCTTGCCGACAATTCGGAAGACCAAATCTGTCGGATAAGACGTTTGTATCTGCTTCGGAGAGTATCGTTTATAGATGTCACATCCTGAATGCGGCTCTGTGGCACGCTCCGGTATGTATAAGTCTCTCCAGCGCAAAGGTGTCATATGGCGCTTCTATCAACGAGCTCAGGATCTTCAAGGATGCCATTAAGTTTTCCTCGCTTCAAATAAACCTTGGCGCATTTGTCATCTTAAGATCGTCCATGTAAAATATATGAGTGACCTTGTACTTTCGATCTGCAGGTTTGCCGCACAAGTACCCGTTGGAATAGCGCAGTACTAGAGATAGTGGCAATAATGTAAGGCGATAGAGGAGTGGGCTCATGATGTCGACCTGAACGACACCTCTCTGAAACGCGACCTTGTTAGTTGTTACACGATTTTTTCCAAATGAGATAGTAAATCTGGTTTTCCAAAGCGGCATCAATCTCTCTATGCACCCAACTATTTGCGGATGAACCTTTAAGATTTCCCAAAGACAGATGATAAGTCTATGGGATGTCGAATCGATAGCTTTCCGATAATCAATCCAGGCCATCGATAGGTCACGCTGGTAGAATGCTGCATCTTTCCAGACACATCTATTGATGAGCAGATTCTCCCGACATCCGGCTACGCCTTTCTTTGAGCCTCGTTGTTCATACATTTCTTGCTCTTAGCGTCAGATAGTATACGTATTCTCTCAACAATAAGCTGCCTGATGGTCAGCAGCTTTGACGTGTTAAGTGTGTGATAACGGGTCCGGAGTTCGCGCGCGAACTTTCGTACCTTGGCGGTAAAATTCCTGCCAGATGTGATGTAGTCAATCCCACATTGAATGCGGGACGCGTACTGTCTTGCCCAGCCTATCTTTATGGCAAGTTGATGCATTCGTCTTTTGGTCTTATGATCAGCCGTTGGTTTTGTTTTACGGTTCGCATCGGCCAAAGCTCTCGCTACATTATACACACAGTAATTGATAGCCCAGAGGTCGGATTCACCGGAAAAATGTCCACGAAGCTCGTCATCCATTTCAGCCAGATCTGTAGGCTTAAGAGAAACCTTAGTGTTGATGTTTCTCCGGGTCGTAAAGCATCGCTCTTCATCTATTGGATGCCTGCCCACGGTTGGTCTTAGTGTCGCCTCTCTTTCTTTGTTGCCGGCTTGTTCTACCTGTGGTTGAGTAGGCGTTCCGCTTACATAGCCCCTTTTACGGAGTAGTTCAGCATGGTTTTGCAGACGCTGCTGCGAAAGTGCGATAGCTCCGGGTGTTTCGCGTACTACAGAGCATGCAGCCGTGCTATGTAACCCCGTTCACGGGCCACAATCGCATCGTAGCACTCTAGCAAGTCGTGATTCAGTTGCTCCGTCCACCCAAAGGTCGCGAGATCCCGCCGATCCATCGCATTGAATCCATTTTCATTGGCTCCCCCAGCTCTAGATTGGTCGGCATTGTTGGCCGACCAATTGTCGGGAGCCCTACGCGTTCTGTCGTTTTGAGCCGCACTTACTACAACTATGTTTGGTGTTGTCGTTGGTGTTCCCACGAGAAGCTAGGGAAAGGGGTTCGTCAATCCTTGTAGAGCCTCGCATGCAAGGATAAGGCTGCGTACTCTGAGAGGTCGCCCGGTATCCTAGAGTCACCATTCTAGACACCTCACCCAGGTGCCATTCAGCTTTCGGTACGGTTTTCACACCTCCGCTTGGGGGTTAATTCCTTCGGGACCACCTCTGGACAATTGTCCGCGACTGCCTATTTATTTTTACAACTATATTCAGCAGAAACCCTTGGTGCAGGGACGCTCTATGTGCAACCTGAGGACGCGTTCGGTGGCTTTGTCATATGCCCTTCGGTTTGATTCTAGCGGAATCAAAACCGAACGTATTCAAAACAGGTGTTTATAAAATAAATGCTTTCAAATCAAGCAGTTTTTATCATTTCCATATGAGACATGTTTATAGAAAAAAGTACAGGAATCTTCAAATTCACATTTTTTTAGGTTAAAAAAATGTTGAAAATCCAATTCCGTTTCAGTTGACGAGATACGTATTTTGTACGCAAAACAGTTCTGATCAATTCCGTTTCGTTCAGTCCCTTCTTTGACTACACATTAATCGCATTCGAATCGATTCTCTGGAGCTGTACTCATTCCTATCGCTCTCGTTATCACGTTTCGACGTTCTTAAGCATTGCAATGATATATTCAAATATACGATTGAAAACCAGTGGAATCGTTTCCATTGTAATCAATTTGAACCTTCTTACCGTGTAGCCCTGATCCTGATTGAGTTATAAAGCCGACGATATAGTCGTAAGAATTAGGTTGAGGGGAGGGGCAGGCTATAAGGGGGATGTTGACTGTGCAAGCACGTAAGCATTTACGGCGTTGTGTCGGCTATTCACGTACTCGCATTACCGATTGAGGAGCACACCTCGTGCCAGTCACGCTGAGTCTAGGAGTTCTTTCGTTCATGACAGATTACCGAGTGATCCGTTTGGCGGCGGTAAATGCTAGGGATACAAGTCGAGTCTGGAGTTTGAATTGTGTAATATTGTGTAATATGTCTTTTTTAAACATTTATTTCATCTTCAAACATTGTAATTTTTTAAACAATTGCCATAAATGGCTATTTTTTAAAGAAGACATTTGATCTATTATGTTGCTTTGTAAATTTACAAAAAATTTAATTATTTAAACAATTTTAATTTAAAAATTAAGACTAAGAACGTCTATCTGATGACTTTTTTCTATGTTGCTTTGTAAATCTACAAGAACTAAGAATTATTGAAACAATTTTAATTAAAAAATTATGAGTTTTCCCTTTTTTCTACAAGTAAACTTGTTTATGAAGTTAACTAAGAATTACTACCGGATGGTCCTTTCTATTTGCTGTGCAAATTTACATAAACTATTAATTATTTATTTAATTTTAATTAAAAGACTAAATGTAACCGTTTTTCTAAGAGCCAGTTTGTTTGCGGAGTCCAAATAAAAGTGTCTATCCTATGACTCTTTTCTATATTGCTTTGTGAATTTACAAGAATTGTTACAAGAATTTACAAGAATCACAAGAATTTGAATTTAAAAACGAATAGTTTAACCGTTTTATTACGAATCAATTTTTTGACGGAGTCAACTAAGAATGTCTATCGGATGACTCTTTCTATATTGCTTTGTAAATTTACAAAAACTATTATTTATTTAAAGAAATTAATTTAAAAATAAGAGTTTAATCTTTTTTCTACAAGTTATTTTTTTTACGAAGTCAAGTACAAATGTCTATACAATTACTATTTTTCATTCTGCTTTTGAAATTTACATGAACCATTAATTATTTAAACAATCTTAATTAAAAAACTAAAATATTGGCGTTTATCTTACGAATCAATATGTTTTTGCAACCAACTAAGAATGTCTACCCGAAGACTATTTCTATATTGCTTTACCAATTTACAAGAACAATTATTTATTTAAACAATTTTAATTTAAAAATTAAAAGTCCGGCCTTTATTCTACTAGTCAATGTGTTTTCAACGTCAACTAAGAATGTCTATCCGATGAAGCATAACTATATTGATTTGCAAATTTACATAAACTATTAATTATTTAAACAATTTTAATTAAAAAACTTAATGTGACCTTTTTTAAAAGAGCCGGTTTGTTCAGGGACTTAACTAATTATGTCTATCCGATGACTATTTTCTATATTGCTTTGCAAATTTACAAGAACGATTAATCCTTTAAACAATTTTATTTAAAAAATTAAAAGTTTTGCCTTCATCCTGCAAGTCAATTTGTTTTCGAAAGCAACTAAGAGTGTCTATCCGAGGACTCGTTTCTATATTGCTTTGCAAATTTACATAAACTATTAATTATTCAAACAATTTTAATTAAAAAACTAAAAGTGACCTTTTTTCAAAGAGCCAGCTTGTTTGAGAACTCAACTTAGAATGTCCATTCGATGACTCTTTTCTATGTTGCTTTGTAAATTTACAAGAACTATTATTTATTCAAAAGAGTCATTCAAAAGAGTCAAGAATTTCAATTTAAAAATAAGAGTTTTAACTTTTTTGTACCAGATAATTTTTGTACGAAGTCAAGTAAGAATGTCTACCGAATGACTCTTTTCTATGTGGCTTTGCAAACTTACAAGATGTATTAATTACATAAACGATTTAAATTAGAAAATTAATGGCGCCATTTTTTAGGAGTCAATGTGTTTACGGAGTCAACTAAGAATATCTATCCGATACCTGCTATCTATGTTGCTTTGGAAATTTACAATAACTATGAATTATTTAAAGAATTTCAATTGCAAAATTAAGAGTTTAACCTTTTTTCTACGAGTGAATTTGTTTACAGAGTCAGCTAAAAATGCCTATCCGATTACTCTTTTCTATATTGATTTGCAAATTTACAAGAAAATTTAATTATTTAAACAATTTTAATTATAAAATTAAAAGTTTAGCCTTTATCCTGTGAGTCAATTTGGTTTCGAAACTAACTAAGAATGTCTATCCGATTACTTTTTTCTATGTTGCTTTGTAAATTTACAAGAACTATTATTTATTGAAAGGATTTTAATTTAAAAATAAGAGTTTGGCCCTTTTTCTACTGGTTACTTTTTTTACGAAGTCAAGTAAGAATGTCTATACAATGACTCTTTTTTATGTTGCTTTTCAAATTTACAAGAATGATTAATTATTTAAATAATTTCAATTAAAAAAATAAAAGTTTGGCCTTTATCCTATGAGTCAATTTGTTTACAAAGTCAAGTAAGAATGTCTATACAATGACTCTTTTCTATGTTGCTTTGTAAATTTACAAGAACTATTATTAATTGAAAGAATTTCAATTTAAAAATAAGAGTTTGATCTTTTTTCTATGAGATAATTTTTGTACGAAGTCAAGTAAGAATGTCTATCATATTACTCTTTTCCATGTTACTTTGCAAATTTACATAATTAACTGAGAATATCTTTTCGATGATTTTTTTCTCTGATGCTTTGAAAATTTGCAATTATTAATTGTTTAAAAAGTGTTTATCGACATATTTATAGTTTGGATATTTTTCAATTCAGATGCATAGTTTGTTTACGGAATGAATTAAGAGTGTCTTTCGATGATCATTTCCTACCATACTTTGTAAATTGATAATAATCATTAATCATTTAAACAATGCTTATAAAAATATTAAGAGTAAGGCTATTTTTCAATTTATAAACACAATTTGTTTACGAAGTTAACTAAGATTGTTTTTGCGATGAATCTTCCCTAATTTATTTGTGAAATTTACAAGAATTATTAATTATTTAAAGAACTTTCACAGAAAATTCAGAATTTGGCTATTTTTCAACGAATAGGTCAGCTATTTTCACAAATTTAACTCAGAACGTCTTTCCGCTTGATTATAATAATCAAATTTTCATAATTTATTATTTAAACTACTTTCATTAGCAAATTAAGAGTTTGGGCATTTTGTGAAGAATAGGCCTAATTTGTTTTCGGAATCAACAACGAATGTATTTCCAATCACTTTTTACTATGACACTTTGCAAATTTACACTAATGATTAATTATTAAAATAAATTTCATAAATAAATTCTGAACTTAACTGTTTTTTTAGATTTTGAACCATTTGAACTTTTTAAACAGATTAGTTTTGATAAGAAAATGTATGCACTATATATTTAATAAGAATTAAAAAAGAATTTAAAACTATATAATGGTAAAAACTTTCATTTTCATTAGTTTCAGTAATTATTTCTTTTTATTAATTTATTCCAGTATTTTCATGATAGTCTGTATGAAATTGAGTACAATTTAATTTCAATGCGGCTAAAAACAAGTTTATTCGAATTACTCGCAGTTGCCTAAACATTTGGCCCGATGAGAGGAAAACTGCAGAAAACCGCCTCCCGAGTTTAGCCGGGTTTTCAAAAATCGAGTACACAACCCGGTCGTACGTCGTAGATGGTCACCCATCTAAGAGCTAGGGGCGCTTGAAATGGCTTGACATTTGTACTTTGAGATTATTTACCATGTATTTCTATGAAAATTTGTACGCACCGACATTTTAGATGTTTTTTCCAAACTTGCATAAAAATGTTTAGTGCTGCGCAATAATTTATTCTGCATCTTGAGAGGGTAGCCGTGCGAAGCCGCGTACAAATAAAAGTTCTTAAAGCAAAAATGAATACCGCGGTATCATATTAAACTTAATTCACAAATAAAATAATTATAAGTAAACCGGGGGGTCGCGCGCGAAGCGCGCGTATGAGCTTCTTGTGGAATTAAAAATAACCTTGACAAAACCTGAAATTTACAAACCTATGTTGTTCGCGGAGGAATAGAAACTATGTAAGTGCTCATATTTTGTGGACACATTAGAGGAAATTAAATAAGTCGAAAAAACAACATGTATGTATGGAATTAAAAATAACCATGACAGGTGCATCTACTGATCGGATTAAGAGGAATTAAAAAAGTGGAAAATATATTTACCAGAATGGAATACAACATAAGTGTCAATCGCTAAGGAAATAAAAAAAATTGGTTTCGGAAATAAGCTTCTTCTTTCGTTGGGCACTTCTCCCGATGGAAAATTAGCACACTCAAAAAAAGTAAAAAAATGCTCACTCTTTCGTTTTAATCTGAAAATAATAATTTTTCTCTCTTCTTCTCTTCTTACCGGGTACCGGGCGGGCAGAGTTATCCACAGTAGTTGACCGTCGCTAACCCGTCTCTCCCTTTTTAAATTTTTCTTCAATTATTAACACTTTTTTTAATTGTTAAATTTTCTCATTATACTGATTAATAATGATAACTTATATATTAATATACAATTTTAGAGTTGAATTAAAAAATCTTGTATTTTTCGGCATATCTCTTTCCATTTACGAGAAACGTTGTATTAATTCCAATTTTAAACATTTAAAGAAAAAGATATCTGAAATCATCGAAACCTCTAGATTTCGAACTATTATGTTTTAGGCTGTTAACGGCATGCTCTTCGGTGACCACGTGACCAAACCAGTCCCCGGTTATGAACATTGTTTTTTGGTGTTCACCATGTCTAAAGGCTCTAAATCGCTCTCAACATGTGGATTTGCGGAAATAAGACAATAAATTGCGTCCGTATATTTATTTTGAATAATAATTTTGAAAAAAATTATCCGAGAGAAAGTACATATGCAAAATTATTTTCATTTTTTTGGGTGCTCATTGTGTCCACACAGATTAAGATATCTTGTTTAAAATTTGAAAGATTAAATATAAAGCTCTAAAGAACGTTTGTATATAATAATATGTTTATAATTTGGAAGAAAGTTTATTTATAAACTGGTAAAATATGATATTATTATTCGGGTAGTAGCAATTTGCCGATATTTTTTGTTTTGATGCATTTCAGATTTTTGGATTCGAGTATATTGAGCAGTGACACGACTTTCAAACTTAAGGAATTTTCAGCGATTTCCAGCGGAGTTTGACTACTGCATTTTTATTGAAGGTTTTATTCCTTCTTAGCTGAAAATTCAACTATTTTGTAAAAAATTCATCTATTTCATTGGAAAATGCTTTTTTTTTGGTAGAAAATTCTTCTTCTTGGATGAAAATTCAACAGCTGCATTATCAATAGAAAAATTCTCTATGAAATTCGATTCACGCATTCAAGAGTTAAAATTATTTTATTTTCCAAAGTAAAAATCAACAATTTTTAACTTTTGGATGTTTGGAACTAAATTATTTTTATGCAAATTGCTGGAAAATGGTACAGTATCACATGCATAGTTTTTCAAATTAAAAATGGACATATTTCAAAATAATCTGTTCAGAAAATGCGATAAGAATAAAACCATGCGTGAACAAGATACTAAAAATCTTATTATTTCAAATTTAATAATGTTCCAAAGTGAAAATTCTAAATTCATCCCCTGGCGGACCACAGGAACCGAATGGAGCTTGTACAAACTAACCGTAAAGACCCCATTGGGTCCCCATGCGGTTCCTTTTAAAAAAACTCAAAAAACTAGCAAAATCAACGGTAAAATGTTTTAAAAAATATAAGACGTATAACGCCTGTTGACTGCTACACTTCAAACGCGTCATCTGTAAATAGCATTCAACGGGCATTATAGATCTTACATATTTTTTACACTTTTTACCGCTGCGAAAAAAAGTATTGCGATTACTGCATGAGTTTCCAATAGAAAATTTAACGTAGAATCCGCATTTCAACAGTTTACAAGTTGATCTAGCTGTTTTTTTAGTTTTTTAAACAGGAACCGAATGTGGACTCAATGGGGTCTTTACGGATACTTTGTAGAGGCTCCATTCGGTTCCTTCGGTCTGCCAGGGTTGCTACTCATTTTAAGCGAATAATCTGTAAAATTAAAATTTGCAATCATAGTAATATTATTTTAGCCTTGTATCTTATTGATTGACAATGCAATGTTTCCCATGCACGTATAATATTGCTAGCGTTTAATTATTTACTGTAAAATATTTTAAATATATATTAGCCGGCATTCATTGCAATGCAATTTTTTTTCTTATATATATCCTGTTTAAAAACCGGAGAGGGCGGCGAAAGACCATAGCGCGCATGCCTAGCCAAAACTTAAATATTTTCTGCTCGACGTAGACGCCTGTTACTTTTTCGGCCGTTCATCTTTTTTTATTCTCGTGCTCCCATTCTCCCTTCCAGACTTACGTGATTATATCTGAATGGGAGTATTCTGAGCTTGCGCCTTAGGATCCCTCCTGTGCATGCTCCAACAAGCTATGGTCCCGCCAATTCGATTCTCAAATACGTTCGACTTGGAGTGACTGGAGTGAACCGACGCCCCCCACCATACTCACTGCATTGGCGCGAATGGAAGGGGAAGCCAACTGCCGCACTCGATCCAAGATGTCAGAAAGGTCAGGTGCTCTAGGGTGCCCAATCTGATTGATTGACTTTTTCTTGCGCTTGGCAGGACCGTGCTTTGTTCGATCATGCCTCCTATGCGATTCTGCTTCTTAGGAGAAACGTTCTACGCTTCTACGTTTCGCAGTTCTATACGCTTACCGAATTTCCGTGAATCTGAACACGAATGGGCTATTTCAAATAATTCATATTTACAAAATGATTTTAGTTATACAACCAGATGAATAAATAAAGTGCATTATTAACAATGAAATAAAGGTTGAAAAAGATATTCTCAGTGATAAAATAAAACTTTCATAATAATTAAATAAAATTTCTTACGTCTGAATGTAGAAATTTTTCCAATCTGTCCTTTGGTTCTGTACCTCTCTTTGTTCTAATTAACAAGTATATAATTCCTATTCCTGGACAAGTACGAAGTAGTTTCTCTACAAGAATTTTTCCTACAGCACCGGTACCTCCTAATAATTGTAAATGAATTATATTCAATTATTTTTATAAATTTATAAAATTTGTTACAACAAAATTAATTATTGTAATACATTACAAAATTCTTACCAGTTATGAAGATATTCTTGCCATCGTAAAAGTTTTGAATTTCCGACATACTGTCACTGTAATTTTAATTTCAGAAATTTCTATCATGTAATTTTCAATTTCATTATGTTTCGAAGAAGACAAGCAAAATTAAAAATTCAGAAACATCCAATTAAATTTTTGACTCCTTTGTAATGTTAGCAAAATCATAAAAATAATTATTTAACCCTTCTGTGGATTTTACTCTTCCAGGAATCATGCTTAAAAAGTGAGTTAGCATTTAAAGTGTGACACGACGAAAGGGTAAAAGCGCCATTTTACAATTTTGCAGGCAGGATAAAACTTTCTCAAAAATCAAACTTTCAAATAATATAAAAGAAAAATTACGCGCCTTCGAGATTATCAGATATCGAGCTGAAAAAATAGAAACAGAAGTCCCAAAATTGTGCACAAACTTACAAAAAATGTGTTTAATTGCAAAATATACAATATGAAAAATAAGATAAAAAAATATATTTCCATGATGCATCTTGGAATTACTTTGATGCTTTTATGCAATACTTAATTTTTTTCATTTTCATAAGAATGACGCTTTTGCCCATGCCTTGCGCCACGTTTCTTTTATTTTTTATACATTTGTAGGAAGAATTACTATAGATAATAATTTGATTGTTGTCATATATAAACATTTCTTTAAGTTAGGAATTGGAACATGTATACAAAATGTTGTAGAGAATCTTACCTTTATTGGGAAAAGATTTTATATGCAGGCCCAGACTGAATGAATTTGAATTTAAACTAAACGTTATATACTCTGCAGTGACCCAGAAATATGAATCATTAATTCTGTTTTAAAAATAGTTGAATACTGATCAATTGAAGTGAATAGAAATTATAGTGCTGATTGTTCTACTACGCATACATTTCAAAACTATCAGCGGGTGAACGCAACTTTTTTGTAATTGCAATTTCTTCTTATATAGTATGCAGAATGAGCCATTTTATTCGACGCAACTGAATTTCTCGGTTTTTTTGAAGGAAAACAAAAAAATGGTCCAAACAAAAGTTGTTCAGGACACAGGGGACCATGTATCTGTGCAATTGGTTTTGACCATTAAAAAAATGGAAAACCCTATTTTGACACCAGATTAAAAAAGAGCGACAAATTTCCGGTCCGAAATGGTATTTTAAATTTTTTCCATGACCCTTAGAAGGTCACTTGAAAGTTAAATGCGAAAAGACTGTGGTTGCGATATTCGATTGCTTTTTCTGATAGAATAATCGTAGTTAATGTACCTTTATGAGGAATATTCAACTCTGACATGACAACGAACTTGAAGTTGTTGACCTTGATCACATTTTTCAAGATCATTTGAAGTTCATAATGAAGAAGAAGAATTTTCACTCCTTTATACTCGGTTGTAGAAAATAAAGTTTTCCGCAAAGAAACTCTCTCTGACTTTCAAATGAGCTTGAAAAATAAGATCAAGGTCAATATTTTCAAGGTCATCACATGACAGGCAATAAGTAGGTCTGATTTTGATTGAAAAAGCGAAGCAGCATCTCGGAGATTATGATTTCGTGTCTTCAAGACTGGTCTGGATTAGAATGAAAGTAGAAATCATTAGACTATTTCTTATAGTATGCTACGCGCCAGTGATAGTTATTCCAGAGAAGTAAAATTCGCGTTCCGGGACAATTTTAATGACACAATAAATATTTGCGATCATGGTGAAAGAATAATTCTGCTGAGAGATATAAATGGATGGCTGGGCATCCAAAATCACGAGACAGAAAGAGTACTAGGTAATTTTGGGGATTCAAGGACAAACTATGACGGAGATAAATGATTTGGCTTCTGCTTAGATAGGGGTCTGTTTATTACAAATACTTGGTTTAGACATACAATGATCCACATGTATACCTGGTCTAAAAGAAATAGCCTCAGTATAATTGAGTTTGTTGTTGCGGATGAAAGACTAAGAGAGCCATTTAAAGATTATAAATTCAGAGCAATTAACTTTGGTTGGGGTGGAGAAAAAAGAGAACCAAGAAAACAATCAAACGCGAATCAAAATTGAGAACATACAGAAACCATATGTGCAAATAGATTACCAAAATAGGATAATTGAAAGCATAGATAGGTAGTTGTAGCAAGAATGTCTGGTGATGCATAGTGGAATAATGAAATTCAGGGTGCCAAAAAGCAAAAAAAGAAGCGTACAAAAGAAATTTGAAAATCGCAGATCTTAGCGATGAGGAAAGAAATAAACGTATAAATGATTACAGACACAAAAAGCGGTTACTCAAACGATTAATTAAGGAAAGTAAAGATAAAACTAGAGCAGAAGAGAAGAAAATACAAAACGGCTTTGAAGAAAGAAATAAGATGCTTTATAAACAATTGAATGAAAATAAATGTTCAGAATTAGCCAACATGAGCAATAGTAAGAAATAGCTTTCAGAGACTATTTTAGGAGAAAATTCGGAGATGAAGCTATAGGACACCACAACTACGATGTACAACACGATGCGTTAGATATAACATTAATTATTTAAGGTATAATTAAACACTTAAAAAACGACAAGGCTGCCGGGGTAGATAGTGTTAACGCTGAAATGCTTAAACAAGATAGCGAGTACGTACCACATAGACTGTACGAATTGATAAATGTATGTATGGAGATGAAAAAAGTCCCAAATCATTGTAAAAAAGCTATTATCGTACCAATATACGAAAGTAAGGGAGATAAAAGCGACGGAAATAATCACAGAGGGAATAGCTTATCAAGTATCGTGCGTAAAATATACTCAAAAATACTTATTCGTAGGTTAATGGAAATAACAGAAGAAAACATTTGGGATATCCAAAGTGGAGTTATGCCAGGAAGGTCATGTACGGATCAAATAGTTAGCTTAAGGCAAATCACAGAAAAAAGTTTGAGAGTAGAAACAAAAGTTTTGTGTGCATTTGTTGACCTAGCAAAAGCATTTCACAAGGTAAATAGAAGTAAACTTTGGGAAGTCCTGAAAGAGTATGGAGTCAATGGATGGTTCCTACAATCTATAAAACAATATATACGGGTAGTAAAGTGAGTGTAAGGGTAAATAAGAAATTGAGTGACTGTTTCGATATTATTAAAGGAGTTAGACAAGGATGCGTTATGTCATCATGGTTATTTATATTATTTATGGATAAGTGTTTAAGATGATAAGGTTGTTATGCCAGAGTCAATCAAAGACTTGCAAAGAATGTGCAAAAAACTAAATGCAAGCATGAAGAGCATAAGCCTCAAAAATAACGCGAATAAAACAAAAACGATGGCGTTCGAAGGTAAAAGTGAGAAAACACTGCAATATTGTATTAAATGATAAGAGAATTGAACAAGTTGAGAAGTTCGTATACCTTGGTAGCTTCTTTACTACGGACGGGAAGATAGATAAAGAGTTAGATAGACGCATAAAAGAAAGTAGGAAGGTTGTTGGTAGAGCAGGGCCCCTTATCAGAAGTGAAAATATATCAAATAAAGCTAAAATAGCAATTGATAATTCTATATTTGTACCAACTGTACTATCCAATAGCGAGACATCGACCTATCAAGAAAAAGATGAGAGTAAAATTAAAGTGCGGGAAAACTCTGAAGTACAAAATAAGTAACGAGATAATTCTAAACAAATGTGGTGCTATAATAAATAATTTTCAGATTCCTACTTTTATTCTAGCCCACAGCACTCTGGAAGATACGAAATCATAATCACCGAGATGCTTCGCTTATTTATTCAAAATCAGACCTACTTATGGCCTACATGGGATTCACTATCTACTCTCGGTTTCTAAAAGGTAATTTAAAAAAATGGTTCAGACAAAAGTTGCTCAGGTCAAAGGGGGTCATTTATCTGTGCAATTATTTTTGACCTTGTACTTGATTCTCAAGGTCATTTGAAGGTCAATGTTTTTTTAAAATGAGAAGACCTATTTTTTACCCCGGATTCGAAAATAGCGGGAAATTTGAAGTCAAAAATGGTATTTTAATTTTTTATGACCTTCAAAAGGTAATTTCAAGGTTAAATGATAAAAACTGTGGTTGTGATATTCGATTACGTTTTCTGATAGAATAATCGTAATTAATGTACCCTTATGAGGAATATTCAATCCTCATGTGACAACGACCTTGAAAATGTTGACCTTGATCTTATTTTTCAAGCTCATTAAAAAGTGAAAATTCTTCATATTAATTCTGAACTTCCAATGACCTTGACAAATGAGATCAAGGTCAACATTTTAAAGGTCGTTATCACATCGGGGTTGAATATTCCTCATAAAGGTACGTTAATTATGATTATTCTATCAGAAAACGCAATCGAATATCTCAACCACAGTTTTTTAGCAAAATACTTAATCTGATCGAACTCAAGTCTGGGCAAAGTGTAGTGTTATTAGGTTAGGTACTTTACAGAAAAACAAATTTCGGTTGGATAAATATTGACGGATGTGGGGAGGGGAAATTTTCGGATTTTTCGCTAGTAGTGCCTATTTTGCATGTACTAAACTGCTTTCGTATGGATAAAACAAAATTGTGTCCTGTATGTTTTTGGTACATTTTCCATAATCTATTCGAATAGTTATAACCATTTTTTAAGAATTAAAAATTTAACCCCTTTTTTAAATTAAAAGTGTTTTTAAATTTTTTTAGAACCGCGAACAATTTTTTATTTTTTGTTTTGGTCTCAAAATAAAGATCAAGATTTTTTCTTTCCAAACGTGGAAGCGCAAAATGTCGTTTTTTTACTGAAATTAAATAAAGAGTCGACGGTACTCGTGACCGCTGGGAGGCTCGCGGAACTTCTTCGGACTAATTTATTGTGTCAATTATGCATATTTCAATGCATATTACAATGTTGAGACTTTTATTACAGTACTTTGATGCCTGCATTACATTCACTGTAGGGATGTAATACTAAGTAAGTAAATTTAAGTGTATTTTTCAAATATAATCTACTTTCTTTCTTCTAATCGCGAACTTCTTAACTTTCCTATTTTTGACAGATAGATTTTTTGTGTTTTTCGTTTCCTTTGGTTTTGCTTTCACAGTGCAGAAACGATACCTGGCACCTTGCAATACCACGCGCTTATTCCTTACTAAGATCGGCATATATGCAGTACAGAATATTGCAGCTGCAACAGAGTGCAATCTTTCGCAAAAAGAAAAAGAGAAGAAATCTTCGAAAGAATTAAAGGCAAAGAAAAAGTAAGAAAGGCATATATGAAAAAGAAAATGATTGTTGAATAAATCAAAATGGATTCTCTTAATTGCTGAAAGATACAATTGGTATAGGATAAGATGAAATTGGCGAGGGTCGATTTTTCTAAAGGTAAAATTCCAAAACTTTTAATTTATTAATTTCGATTGCTTATAAAATAAGCAAATAGAATTTTGTGTGTGTATGGAAAATAAAGCAATTGATATTTAAGACGTACATTTTAATAAAAAAACGATAAAGTATCATTATATTGAGAGGTCGTACTTGGCCGAGCGCCGTAATCGGACTGTCCTCCTTAGGCCCCGCAAGGCCGCTCGGGGTCGCACCCCCTGAACTCCTACGCTAACCTCTAAGGGTATGCAACCTAGCTTACGTCCTAGTCTATTGTCACTATTCGCTATCCGATACCTATCCTACATTCGGCCATTCTGACTACTATCGTCTGATCCCGACGATGCGTCTTCATCAAAGCCCGTCCACGACGTCATGTTATCTAATGAACTTGAAGTTTGTACAGTTCCTCCGTCGTTATGGCCTGGTTAGTGGCTTTTTCTGCATCGTATCTTTCTTTTCCTTTAACTTGCGTTACTTTTTATGGGCCAAATTTTTTTATCTTAATTTTTAAATGCGGTCCTTGTGTTCTGGTAGTCGTAACGAGGTCGCCTACTTGATATTTAGAAGCTTTCTTCCTTTTTTATCGTAGTTTTGCGCATTTTCTTCCTGGACTTTTTCAATCTGTACCTTTGCTTGTTTTTGCAGTTCTTTTCTCGTCTCGTCGGATTCTTAAAGTAGTTATTCCAGGGCCCACCTTGTGACTCGTGGAATTAACTCCTTTTTCTCCATAGTCATTTTAAAAGCAGCGCAGTCAGTTACGCCGTGATCATTAGATCATCATATTTTTGCATCAGAATAGCACCGCACCCGTCTATAGAGGCATCGGTATAAACCTCTGTCTCTAACGCTGGATCGACTAAGTGAAGTACGGGTGCTCGCTTATTGCTTTCGTTAGTCTTATGAACGCTTTGAGCTGTTCGTCGTTGAAAAGAAAGTTACTTGTATTTTGTATGCATTCGCTTAACGGCTTTGCTAATCATGTGAATCTTTCTATGAACTTACTGATATATCCTGCAAGCCTGTGATCTTACAGTTTGACACCATCACAATGATCCGTTAGAAGCTCTAAAATCATAAAAATAAAATAGAAAGTGGACACCTCGAGTAAATTCGGCACTCCATGAATTAATTTCGAAAATTGTATAATTTAAGATTTGTTTATTTTGCCTCCTTATTTTTTTTATTATACATGTATATATATTTTTTTTATGCATAACTATTGTGAGGACTTTGCGATCTTGAGTGGGAAGACTCAAGAATTTCTTCACTCCGTTGCGTCGTCGACTAGAATTCGCCGTCATCTCCTTTTTTCAGCGAGGCTTCGACAGTCCAGAGACCTTCCTGGTACTTCCTTCAGGCTGATTCTGGTATCTTTTGTTTTTTTTACTTCAAGGACATCTACATATTCAAAGGTCGTTCCTGATGAGGGTGGACCATGGGCGACATACCCGAAATTCGTAATTGCAAGGTAATTAAGCTCAGTTCAAGTATCAATTTTAAGGGTGGATTGACCACAAAATCTATAAACAGATAGGAAATTAGGCGCAGTTTGTCGTACCGTCAAGAGTTTAATATTTTATCTCACTATCTTTAAGGATTATTTTTAATCTACTACTTAAGAATAAACCCAGGGCGAAATGACCACAAAGTCCGTCTGTGGGCAGGTATTTCCGCCAAATTTATCTTATACAAAAAATATACAATTATTAACGCCTGTATATTTCTCAATATCGTTTAAGGGTTGGTGAAATGCCACCTCCCTTTCACCTGCAGCAGCAGTGCAGACCCATCCGGCAATCATCAGCCAGGAATTAGCCATCCCTTATAGGCCTTAAGTCCTGTGGCTAGGACTCAACACGTGGCAGATCTCGCGCTTAAGGAAACGGTCGACCGGCGGGAAGGAAGGAAGTGAGGAGAGGCGAAGGCTGCGAGGCAGCCCTTCTGAGTGTGCGATCATCGGTCTCTCTCTTGACCGCAGAGATTACCATCCTACTATCTATCCAAAAAATATATAGGCACCTCGATTTTTGTACAGATTTTCGAGAAAATCTCAGCAGAAAAAAATTCTAAGAATATTATACAACATGCATGTTGCAGTTGAAGGTTTTGCCAATACTGATACAGAGTTTCAAAATGTTCACATGATTATTGATTATTTCCTGGCGATTGAAATGTGAAAAAGTACCAAAATCATATTATCATTTTCAAATACTTAACATTGAATAGCTCTAATTGACTAAAAATAAATTATGAATATCCTAAAAAATATATGGTTTCGTTGACCCTTTCTGTACACAATGGTGAAATTTAGAGCCAAAGATAATCATTTGTTAATAAGTTGTTAACATAAATGTAGGAAGGTGTCATCCCCGAAACTAAGGAACGTACAGAGATGATTCTTGAAGCAAATTACACATTTCTGGCTTCTGAAAGTGTTGCATGCATTTTCATTGAGCAAAAAGTTGCACTTGAATAATTAAAAAATTATTTTCTTCTGAGCAAAATACAAAAGCCTTTATGATAATCCAGGGAATTGTATCCTTTTTTTCATCAGGACTTATGTACTGTGTAAACAGCCTAAGTAGGAGAGAAGGTCGTTTTGCTCGTGTAGCCATAGCGCCAGCAAAGTGCCCTGCGTTGCCTCAATTATTGTAAAGTGTTTTGTATTTTTCCAAAAAGAAAATAATTTTTTAAACATCTAAGTGTAACTTTTTGCTTGTTGAAAATACATAAAACACTGCAAAAGCCAAAAATGTGTAATTTGCTTTAAGAATCATCTCTGTACATTCCTTAGTTTCGGAGATGAAACCTACCTGCGATTTTGTTTACAGCTCATTAACAAATAATTGTATTTGACTCTCAATGTCATCATTGTGCACAGAAAGGATGAACGAAGCCATATGTTTTTTCAGAATTTTTATAATTTATTTTCAGTGACTTAGAACTATTTAAAGTTGAGTATTCGGAAATAATAATATGACTATGGTACTTTTTCACCTTTCAGTCGCCATGAAATAATCGCTAATTATGCGAAAATTTTAAAACTCTGTATCAGTATTTGCAAAATCTTCAACTGTAACATACATGTTGTCTAATATTTTTAGAATTTTTTTCTCCTGAGATTTTCTCGAAAATCTGTAGAAAAATCGCGGTGCCTCTATTTTTTGGACAGATAGTAATTTTCGCGTGTTAGCTTGTCTCTCTTTCCCCCGTTTTTCGTAAGTGACTCCCCTTTTGCGGTGACCGACACGCCGAGCCAGCGTCTCAACCAGTATCACTTGTCAGCTCGAGGTGTCGATCGTTGTGTCAGCCGCTAAAGTTTGTTTAAAGGAGGACTTGAATCCTTTCTCTCAGTGATTTAGCCAGGCCTTTTACTGTCTTTATATATATATATATATATATATATATATATACTCGAAGAACTCTAATAATACCTTTGCCGGATCGTTATGTTTAGTAAATAGTTTATCATAATGGAGTGCCAGCTAGTGATTCCCTCTTCGCTCAGTGTTGTGTGCTTTCTTTACGTAGCGTTTTCTCAATGTTCTCTTAATTTAGTTACCCAACTAATGGATTATTTAACGTTTTCTTCGCCCGTTTTCAAGATGAAAGTATTTGACAAGTACGTGATAGTTTAGTATTTCCATAATGCATTCATTTATCTCGATCAGCTATTGTCGATATGAATCTAACTCTCATGTCCCCAGTCCCAACCTGTCGTTCGGCTGGCATTTTCGCTTACTAATTTTTATGCATATTTATTTTAACGACCCCCCACCCCACTTAACAAGTAAGTCTTAATAAACATTTGTTAAATCGTTTGTTGATTAATGTTATTTTTTATTGCCGGATTTCGCTTCGTTTCTCAGTCTGTTCCTTTCTTTTATATGCAATTTTGGTTTTAACTTGATGTTTTCTTCATATTGTTGGAGTCTCATTTCGTTGCATATTCGACCTTGTTTCTCTTTTGTATTTTCTCGTTATCATGTATATATATATATATATATATATATTCCATTGGACATCTGTTACTATCTTTTTTTCTTATTGTTATTATACTTTTATTTTATTGTAAATTATCTTGCCACTATTCATTTAAACGCCCCCTCCCCCTTATTCTACGTAAGGACTGTGCTGACAAATCTTAAGGGATTTTCGATTATTTTATCGAATATCGTTGGCTATCGTGTCGTATATTTGTTTGTATCGTTATGGTTAAATTCGGGTTAGATATGTGTAAGCTTTTGGAAATTATGATTTCATGATTACGTTTAGAAAGGCTGGCGCCTTAAGGTACGTATGTTTTTTTATTTTATCCTTGTGCGAGGCCCTATAGGACCTTTATTTAATTTAAATAAAATAGCTGCTTGACAGGCCATAGAAAACTTTCTACCTCTTTCACATTTCTAGGTCTTGCGGGTGTTGGTCCATCATCACATGTTGATGGTTTTCTGAATTTGTGTTACTGGATTCTTAGACACATGATTTCTGCCTCCGCAATTGAAACATCGTTTAGTCGATAAATATTTTTGTCCGCCTTTGTTAGCGTTCTGAAGTTAATTATATTTCATCGTTTCTGCGTACTTCGTCTCGGCTGCCTAATTTTCTCATGTGTAGGAGGTACTCTTTATGCGACTCATTATGCTGCTTTTTTCGCTTCGACATTAGCAAGTGCAAATCATGTCCATCAACATCTTTGCTAAAGGCTTCTGTGAGACCCGTCTTTAAGGCATCCCACGTTCTTATTTTTCTCTAAATTTCGCGACACGTTTTAGCAAAGCAGTCCAGGGCTTTCTTTGCACATCCTAGTTGTTGCAAGTATGTCCAGTCATTTATCATACGGTTCTTCTCAATGTGGATGATCCAATCTTCGACTGAGAAAAGTGGATCATTTCCTTTGAATTGGGTCAATGTGCCTTACATATCTCTGAAATGTATACCCGATGTGTTCGGTACTTGTTCACCTTGTTAATACCATGCTAGCCCTATCGTATCTTTTATACGAGGTATGTTAAAAAAGTAAGGTGGCTTTTCAATTTTCGCGGGCTATACACATTCATGTTTAAAATTTTTTGTTTTGTTGTGTTTGTACACTCGTCACGATTATGTATTCACAGTTTTGACTATATAGCTCGTGTTATTTTTCTGGAAGAGGCGTAAAAGGTTAGAATGGTTTGGTGTGCTCGGTGATTTTCTTCTTTCGAAAAAAATGGAGCAAAGAGTTTGCATAACATTTTTGTGAAAAATGGAATCCAGTGCTCTAAAACTCTTGAAATGTTGACAGTTGCATACGGTGAGTCTACTCTGAGTAAGAAAAATGTGTATAAGTTGTACAAGCTGTTTCAAGAAGGCCGAGAGGATGTCGAAGACAAACCTCGCCCTGGACGTCCCAGCACGTCAACAACAGATGAAAAAATTCAAGCAGTGGAAGAAACGGTGTTGAAAAATCGCCGAATTACCATCAGAGAAGTTGCTGAAGATGTTGGCATATCGGTTGGCTCATGTCATGCTATCTTTTTGGACGTTTTGGGTATAAGACGTGTATCAGCGAAATTTCTTCCAAAACTGCTTAATTTTGATCGAAAGATCCATCGCATGACCATCGCTCAGGAGATGTTGAATAAAGTCAATAATGATCCTGATTTTCTCACAAGGGTTATAACTAAGGATGAATCGTGGGTATATGGTTATGACGGTGAAACTAAAGCCCAATCGTCTCAGTGGAAGCATCCTGAGTCTCAAGACCGAAAAAAGCACGTCAAGTTCGGTCAAATGTGAAGGTTTTGCTCACTGTCTTCTTTGATTACCGTGGCGTAGTGCATCAGGAATTCTTACCACAAGGTCGTGCGGTCAATAAGGAATATTACCTTCAAGTTATGCGCCGTTTGCGAGAGGCGATACGCAAAAAACGTCCGGAACTTTGGAAAAACAATTCCTGGTTTTTGCATCACGATAATGCACCTACTCATTCATCGCTGCTTGTGAAAGATTTTCTGACCAAAAACAGTACCACAGTCATGCCTCAGCCTCCATATTCACCGGATTTGGACCCCAGTGAGTTTTTTTTCCCAAAACTGAAGAGACCCATGAAAGGACATCGATTTTCAACGATTGAGGAGATAAAAACTGCATCGCTGAAAGAACTCAAGGCTATACCACAAAATGATTATCAGAAGTGCTTCGATGCTTGGAAAACGCGTTGGAACAAATGTATTATATCTGAGGGGCATTACTTTGAAGGGGACAACATAAATATTGAGGAATAAATGAATATTTTTTGAGAAAACCATAAAGTCACCTTATTTTTTGAACACTCCTCGTATCATTCTCTAGAACGGTTTGTTGTTGATTGAGCCTTTGTGCCAATTCAGCAATCGTTCTGTCTTAATCGGCTATTCTTTATTCTATATTCGGGTTCGGATGGAAGCACGGTGTCGTCTAACGTTGTTTTTCCTCGTTCGTCGTCGTCTTCGTCAACAGTGAGCTGATCGTAATTGGAAGGGGACAGTGCAGTGCAACTAGGACCATTTCGCTGGCCCCGCCACCCACGCAAATTTAACTTTTTTTCAGCCAAATATTTAGTGCAGAATTTATTCAAATTTTTACAACCAAAATGAGAATTTGTGCATCACAGTTTTTAGGGGTTAAAGTTGGTTGCACAAATTTGAACAAATTAGGACGAAAATAATGCACCCATATAAAGTTAATTTTCGATAATCTCGGAACTAGCAGCACGTTTCGCTGGATCCGATATGACGTTTGCTCAACAGGGGGTAGTTTTCAGGGGTTAATTTGGTTGCAAAAATTTGAACAAATTGAGACGAAAATAATGAAACCATATAAAGTTGATTTTGAATAATGTCGGGGCCAGCGAAACGTTTCGCTGGTCCTGCCAATGTTTTTCTGAGAAATCAGGTACTTCCTGTGATGCACAAATTCTAATTTTGGTTGTACAAATTTAAACAAATTTTGCACTAAATATTTAACCGAAAAAAGTTAAATTTGCAGGGGTGATAGGGCCAGAAAAATAGTCCTAGTGCAACTCCCTCAATAGTGGTCATCGCTCGGCCTTGTAGCTTTCTCGCTGTCCGTATCCCCTCTACTTGCGTCAGATCCCAGGGAGGAAAGCTGAGCCTCCGCGGGGTCCTACTTACTTGGGGCGGGCTCGACGCTTCGTCCTTCTCTTTTACTCTCTCCTCTCCTACTTCTACGTATTTCTGTTCAAGGGCTGTCGTGGAATTTTCCTTAAGTTCTCACTATTCATTTGTGAATGCGTTCCAAACATACCACGTCATTAACGTCGTTTCCACCAAAACAGCTTTTTTTTGCGCGTCTTTGTTTGTGCCTTCGTTTCGCTAATATGTCTTCTAAAACAGCTTTATTCGTCTTAAGCATTCGTGTTAGCTATCATCTTGGCTGTCTTCTTAACTTCCGTCTTCACTTTGTAGCATTGCGTCGTTGCACTCCTTCAGTCACTTTGCATTTCACGTTTTTCTTTATAAACCCCGTCACTTCTCATCACTAATATCGTTGTTTTTCCAATATCATCGCATCACACAAACAAAGGGAAAGAGACCTAATGCAGAAAAAATCGAATTTTATTTTCTTACGCCAATCTATAGTTTCTAAGTTACTCTTTCATTTCTGATAGTCAGAATTTTTTTCAGTTAATTACGTTTCTTGTTATTAAGCCTAAAACATAGGCATAATAAGCGTGCGCGGAGACGAAACAAGAGGCCTGCGAAAACCAGCCCCACCACTCACCACCACTGGGTTTAGCTGAAGCGGAACGATGCGAGTGGAGCTGGTGGATACGACGCCTAAAAGAAAAGTGATAAGTTGAGGGGGTACGTTTCGTAGACCGATTCCTACTACTCAAATGCTGGCTTGTGGACTCTGCTACAGGCTGTGGACACTTAATGCTTTCTCGATGATGAATCATAGACGCCATCTAGCGTATACTCCAATCCCTAAAATAAGATATTCCATAACTTCGCCTATGTGGCCAGAGGCTGATCTGCTACAATCGCCCGTCCTGTAAAATTAAGCTTTGACGCATTAGGTGCCTTTCTTCGTGGACGGTCACACCCACACACACACACACGTGCATGTATATATATATATATATATATATATATATAATTTTGTGTTGTAAATCAACAGTTGTTGTATTTTTACAAATGGATTTGAACATACATTATTTTAAAGAATATTTACATCAATTCAGATGATACCAGGAGAACCGTAATTGAACAACTTTAAGTAACCTATATTATAATAAATATACAAATGAAAATTTAAAAAAATCTATCACCCATGTCCTATTTGAAATGTAGTGCACTTTAATTTTTTTTAAATCGCAAATCGGGACAAAATAGAATGTTTTAGATTTTTTTCAACCAGAAATATGCGTTTGGTAACACTTCCCGTGGATGTCATTGAATTCCTCTTTACTTAATTTCTTGAAAATAAAAACAAACTATATATTTTGTGCTTTAAGGTTTTGAAAGAGAAAAACTTTATTTTGGCACATAAAAATAACAATGGCCGCAATTTTTAAAAAAACTCCAAAACATTTTTAATTTTGAAAAAAGGGTTCAATTTTTCATTCTTAAAAAAATGATTATAACCATTCGATAGATGATAAAAAAATCTTATACAAAAAATAAAGGACCAATTTTGTTTAATCGATACGAAAGCAGTTTAGTACATGCGAAATAGGCGCTTCCAGAGAAAAATCTGAAAATTCTCCCTCGCACACCTCGGTAAATTTTTATCCAATTAAAACAAAATTTGTCCTGTATTGTACTACCTAGTAGGACATACTTTGCCTAAGTTATATATAATAATTAGAAAAAATATTCCCGCTGAGCGGGCACATTCTCCTTGCATGTTGTCCGCGCAATGAGCAGCCGTACATTTTAAGTGAAATTTTTTTCGATTTTTTTTAAAAGGTTCTTGAAGCACCCACGGCTTTGACGATTACATTATAATTATAAAAACTCGCCCTTGGCGCTCGATAATTTTTGTCCCATTGAAAAACTTCATCAAGATAATTTGTAAATTTTGTTCAAATCTACTAAAAACGTTTTAAACTTTTTTTTCATTTATTGAACAGTGTACGGGCAATACTTGTTTGTTACAAACTAATTTATCTTAAAATTAAGTCCTTAAGTATACTAACGATTATGCTCAGGCCGCGTTGTTTTCGACATAGTATGCTATTTTTCATAGTGCATTTCTGCATCGCATTGCTGAGGTTTCGAAGAAGTCTAGTTCCTTGCACATTTTGATTAGCTTCCTTATATATTCTCGTTAAAACCTTCCGCCAGTGATATGTTAAACAAGATGAACAGTGGTTGTAAAGATGTTGAATAATCTTATCTTTAATCAGCAGCTACTCCGTTTAACATCATTTGGTTTGGAATACCAGTGTTTCACGCATCGAGTTCGTGTATTTCCAAAAAATTTGCGGATTCAATGTAATTGATCTTTCAGTATTGGTGAAGTCTTTTTTGTAACACGAGTCGGCTAGACGTTTACCATGGGTCCTTAGATTAGAAAACCGTTGATAATCTATGTTATTACGGGTTTGCTTATATTTAAGGTGAGCAATCTGTTCCGCTGTTAGTAACTCTTTGAGCTCTCCACTAAACGAGTATGGGTATGTCGATGATTGACAAATCTTAATGGGCACAAAATATTCTATGGCGAAGTACACATACATATAAAATTTGTCGATGGCCTCATTTATTGTAAAATTATCGAATTAGAAATCCCAATCAATTTGATACAAAAACGAACAGATAGCTGCATTATTGGCGATCTTAAAATTATAAAATGCATGTGTGTCATTCTTTGAATGAACTTCATTGATAACAATGTTTACACTTTTTCTAGGATCAGGAGAGGATGGTAGTTGTTATTAGGTAGGAGGTGATCTATTGCTATTTCTACAGAGCCTGCTTTACTGATGGTGAAAACTAAGTCTAATAATGAGCCATGAACAATTATTGTGTTGTTTATGTGAACTAAGGTTACATAATCTTAAGTGTCCGAGATCGTGTTGACAATGTGTGTTTGTTGCGTTCCTATAGGTACGCAAGTGGGTCTTTGATCAGGACCGGCGGTCCAGAAAGCATAGTACATGTTGAAATGGCCAAATATGCTAAAAGCTGCGGTTGGGAAGACGAAGGAATGGTCTTCTAGTACCAAGCGTAGATCAACGTATTTGATAAAGCTGGCGTTAGGTAGAATGTAAAAAACTCCCATTATGTGGATGGATTTCCTTATTACTAGTTTGATTACTGCATGCTCTACGAAAGTAACATTAGTGGGCAGACTAACATACACAAAGGGCTGATCCGCCGCTATCATGATACCGCCACCACGTTGACAGTCACTGGTTAAAACATTTCTATTTAGTCTGAAAATGTCTTTTCCCATAAGTAATAGTTCCGCCGAATTTACCCCTTCATGTAACCACGTCTCGAAAAAAAAAACCAATAATATTGTAAGAGCAAGATGTGACTGATTGCCGCAGGGGATCGAGTTTTGTACGTATGCCGCTGCCGTTTTAATAGTAATTTGAAAGGATTGTACGCGCGCGCTTAGAGAGGGGAGTACTTAAATTTAACAGCTTGTTGGTGTAGGTGACGTGCCCGTTGCTTCTTTCCCTGTTGGAGTGTGCTTCGTCATCACTGGAACTCCCCTTTCGAAAGATAATTTCAAGACCATTTCTCCTCTCTTGCGTCGACTTTCCAAGTTGGTCTTTACTGTGTAAATTGCCTCCAATTACATTCTCGTTTTTTCTAGGGAAATCCACAGTGATTTCAACCTCTTTTCGTGTTTTGGTTCCCTCCTTGCAGTTATGAATGCGCGAAGCAGAGCATGCGCCGAGGTCTCCATGTCGCAGATCAGTTTGGTCGGGTAAGTCGAATGGGATAAGGTTGTTCCTTTTAAGATTAGGCTGCTCCGTTGCAGAGACACTGAGCATAATTAGGCGAGTTTCGTCAAACTTTTGGAGAGGAGGGTGAGTTCTTCAGTTTTCTAGTACACCTTCTACTACAGAACTTTTTTTTGTTAAGTCCTCAATGCCCTTCTCTGCATTGCCGATCCTAAATATGGCGTTGCCGATTTTTTATGTTAATTTATAGAATTTTGTTGATAGGAAGTCAACTGCGTTTTGCCTCCAGGAAACTTCGTTAAGCTGTGATGTAAGCGAAGCTAAGGCAGCTCGGATAATTCTCTTTGCATCATATGCAGTGACTGGTGCAGATGTAGATTCCGTCATCGTGGGTGTGCGAGGTCTTTGTTGTTTGCAACACCTTGAGAATTCTCCGTTTTCTAATTTGCCGGTACGATCTGCGCAAGCTAGGCGGAACTGGGCCTGCCAACCAGGGCAGCACGCTACATCTACATCTTTGCCCTTGCCCTTGCGGCAATTCTTTTTCGAAACAAACTTATCCATTTCTCCCAGTTTTGATCAAGCTTTGTGTGTTAGTATCAGTAAAAAGCAAACTGTGATGTAAACTAGTAAAATAAATGCAATATTTTTTATTGGAGTACTGTACGAACTCTCGCAAGTCACTTCAATCAATTCGATCTCACTTTCATTCAAGTTGAATTAGGTAAAAAGTTTAAAAAAAAACCAAAACGCACTCTCAATATGTTAGACTAGGGCATATTTTTGAAAATAATCCAACCTTTTGCACTTTTGTCTAATTCAGAAATTTTATGAGAATAGTTTCGAAATACATATATTTTACATCTAGTAGAAAGTTAGATTGATATTTCTTAAGGGCATGTGAACAAAGCCGCGAAGCAGATGGTCGAGACCTTTGACCTGCATTTTAAAATCACAAGTAAAGAAAGTGTTTCGTGCCATATACAACATAAAAATAATTAAATATCTTTCATCATATAGACACGAATATATATTCTTAAGGTAAGAGGGCCTCCATTTTATATTAAGAATATATTCTTGGCGCCCATTTCAGTTAAAACTATTCTTAAACTTAGTGCGAAATTCTTAAAATTATAATATCGTTTGTTCAGTGATCTAAACCCTTCTTTTCTAAAAGACGAAGTAAAGAAAGCAGAGATTGTAAAATTTCGCTAGAGCTACTTGAAAAGAAAATGCATGGAAACTTTTACAGAAATGTAGAAGAAAAGTGCTTGTCAAAAGAGGAAACTTTTGCTTTTCTCAAATCATCATGGGCTTAATTCAGGTACAGAGGGTTTCATTTTAGCGTGTCAGGGCGGTGTTATTTCCACCTTAGTATAGCGTGACCGTATTTTATGTCAAGAAGTTCCCAGAAATAGGTGCAGAGCGTGTCATGCACACGCTGAGTACCTAGAACACGTACTATCTGGGTGTCCCACCCACACAGAAACTACGTATCTTTACAGAAATAATGCGGTCCTAATAGTAATTAAATACCATCTTTGTCGATCTTACCGTGTTGGTCGCGACCCCGCCCTGCTGAAAGCGCCAAAGGAGATAAAGTCAAGTGTCCTAAGCGAGAAGTGCCTAATTTTCTGGAACTATAATTTTCGGACACCCGTCTCCGTTTTCGCACTCGAGGCCTGACATAGTTCTCGAAGACATCAAGAAACGAACTATATTCGTGATCAAATTCTCGGCTGCGGTTGACTAAAACATCACTGCTAAGGAGGAGGATAAGAAGGAGAGGTATCAAGAATTTAAAGGGAGCTGCAACGAATGTAGCTAAACTATTCTGTTAAAGTAATTGTTCTTGTGATCGGTGCTCTGAGAGGTGCGAAGCTACATATCACTAGTTCGTGACCTTAAAGCCATATCAGCGTATCAATAATATGCCAAGGCATTTTCGAGCTGGATGCAGAAATTTGTTTTACATGGATTGCTGCGTGTTCTCAAGACACACGAGAGTTTCGCTAGCCTGTCTTTGTGATTTCATCATGCCCTGTGATGACCAATCTTGCAGTCGTAAGACGTGCCCATAAGTGAGATTTACCGCAGTTCTACTAGGAGCTGTTATAGTTTTTTATCATATGTTTTCTCAGTGGGAGCACACTGTTAAAAAAAAGTCGCTCAGTCACACCGACAAGTGAAAGTTGTTCCCTCTGCAACTGAAGTGTGTAGCAGCGTCTCCAACGTGGGATTTTTCGGCCCCCACCGCTCTCCCATTTTAAAGGAATGCATTCAAACGTAGCGTGTCGGTGAATCAGCTCTGCTACATGTTGCGTAGGCCAGCCACGTGCAGGCTCAAAATGTACGAGCACGAACCCAAGCCCCCCGACTTCACGATTCGTTTTCGGTGGCTAACTGGCTGTTAGGAAAAGTTTTTAAGTAAACTGAATTTTGCATGTTGTCAAGAAAACAATTTGAAGTTTTAAAGATTTTTCAAGAATTTCGTAAGGTTTCACTGTAAATGAAAAAATTCTTTCAGGTCTCTACAAAAAATTAACATAATTTTTATTTTGAAAAATAATTTTAAGGAAATTTTTAAAAAGATGTTAATGCATATTAAACGATGTCAAAAAATGTCAATGAAAAATCTGGAAGATTTTAAGGCAATCTTTTTAATATTGCCAAATTGAGAAAAAAAATCAGGAAAAATTTGAATAATTTTTAATGATTAGATGGCTTAGAAGGTCTGACAAGATTAGAAGCAGAACTTTTTCAAGATTCGTGTGAAAATTTGTTATGATTTTTTATATTTAGAAATGTACTTTAAGAGAAAATTAAAAAAGGTTTCTAAACATATAAAAGCATTTCATAAAATTTTAAAATAGAGTGCTGAAGATTCTGAAACGAAATGTTTCAGTTTGGTAAGATTAGTAAATGAAAAGAATAAAATCAAGTAAATTGAAGAAATATTTAGAAGAATGCAAGAGATTCAAATCTAGTTTGAACTTGAATTCTGTTAGAAATTTAGATTTCTAAAGATTTAAAAAATAAACTTCGTGAGTTTTAAATGAATTCCGAAAGATTTCAAGGAGATAAAACTATTTTTCTTAAAATTCTTTAGAAAAACTTAGAAAATTATAATTGTATTTTTTACATTTTGAATCCAGGAACATAATTTTTATTAGGCCTTCTTGCGCAATTTTGTTTTACAATTTTCTAAATTATATGTTAGTTTAAAAAATGTACTTTTGAAAAATTAATTTTAGGAGATTATTTGAAAACATTGTAAAACATTAGAAAAGATTTCAAAAATTGTCAAAGTATCTAAAAAGTTTTAAAAGAAATTTTTTTTATTTTGCAAAATAAAAAAAATCAGGAAAAATTGGAATAATTTTTAAGGATTAGAAGTTTAGAAGGTCTGACAAGATTAGAAAAAAATTCTGCGAAGGAAAGTTTCCGAGACTATTAGGGATACATCTAACGATCAACTATTTCGGTACTATGCATTACCGTGGCAACAGGCCCTAAGTGGCGACAAGAGTAATTAGGCACCTCTGTCACTAATCACAGATATTAAGCTGGTCAAATTCCTACCATTTCCCCTACCCATTTTCAGCTGCTCGTGGGGAGGGGAAAGGCACCCCTGTGACTGGTTGCAGAAATAATGTTGGTCAAACCCCTACCTCTTTTCCAGTTACCGTGGAGGGCGGGATGACACCCCTGTGACTGGTCACAGAAATAATGTTAGTTAAATCCCTACGCCTTTTCCAGGTCCCGTGGGGAACGAAAAGGCACCCCTGTGACTGGTCACAGAAATAATGTTGTTCAAACCCCTAAACCTTTCCCAAATCTCGTGGGGGACGGGAAAACGCCCTATGACTGTTTACAGAAATAATGTTGATCGAACACCTACCCCTTTTCCAGGTCCCGTGGGGGGAAGGCACCCCTGTTACTAGTCTCAGAAATAATGTCGGTCAAACCTCTACTTCTTTCCAAGGACCGTGGGGGACGGGAGGGGACCCCTGTGACTTGTCACAGAAATAATGTTGGTCAAACGCCTACCCTTTTTCCAGGTTCCATGGGGGCGGGAAGGCACCCCTGTGACTGGCTACAGAAATAATGTTGGTAAAACCCCTTACCCCTTTTCTAGGTCCCGTGGGGGAAGGGAAGCTACCCCTGTGACTGGTCACTGAAATATTGTTGGTCAAACCCCTACCCCTTTCCCAGATCCCTTTCAACGTCGCTTTTGAACGTCCTGTGGGGGGCATCAAAGCACCCCTGTGACTGGTTAAAGATATAATATTGGTTAAACACCTACCTCTACACTCGATCTTCTTTTTCCATGGTATCTCCATTGCTTTCGATTTTGCACCTAATCACGCTTTCCACCGCAGGAAGGCTGGAGTACGTTGAAGAGCATATTTTGTAGTCTTTTTTGTATTTTGTAACTTTTTTCATTGATCTGATTTTTTTTTAATTTTAATGATTTTATTACTATATAATATATTTGAATTTATTTTAATTAAAAATACTGTTTAAATTCAGTGGCCAGGGTTACAAACTTTAATATTCTCGATTAGTTGCTTAAACGGATCAGAGGCTATTTCTAAATTAAAATTATTTCTTGAAAAATAGATCCTACTCCATCTTCACTCCATTGGGAATCGAACCACAAAACTTCTGATTTCCGTTTAGATGCTTTTCCAATTAAGCTATTAGAGGGATCAGAATAAGAACTCTTAATTCAAGAACATAACGCCAATTTTTAGCTAGGTGTTAATGGTGCAAGTAATTATTTTAACATTTTTTAATTTATTTGCTATATCATCAGCGATTGTACCTTACCGACAGTAGATCAACCCTTCAAACCATGAAGACAGAAAATCTACATAATATCGATCAAGTTAAGAATCTTCAACGACAGAAATTCTTAACGTCTTAGTAAGACTAGATGGACAATAATATTTTTTAATTAAAATTATTTCTTGAAAAAAAGATACTACTCCATCTTCACTCCATTGGTAATCGAACCACAAAACTTCTGATTTCCGGCCAGGTGCTTTTCCAATTAAGCTATTAGAGGGATCAGAATAAGAACTCTTAATTCAAGAACATAACGCCAATTTTCAGCTAGGTGTTAATGGCACAAGTAATTATTTAAAAATTTTTAAATTTATCTGCTTAATTAAGAGTTCTTATTCTGATCCCTCTAATAGCTTAATTGGAACAGCACCTGACCGGAAATCAGAAGTTTTGTGGTTCGATTTCCAATGGAGTAAAGATGGAGTAAGATCTTTTTTTCAAGAAATAATTTTAATTTAAAAATATTATTTTCCATCTAGTCTTATTAAGACGTTAAGCATTTTCTGTTATTGAAGATTCTTAACTTGATCCGATATTGTGTCGATTTTCTGCCTTCATGGTTTGGAGGGTTGATCTACTGTCGATAAGGTACAATCTCTGATGATATAACAGATAAATTAAAAAAATTTTAAATAAGCACCTATTTCATTGAGCCGTCGTCGCCACAGAAATTCACAGAGATGTTCTGCGAGATTGCTCTTGTACACCCCTCCTCGTAAGAGAAATCTCGCATCCACCGGCAAGAGGACTCGCCGTTTTGAGTGTTCGCTCCGGTATTGTGATTCACGAACTCCTCGGAATGATTGACAGTTTTGTGGACGAAAGCATTATCTTCGAGGTTTATATAACCGTTCCAACAATCGGTGTGGATCTCCATCCCTTTCGCTACGTGCTTTTTTATTAATTCTATTAATGTAACCTGATCTCTCTTATTTTTGGGACACATTTCCAACTGACAGCTGTAGGAATTTTCTCTGTGAATCATTCAGAGGATCCATGATCCTTCCATCGAATTAATATAGAACGAGCATAGGGGCCCGTGTTGAAATGTGGCACCTCTCAAACCACGTATTTTCCGCAACGGTATTAGTATGATGGTACTTGCCTGCCTAATGACATAAGAACTGGCCGCAAGTAATTTCATATTTCAATGAATCTGAACATTTTAAAGGCTTGTTTTTATTTTGCAGAATGAAAAAAATCAGAAAAAATCTTAATAATTTTTAAATATTAGAAGCTTAGAAGTTCTGACAAGAATAGAAAAAAAAGAAATATTTTCCTAATATTTGTGTAAGGATTTTTAATGATTTTTTATTTTGAAAAATGTACTTTTAAAGAAAATTACGGAGGTTTTTAAACACATCAAACGATTTCCTATAATTTCCAAAAAGAGTGTAGAAGGTTTTAAAAGCAAAATGTTACAATTCAGTAAGATTAAAAAGTTTTAAAAAAACGTAAATAATCGAATAAATTCAAGAAATATTTAGTAGAATTATTGATGAGATTAAAAAAGAATTTAAACTTTAGAAGAGTTCTAGGAAAGTATGATAAACTTATTTAAAAAACTGAGAAACCTAAAAATTCTTATAGAAGAAAAAAATATGAGCCTGAAAATTAGGTACAATTATCAGCCTTTAAAATTTAAATTCGAATGATTTAAAAAAAATTACTTTCGGCATATTTATTTTCAGGCTGAATCCCCGATTTTTAATCTTAAGATGTTCAATTATTCTCAATAAGAGTGAGTCATTAAATGAATTTTGAAATTTTTCAAAAAGATACATCCCTGTATGAATAAAGCTATAATTTGTTTACTTGGAATAAGTTGTATGCCATTCAAAAAAAGTTTATTTTAAGTAGATGGAGAGGAGCTGAATGACAAGGAGATAGAAAATCAAATTAGGAAGTTGAGAAAATTCTGAGGTAGCAGGGCTGGAAGGAGTAGAGAAGGAAGCGTGGCTGTTTGGCACACAAGAAGTAAGGCAGAGGCTGAAGGGGGTAGTGAAAAAAGTGTAGAGGGGGGAGTGTCTTCCCAAGAGGGTGGAGGGAGGGGTTGATCGTATCACTGAAAAAAAGGGGATAGGGATAAGCAGGAAAATTATAGATGAATTACGTTAATGAATACTGCGTACAAAATATACGCGATGGTGCTGGCAGATAGGCTGCGCAAGGATGTTGAGGGGAAAGGAATATTGCCGGAGACGCAGGCGGGCTTCAGGGAGGAAAGGAGTACTATTGACAATATTTACGAAATGCAGCACGTAGTGGAAAGAGAACTAACCAAAAAGAGTCCCAAAGTGTACGCGTTTTTTGTAGATCTAAAGGGCGCATTCCCTTCGGTGGATAGGGGAGGTTGCGAGAGGAGGAGATGAAATCTCGCAGGGATTCTGGATGGATAGGGGTTTGAGACAAGGGTGCCCGCTTAGCCAAATGATTTTTACAATTTTGATCGCGGATATGGAAAGTAAGTTAGCAGCCAGAGTGGTAGGAGGAGTTAGGATAGGAGGAGTCAGGACATGGTCACTCGCATATGCAGATGACATAGTGCTACTAGCAAAGAGCGAGGAGGCTTTGAATGAGAGGATGAAAAGGTTGAGAAGATACTTGGACAAAAATGGGTTAGAGTTGAATGCACACAAGGCGTAGGTTATGGTGTTCAGGAAAGGAGGTGGGAGAGATAAGGGAGGGGAATGGAAGGGCAAAGCGGTGCAGGAAGTGAAAGAGTTTGTGTACCTGGGCTTCCTGTTTCGAAGGTATGGGGGAGTAGATGGTCATATAAAAGAGAGGCTGAGAAGGGCAAATGTTATTTTACGGAGTGGAGGTGCGGGGGTGGACGGTAAGTGAGGAGACAAATAGGATTCAGGAAGGGTATGTTAAGTGATCACTGGGGTTGTCAAGGAATACACCGAACTATATTGTCAGCAGGGAAACAGGAGGAACGAGTTTAGGGGTTATAACAGGGAGTCGAGCGTGTAAATATGGGGAGAATTTTTTGGAAGAGGGGGAAGTGAGCTGGTTAGGGAGTGCTGGTGGGAAAAGGAGAACAGATGTAGTGGTGAAAAGATGGAGGTGGAAAGGGAAAGGTATTTCAGAACGAATGGATTGGAGATGGATGAAATGAGAAAGATGCACGAGGGAGGAAGGTATATTAGTTGGTTCAAAGAAAGGCATTGCGAAAGAGAAGGCATAAGGAGAGGAGAGAATAAGAGAGTAAAGGTTTAACGGGAAGTATGTGTGGATTATGACAAAGGAGAGAGTGCAATATTCGTGTGAGAAAAGAGAGCATGGAAGTCAGGAACTTACAGCGAGAATGAGATGCGGTTGCATGGAGAATTATAATAGGTTCTGGCTTTCTAGAGAGAAGAGAATTTGTGAATTGTGTGGGAAGGGGTATGAAAAAGTTGAGCACTAGTTGGAGGAATGTAAAGAGGTGGAAAGAAGTGGTATAAGCATAGAGGTATTGTTGCATGGAAGGCAGGACAAAAGGGCAGTAGCATGGGTGAAGGGGGTGTTGGGTAAGATGGAGAAAAAGAGAAGGAAGGAGCAAGAGGAATGGAGAAGGAAGGATTGTAAATAGGGGAGAAAGTACATTTAAGAAAAATTCTAAATATTGTAAATAGTAATTAAGTATTAGGCGTTAGCCGCGGAGACAGAGTCTGGCAATTCGAGGCATAGCGAGGAAAGAGAGACATGCGTGCGAGGCGAGGCGAGACGCAGCGAGGAAGGTTAGGATTTAGAAGCGAGCAGATTAGTTATAAGGTGTGGATGAATAGTATTTGTAAGAGATAGATGTAAGAAAATTCTGTAAAAAAAATTAAAGTGTAAGCAAGTCAATTTTTTAAGGCCAGCAGGCCAAAAAATAAACATTTATCTATCTATCTAGATATAAATGGGGGATTATACACAGTATTTGTCATCAACATTTTTTTTCACGTAAAATTTTTCTTTCTTGTTTAACACTAAAAAATATTCGATACTTATTTTTTTATTTCAATATGAAACGCAAAATTATCGAGAAAATCAAAAAAAAAAATATGGAGGTTCGACATACGTCACCAAAAGCCAGTTTGTTCTTGATTGTCATTGTGCAAAGAACATATTTTTTGAAACCTTTGAAAATGTCGAATTACGTACCTGAAAAACCCGTTTTGCGGGGAAGTTTAATAACTTTCTTTCATTTGAAGAAAACGGCTGCTGAAAGTAATAGATTATTGGTTGAAGCTTACGGGGAAAATGTTATAACCCAACAAACTTGTGAAAAATGGTTGTTTAACGGTTTAAAACTGGTGACTTCGATATAGAATACAAGGAGCGTCAAGTTCAGCTCAAAAAGTTTGAACATATAGATTTGCTAGCTTTATTATAAGAAAGATATAAGGTGAACGTTAAAGCAAATGGCAAATGCATTGTATGTTGCCCAATCCACCATTTCCGAACGTCTACACGTATTGGGAAAGGTCCAGAAGGTAGGTTTTCTAGCATCGAATTGTGACAGTTGATGAAAAGTGGATCTATTTTGACAACCCATAGTGAAGAAAATCATGGATAGACCCAGGCCAGCCTTCAATGTCACAACCAGTGCGCAATACACATGGAAAGAACGCTTTGCTGTGTATTTGGTGCGACAATAGGGGAGCTGTGTATTACGAACTTCTGGAGCCTGGTGAAACGATTACTGGCGAACGGTACCGGCAACATTTAATTAAATTAAACACAGCATTGAAGGAAAAAATAGCAGAATATGCGCAAAGACACAAGAAAGTCATTTTTCAACATGACAATGCACGGCCTCATGTTGCGAAACCAGTTCAAAACTATTTGTTAAACATTAAATGGAACATCTTAGCCCAACCACCGTATTGACCGGTTTTTGCCCCATCGGACCACCACTTATTCCGTTCGAGGCAGCACGGATTTTCAGAGAAAAATGCCCAGGCTTACGAAGAAGTGAGAATTTGACTCGATGAATGGTCGGCCTCAAAAAATGAACAGTTTCTTTGGAAAGCAGCCCATGCATTGCCAGAAAGATGGGGAAAAGTTGTAGAAAACGGTGACCAATACTTTGATTATTAAGGTAATTCTTATTTTTATGTAAATAAACGGCCAAATTCTTTCAACTCCTAAATCCTATGGTCTCAACTATGTCATTTTTAACATTTCATTCATTGTTTTAATTATTGAAAAAAAATATATATATAAGTTTTTGGTTTCGTACCTAAAAGAGGGTCGGGAATGTAAAAATGAGATCATATGACCTCACATCTAACACAAAGCTATTGAAGGCTGGTGACCTACTCAGCATAAAACACTAATCTGGTATTACTCTCGGTTGAAACCAATCCCCCCCCCCCCCCCCCCCCCCCCCCCCCCCCCCCCCCACGTCCGCAACCCCTCATTAATCGAAGTTTCGTGAGTCACTGGGGTTAGGGATACAATTTTGAAGTTAAAAAGGTAAGACTGATGCGTAGACCGTATGTATAACGTTTAAATCTTAAAAATAAAATTGGAAATAAAAAATTCAGTTTCTGAAAAACCGGTAGAAGTTACAATAAAATGTTTAATAACAAAAATTTTTTTGAAGAATGTGCATTTTTTAAACGAGACGATGAAAATACGTCTGTTTTGATATCAATGCATTTTATGAATTGCAATAATATACATGTTTGGAAAAGTTATACAATTAAAGGGATAAATTCGAGTTTGAAGCACGAGACACGTGATGAGAATGTATACGTCAAAGCCGAAGGATCTTTAACAAAAGAAAATTCGCTATCACCAAATTACTGTTGTCAATTCTTTGACCATTAGTTTTAAAAAATGTGTGCCAAAGTGTGGGTAATATAAAAAGACCGAGCTAAAAATTCATCTCTTTTAAATAGAAAATGATTCTTTTCGTATGAAAATTGATTTTTTGGTTGATAATTTAACTGTCTTGTTAAAAACTCGATTTTTTCTAGTTGAAAAAACATTTTCTTATACTGCAAATTTAACTGCATCATTTTTGGTTTAAAGCTTTTCAATTTGAAAATGTTTTTCCTTGTGCTTGAGAATTGACCTTTCTCAATCAAAATTGATATTTTTGGTAGAAAATTATTCTTCTGATTTAAAAGTTCATCTATTTGAATTAAAAATTCATTGCTTCGGTTTGAAAATACATTTTTTCACAAAACTTCTTTTTTTACTATAAAATGGTTGAAACTTCATGTGTTTTTTTGGAAATTAAACTATTTGCTGAAAAATTTTTGGTTGTAAATTTACTTTTTAAACTGATAATGTAACCGTTTTTCGTTGAAAATTGATCTATTTTGTTAAAAATTCATTTATTTGTCGTTGTTTTAAAATGTATTTTTAATATTTAAATATTTTGTTCAAACATTGATTTTTTGTGGTTAATAATTATTTTTTAACTGAAAATGTAACTATTCAATTTTTCGCCGAAACATTATTTTTTTAGTTAAAATTCAACTATGTAGTTGAAAAATCATGTATTTTGTTGCAGTTTCATCTTTTTTGGAAGAAATCTTTTTGTACTCAAAATTCATTTCTTTGGTTGAATATTTGACTATTTTGTTGTAGATTTAATTGTTTTTTATTCAAAATAATTTTTTTAATGCAAATGTAATTGTTCCCTTTTTGGATGGAAATTAATTTTTTTTTTACTTTAAAATTAATTTTTGTGTCTTCGAAAATTTCATTTTTTATCCGTATATGTATAAATAGATATATACATACATGTGTGTTATTTAATTAATTAATTAATATGAGTATGTTGGTTTTAGATTCTTTTTAATTTTTTTTAATTTTGCACTCTAACCTTTTGTGAATTGTTTTTTAAATTATTCAGTACAATATTGATTTCCTATTAAATGTGTAAGTGATTTGGTCTTGAGACACCGTCGTGTTCGAACGTGTTTTTAAACGCGTGCTTACGAGTGCTATCTTTCGCTCTAGCTTGCGTCTATTATTGTGCAACGACTGGGATTTTCAGACAAGTGTTGTTACTAATTTTCTTACTCTCCCATGTGAGAAAACTAAATTAAATTGTAGTTAAAAAAAAAGAAACAAATAATATAAACTAAGTAAAAGTGCTTCTGGTTCCAGGCGCGCTTTCTAACCCAACCCTTCAAGATGATTCCTCAAAGTTGTTCCGCACCTGAAGTATCATACTCTCATGAAACTCAACTAGCATAGGCACCGTCAAAAGAACAAGCTATTGTTTTGGATGCTATCAAGGAGATTAGAATTCAGGAGGATGCCATGTCAATTGGAAAACTTTTTGACCCTTCTCTTATGAGGTTCATTTCACGCATTTCTTATGGACGAATTTGTCTCTATTTGAACAGAAAAGAAACTGCTGACCTTCTTACAGAAACTCATAGGAAAATAAAAATTGGTGCTAACATACTCGAAATCAGCCCTTTGATATCGAAAGCGAAAAGGTTTATCATATCAAATGTATGCCCGCTTATTTCAAATAAAGCCATCATGGAGAAACTTGCAGCAATTAACGTTACTCCATGTTCTTAAATTACATATATTAAAGCCGGTATTGAGCGATTCCAAATTCGCAAATAATTTGAGCTTCCGGAGGAAAATTTACAAGAATCCAAATGATGTTGGGAAGATTCCAGCATCGATATCTGTGCATGTTGGTCACACCACGTACCATGTTTATCTCTCATCGGAAAAGCTTATCTGCTTTATTTGTAAGGAAGAAGGCTATTTATTCAGGAATTGTAAGAATATCTTACAAAGTACACAAGATTCCGATGTAAACAAAAACCTTAATCTTCAACCGTCAAAAAATCATTCTACATTTCCTACTAACTTTGAGCTGAATCCTGCTTCGGATAGCCCTGGAGAGGAATTTCCTGCCCTTCCCTTTCCTAAAAGGCGAGCTCCTCCTTCATCTTCAATAAGCGCGGCATGTTGTGTAGCAACTGACCTCGATAATAACAAAGTGCAACTTACCACAGTCACCGACAAAAACAAAATCTTCAAAGAAATGAGAAAAGAATCAAATTCAAGCGTTTCTTACGAGACTGTACAAAGCCAGCTTGATTCGGCCAGAGAATATATTACAAAGAAATCTAATTTCTACGGCCTTAACTTTAACCAAATCAGTAATTTTCTGGTACAGGCTCACGGAAATCGTAATATACCACAAACAGCTCTCGAATTCACTGCTGATATCACTGCAATGAACTCAATGCTTGAAGGTATTTTCGAATGTCTATCTTATAAGAATTTGAAAAGTAGAATTCCAAGAATTGTGAAACGCCTAGCTAATCTGGACACAAGTGACTCAAAGCGACATGAATGGATCTTAGTGTCGGGGCCAAGAATTAACCTTCCCGACACAATATATCTTTTACAAATTGACAGCGAAGTCAACAAAAAGAATATCATCACTGAGTTTAACTTGAAAATCTTTTTCTGGAACAGCTGCAGCGCGAGACAACGGGAAACCGATCTTCAAATTTTACTTGGAGGTATTCATATTTTTGTATGTGTAGGATCGTTGTTCAAACCAAATGGTAAAGTACACTTTCCCGGCTTTATAATTTTCCGTAAAGATCGTACTTACTCAAAAGTTGGAGGTATTTTAATTTTAATCCGTAAAAAACCTTGCGTTTTCAAAAATTACTTATATGAAAATTGTTGACCAATTAGTCGAAATGTGTAGCATTCACTTAAATAATTTAACTCCTTCTGATGCAAAATCCTGTTAAATAAAACAAGAATCCAACGACCAAATTTGGACCATAACGAACAAACAAAAACAAAAATCCTATTGTAATCTGAAAAAAAAACAAAATACAAATAAAATTTTCGGACGAAAATAAAAAAGAGGAAAGAAAAATGAGAAGGCAGCCAACCACATCCCCTTTCTTCTCTTTATCTTTCTTTCGTCGTTTTTACTTTTATTATCATCAAATTACAATAAAATAAAATAAAAAACATAAATAAATAAAATTTCTTTAGCAACCTTTCGGTACTAGTACAGTAACCCTTATCAATGCAAGAAAAACTTAAGTGGTAGAAATTGACAGCATCCACGAACAGATGCTCTCTCTTTGATACCTGAGAATTGAATGAGGGTCAGTACGCCAATCTGTTGTAAACACAATATAAATATCTGTCACAATTACATCAGAAATAGAGAAAGTAACAGAAAAACACAATTCATGAAACAGCCACGTTAAATCTAATTAATCATATTAGCATAACTTTTGTTCAGCTTATCCAAATCGGCTTTTAAATTAATAGATAACTTTTTTCGTTTTTTAATATAAAGCATTTCCATGAATTCCCTCTTTCTTTCATTACTTTCACAATGCAAAATTTGAACATTATCCCAAACTCCTGGTCAACATCAACAAATTTCTTGGTATGCTAGGCAAGAACACTCTTATAACAGCGTCCTAAACGAACATCACTTTTGTGTTCCTCTATTCTAGCATTAAGAAGTCTGCCAGTCTGTCCCACGTCCTTCATCTTACACATCCAATTATGGTGTGATATCAATAAGAAATTGAGAGGCAGTATTTAAAAAAAAAGATTTTTGATTCAATGTAGAAGTTTGTTTACAACAAGATGAAATTATCAATCAATGGAAAAAGTTTCTTAGAAACAACCCTGATATAATTTGCATGAATGTTGATAAAGGCAGTATTACTGTGTGCATGAAAAAATCGAATTATATTAGGGATGTGGAGAATTTGCTTTCTGATAATGATAATTTTTAATTATTACATGAAAATCCGTTAAAAAAATTAAAAAGAGACACTTTTAAGATGCTTGAAACGTGGAGAAAGAAAGGACTTCTGGGAAAGGATATAAAATGGACTGATATTAACACTAAAGACACAGTCCTTGCAAGATGTTATAGTTTGAGAAAGATTCACAAAGATGACTATCCCTTAAGAATAGTTATTTCAAATATTAAAACTCCCACCAAATTTTTAGAACAAAATTTCATTTTGATTCTCAAGTACTCTATCACAACTTCTAAATATAATGTCAAAAATAGCTGGGAATTTCAAAAAAGTTTCATTTAAAAAAAGGTTCCAGATGACCATGTAATAATTCCTTTGGATGTTATTGTAATGTTTCTGAGAATACTCCTTGAATTAGTTAAAAAGACCATTTTTAACAGATGGGATAATATAAAAACCCGTACTCGATTATGTCCAAAAGATTTTACTGAAGAGATAGTTTTTATGATGGATTCAACTTATTTTAAATTTAATGGATCTTTCTATAGACAGAAGTCTAGTGCTCCCTTAGGTTCAGTCATTTCTCCGATTTTGGCAGAACTAGTGATGGAAGATTTGGAGGTTTTTATTTTTGGGAAATTAGATCTTGTTTTGCCTTTTTATTTTCGGTTTGTCGACAATACCTTATTATGTGTATGATCAACTTAATCCCTGCGAAAAATACGACAAATTTGTTGAAATTATAAGAAACTTGATTGAAAAGGGCACTCTTTAGCGTAAAAAAATTACAGACAGAAGAAAATCAGTAACCCAGCTCCCTGGTGGGATTCTGCACACAGTAATACAAGAATCTGAATTTCAGTAGAGAAAGGCGGTTGACTTTCAGATGTAACCAAAAGGATCATTCGCCAGTTGAAAGTCAATTGATGATTATAACATGACTTTAAGTAACGCGCCGGGTTGAAAGTCAGCTGCTTTATGCACGTAAAATATACGTTATAGGTTAATTTAAGACGAAAAGATTGTTGACTTTCCGTTAACGCGTGCGTCTGAAATGAAACTTATAGGTTAAGTTAAGTCAGCTGATTGTTAAAATACCAGGTACAGAACGTAAATCTAAAATCCTTTTTTGTATCTTTTTTTATCACACATAAACGATTATTCTATTCATAATCAAACTCCGTTATAGATCTGAGTACTTACATCAAAATAGGAAACGTTGACGAAACCTCTTCTAAAATCGCCAAAATCCATCTAAGTTTTTGCGCATCGCCGCTTCGCATTTCGCGCACGCCTTTTTGTCAGCACAAATTGAATTTCAGAGCTGTCTCTCCATCCGTGAATGATTTTTTTTTGTTAGCACGAAAACTTTCAAAAGAATTGACTGATTGAATTTCATTTGGTAAATTCTTTTACTATCTTAAAATGAAGGTCAAGTTCATTAGACAGCCATTTTGGATACAAATTCAAAAAGTGAGCGTATTTGGAAAATTTTTGATACCACTTTTTTCAAAATATGATACTTTTATTAGGGATGTCTTAAGGACATCCTACAGACGTCCTTAGGACGTTATCAAGGACATCCTGAGGACAACCTACAGACGTCCTCAGGATGTTATCAAGCATGACCTGAGGGTAACCTACGGACGTCCTCGGGATGTTTTCAAGGATGTTCTAAGGACAACTTACGGACGTCCTCAGGATGTTATCAAGGATGTCCTGAGGACAACCTACGGACGTCCTCAGAATGTTATAAAAGATCACGATGCGCCTAAACGACATTTAAATGGAGGTGACCAGTTTATTGTATTGGTTTTGTGTAAAATCAGACATGGTCGCTTTTCATCAAATCTCCAGGTTTTGAGACTCCCTGAGTCAGAAAAAACTATTTTTATGAAGTTGTCTGTCTGTTTGTCTGTCTGTAGACTCTAGTATTCTGTAGGCACGATAACTTTCGAAAGATTGATCAGATTCGATTCTGCTTCGTCACACTTTTTCAGGGCCCAAAAAGAAAGAACGAATTCGTTACCCAGCCATTTTGTATAAAAACTCTATGACTGAGCACATTTTCAAAATTTTCGAAACCATGTTTTTTCCAGATTTGGAAATATTGTATTTACGGTTGTCCATAGTACTCTGAAACACGAACAATTTATTCACGTGACTGTTTTTCATAAAATCAAAATAGTCAGAGTTGTAGCATTTTCAAAATCCTAAAAAACAAACGAAAACTAAAATTTTAAGCCAGTCGACGCATGATGTGAAAAAAGTCAGGAGTAAATAAATGTTTTTTCGGGAAGCCTTACGATGTTATCATTAGAACTTTTTTTAGCATAACAACTTTTGAAAATTCGATGTACGGTTTTCCGTAATACTCAGAAGCAAGAAAAATTTATCTCAACGACTTTTTTCGACAAAAGCAAAATTATTAAAGTGATAGCATTTTAAAGTGATAGCATTTGATCCTGCGAAGACAACTTAGCCTACCTTAAAGCAAAAATGAATTAAGCTTTTCTTGAGAAGAAACAAGTTCTAGTCGGTTTTCTTGATGCAAGCGCCGCCTTTGATAATGTCAATATAGATATCTTCATTAAAAAAACTTGCCTATGTTGGATGTTCTAAAAACCTAGTAGCCTTTGTGAAGCATCTCACTCATTCCAGATTTATATTTTACGATTTCAATATCGATTTTCCAAAAATGGTATTCAAGGGGGTCCGACAGGGAGGGGTGCTCAGTCCGTTACTGTACATTCTCTACGTCCCCGTGCTACCGAAGATCTCCTAAAAAGAGTTTGGGTTTTGCAATTCGCTGACGACATTGCCGTGCTTATCAAATTCAAGAAATTATAGCAAACAGCAAAATATTAGAAAACTCAATCGAAAAGATAAACAATAACTTACGTGAGTTGAGTTTGGATATATCTTCTGCTAAAACTGTTCTCGTTCATTTTAAAAAACAAAGGATAGACCCCGGAAATGCTGAAATCACTATCGATGGTCACACTATAAAATCAAAAAATTCGGCACGCTTTTTGGGAGTAATATTTGATTATAACTTGTCCTTCAAACTATAGGTCGAAGCTGTGAAAAACAGATGTGCTAAAGCACTAAACATAATTAAATTTTTACGCAGAACGTGGTGGGGCTCTGACCCAGTGACTCTAATAATTTTATCTTACACGCGGAATCTAAACTCACTTCAGTCATTCACCCCGCAAAATTTCTCTTTCAATGCTACTTACGAGGGTGGATTGATAAGTTTCCGGCCTGACCAAGAGATGGCGCCACTAGGCCTACCTTGAGGTGGCGTTCTATAGTACCATCCTTAGATAGCTTG
>NC_046661.1:39194806-39197896 GCF_010883055.1 Belonocnema kinseyi | reverse complement strand
GTATCAGCCTTGGAGGAGATTATGTTGAGAAATAAAAAAAAATTCTTAAAAACGTTGTTTTTCTTGGTCAGGCCGGAAACTTATCAATCCACCCTCGTATTAAAAATTTGCTCATACAGCAGCTAGCTTACAAATTCAGCGCTTTCAAACTACCTAACTGCATTTGAAAGGTATGCAAGGGTCTATAATGACTATTTCTATGAATGCGTCTCGTCAGTTAAAAACATGAAAAATAAGACAATTGATCACGCAAACTTCCATGTACAAAAACCAAAATACTGGCTTCAACTTTCTCATTTTCTCAGACTCCCTGAGTGCCTTGCAGAGTTTCCAGAGAAACAATTTGAAAGTCAAAATTAACCCCTAAATACTTGAAATCAAAGAAAAATTTATTCTGTTCATCTGCTCGAATAAAAATGCAAAGACTGTTAGCTTTCATTACTTTCCTTCTTACAGAGGAATCCAAAGAAATAAGGAGGTTGACGCTCTAGCCAAGGCTGCTAATTCGTTAAACAGTTGTGATATTTCTAAAATACCTTTTACCGATTTCTACCAATACTTTAAGGAAGATTCCATGGTAAATACTCGTATCGCAAATGAAGATTTCGGCACGGTCGAAGGTCTTACGTAGTTTGCTTCATATAATTCGAACATTTTATTGATTAAACGAACCTTGTGTTAACCTTTTAATGCAATATTCCTATTGAAATATTAGCTTGATCGATTTTTAGTAAGTGCTTTCCCGAAAATTCGAAAATGTGTTTTCGAAAATAAAAATGTTTGTTTTCAGGTTCCCATCAAAAAATGCAAAAAACATAGAATAATAAAGCACTTTAAGTGTGTTGGTTAAATCCAGCTTTAAATTTTTTTATAGGTGCGGCACTCACTCAATATACAATTTTTCCCGAGGATTTGAGAACAAAAGAAAGTAAAATTGTCGCATATACGGGATTTTGCAACATCCTTAAATCAATAAAATGTTGAAAAATCCAACCCTTTGCTGAGGGAATTATTATTTTCACGGCAAATATTAATTTTGCGAATGAAAAAATGTAATTTTTGGATTTTCCATTATTTTGTATGCTGTCAAAATTTGAATTTTTAATTTTTCAATCAAATTAAAAAAGTTGTTAAGATAATCTTCTAGGGCATTTAGAAATCAAACTTTTCTCCTTTTGCCTTTCTTTCATATCGTCCGTTATTTGACTTAAAAGGTTCATTTTCATGTGTTTTTTGGAATTTTGTCAATGTTTTAAGTCTGGTAATTTTTGGTTTTATGAGAAAAGTCACCAGGATAAATTGTTTAGCTTTTTGAATACTATAAACATCCGAACAGAAAATTTATAAATTAAAAAAAAAAGTTCTAATAAATATTCAAAATGCACTCACTTGTTGAATGCAATGATCATTTCAAGCAAGGTTATATTGAATGGGTTTCTTTCTTTTTTAATGAAACAGACATTTTTAGGGTTGAGCTGCCATATTTGACACGATTTTTTTGTAATTTATAAATTATTGAAAGATTTAAATAAATCATGTGCAGGTCTACTTGATTCCTTTTGCTATTTCAGTTATAAGTCTTTTACGGCATATAAGTTAGCCAACAAAGTTATAACGACTTAAAGTCTAAAAAAAAAACAAATCGGTGGCAATTTGGAATTCCAGTGACTGATACGCAATTCAAAAGTCTTCGAAACCCATTCAATAGAAGTGAATAGATTTTTGTTTCCTGTGTCGTCATGATGTTTCTTATGATTAAAGCTAAAACTACGCATCCTATCAAAAAGTGGTTGATAACAAATTTGTAGATCTTTTTCAAATGCAAAAATTTTGTTATACTAATCTTTTACCGTATTTTGCATAGTTTGACCGAAAAATGTAATTTTTGGATATTTTATTACTTTGTATTTTATCAAAATTTGAATTTTTGATATTTCAAAAAAACTCAAAAAGTTGTTATAATAATCTTGTAGGGCCTTTAAAAAGTAAAATTATTCTTCTTTCGACTTTTTTCATATCGTGCGTTATTTCGCTTAAAATATTCATTTTCTTGTGTTATTTGAAATTTTGTAAATGATATAAATCCGGTATTTTTAGATTAGATGAAAAAAGTCTTTAAGATAAATTATTCAATTTTTTGAATAATATGGGTTACCATACAGAGAATTTTTGAATTGCAAAAAAAAAATCTTAAAAATATTGAAAATGTGCCCACTTTTTGAATTTTTATCCAAAATGGCTGGCTAACGAACTTGACCTTTAGCTTGGAATACTCAACGAGTGTACCAAAGTCCAATGTAAAAGATTAATTTTTTCAAATGTTATCATGTGAAAAGACAGACAGACATGCATACAGACAGACAGACATGCATCCAGACATACATACAGACAGACAGACATGCAGACAGACTACATTTTCATCAGAGAAGGTATTTGATATGTGTAAAGTTTGACAACCCATCCCTCCCCCCAGTTTTGTCAAACGTCCACGTTTTGAGACCCCCTGAATCCGAAAAATAGGTTTTTACGGATGCATCTGTCGGTCGGTCTGTCTGTATGTAAAATGCCTGCCTGTCTGTCAGCACGATAACTTTTGAAGAAAAATCATTCTATTAAATTGGCTTCTGGTACACTCTTTAAGTGTCCTAAACTAAAGGTCAAGTTCGTTAGACAGCTATTTTGGATACAAATTCAAAAAAGAGCGTATTTTGATTATTTTTGAGACCACTTTTTTTAAAATTTAAGAATTCTCTGTACTGTTATTCATAGTATTTAAAAGTCGAAGAATTTAGCCTCATGACTTTTTTTATCAAATTAAAAATTATTAGAGTTATAGCATTTACAATATTCCAAACAAGACACGAAAATGAACCTTTTAAGCCAAAATAACAGACGATATGGAAACATGGAAAGAGAAGAAAAAGTTTAATTTATAAATGTTCCACAAGATTATCTTAACAACTCTTTGAATTTTCTTGGTAAATCCAAAATCCAAATTCTGACAGCATACCATTTAATGGAAAATTCAAGTTACATTTTCTCATACAACAATTTCACAGTATTTCAAAGATTCTCAAATATATTAATGCA
>NC_046661.1:39183826-39194706 GCF_010883055.1 Belonocnema kinseyi | reverse complement strand
ATACATAATTGTGTGTGTGTGTAAATAATTCAGAAGTTAAAAAAGGTAAGGCTGCTCAGTAGACCGTATGTGTAAAGTTTAAATCATAAACGGGATAATAAAAATAAAATCCTAAATAAAATAAATAATATAAATAAAAGATAATATAGATACGAGTACAATCATTTTAAACGGATCAATGAAACTTCGTCTGTTTTAATACCAATGGAAGTTGCTTATCAAGTTGTCTAAAAACTATTCTGGATAATGTACCATTTTTTACATTGATAGTTATTCCAAAATTACAAAACTAGCGAATAGGGACTTTTTTTATAAATTAGCAATTTAGAAATTTACCCAAAAATACATTTCAAAACTATCAAATTTCGAAATTAGGCCCTCTACAAATTTATTTATAAATTCCAAGCTTATCAAGTTGCCTAACAACTATTCTGGTTATTGCACAGTTTTCCACCTTGATAATTATTCGAACATGACAAAACTGGCGAATATTGACTTCTTTTATAAATTATAAATTTATCAAGTTACGAAGCAATACATTTCAAAATTATCAAATTTGGAAATAAGCCCTCTGCAAATTTATTTATCAATTCCAAGCTTATCAAGTCGTCTAAAAACTATTCTGGATATTGTACCATTTTTCACATTGATAGCTATTCTGAAATTATAAAACTGGCGAATATATTGACTTTTCTTTATAAATTAGCAATTTAGAGATTTACCCAAAAATACATTTCAAAACTATCAAATTTCGAAATTAGGCCCTCTGCAAATTTATTTATAAATTCCAAGCTTATCAAGTTGCCTAACAACTATTCTGGTTATTGCACAATTTTCCACATTGATAATTATTCCACAATTACAAAACTGGCGAATAGAGAATTTTCTTTATATATTATAAGATTATCAAGTTATCCAGCAATACATTTCAAAACTATCAAATTTGCAAATTAGGCCGTCTGCAAATTTACTTATAAATTCCAAGCCTATCAATTTGCCTAACAACTATTCTGGATATTGTACAATTTTCCACATTTATAATTACTATTACAAAATTACAAAACTGGTGAATTTTGAATTTTATTTATGAATGATAAATTTATCAAGTTACCCAGAAATAACATTCAAAATTGTATTCAAATTTTTTGTTTTGATTTCCCAATTAAAAACTGCCTAATCTTTCGCTGATTCTCATTTTTTTCATCGCTGCAGTGAACAATGCATCGCCCAGATACGTGATAATCTATGACACTTATTACCCACAAATATGTAAAGAAAAATAAATAACGATTATACAAATAAATTATTCTAAAAGTGTCTGTCTGAAAAATTATTATTTGACTTGGTTATAATACAAAAAAAAAAGTTGACAAAAATATGTGAACCCACAGCAGCGTGGTGGCCAGCTAGGGTCTTTACCACTGGACCGGCGCAACTTGATAGAAGTGCATGCGTGCAAACCCGTAGAGCTAGGGCAACCGTCGCTAACGTGATTAGCTAACGTGATAGTAGAATTTGAAATTTTTTATTGCGCTTTTATTGGAGCATTAATTAATTGTGATTAATAAGAAATATTTTTTAAATAATTAATAATACTCATTTACATTATTTATTTGCGCGGAAAATTACAAAAATTATGAAAAAATTTGTTCGAGAAATGATACTGATAGTATTTTGTGAGATATCGAAAACAATGTCAATTACTAAGTTTCATTCGTCATGTGGCCGAAATAAAACCTATGCTCACATTCATATTTCCTCTACTTTAAAGTATTATCATGACCTTTTGTTTAAACTAATTTGGAAGCACATTTACGAGGTCGAGAAAAGAGGCGAAAAAATAGGGTTTTTTGGGTCACTCTTTACCGTTGGTACGATTGGCGACGTCAGATGAGGTTTTTTTTATTCGAAAAAAGTTGACCTAAAAATTACCTTAAAGATCGTTGTCAAGGTCAAACGCAAGGTCACCATTGAATTCCTCGTTGAAAGTCACACCAAAAATGACCTTCATGTTTTTGGAAAATATTCAGCCGTCTCGGAACTTTTTGCATACCCTCCCTCTCTCTTTCTCTCTCTCTCTCTCTCTCTCTCTCTCTCTCTCTCTCTCTCTATATATATATATATATATAATTTTTAAAAAGGTTTATAGAACCAAGGCATAGTGCTACTCGGAGCAACTGCCATCTAAAAATGACACTTGGTCCCAGTAGAGACGTGGTAAATCGCACATATGGCACTCGTGCGTCTTGAAGACACTAAGCGACCCAAGGATGATAGCTTTTTGCATCCATCTCGAAAGTGCCTTGGCATATTTTTCGCACGCTATTATGGCATTAGGGTAGGCCGAAGCTGAGTGTTAGATCAGAATTATAGTTCGTTTCTGAAAGTCTTGGAGAACGCTGGCAAGCCGCGAGTGTGCAACGGAGACCCTTGTCCAAAAATCGTAGTTCCAGAAAAAATTGGCTCTTCTCATTTTTGATAATTGACTCTATCTCCCTCGGAGCGTTCGGCTGGACAGGGTCGCAGCCAACATCTTAAGAGTAACAAAGATGGCCGTCAAGCACTCTTGGGGCCGCATTATGTCTGTAGAGAAAAGTCGTTCCCGCGTGGTTGGACACCCATATACACGGAGAAAAAAGACTTCTGAATTAATAAAATATTTGTTTGAAGCATCATACGGTGCTTTCGCGCTCTGCCAAATGCATATATAATCAATTCAAAAGTATATGCTATTGTTTCTTATTTTCTTGATTCCAATAAAATATTATTAAATTATTTAAAAATTGATTAGGCTCAAATGAAGATGTCATAGACCTAATAGTAAAATATTATAAAGTTAACTACACGCGAGATTTGAAGCAAAAGATACGTCATATAAATTGATAGCATCATGCTCTCAATTCTAAACTGCGATGCTATCGTTGCAACAGTAGAAAAGTATAACTGTATAGTACACTGCCATAATCTATTAGCAGAAATTTCGTATTCAAATATGGAAAATATTTATTCAAATGCAAAATACATTTCTTTTCCAGAAGTTAAATCTAAAGAATTGACAACTTTTTTAACCTTCGACACATACTCCACCGTTTTCTCGTATTTCGATTGACATTAATTCTTAATTACAGTGAAACACTTCAATAACCCTCCCTTCTATAGCCATTCCGAGAATTGAAGCCGCGCCGTATGTTGGTTTAACCGGAACTGCTCGGAGGCCGCGGGGTCTGCGGTTGTCACTCAGGCGAGCAGTCGAGCGTGAACAAACAAAAGCGGAGCAGGCTACAATGAGTTAGTTCACACTCAAAGTCAGCCCCAAAATCGGCGCTATAAAAGAGTTTCACTGTATATACTCCATACATTATTCTAAACTAAACTAATTGTTGACTTTGGTTAGGAAAGACGTATTACTTATATCTAATAAGAAACTCACTTCATTGCAATATCCGCAATCGCCAAGAATCGAGCTGTTTTGGCTGTACAAAAAAATTGTTTAGCAACAAACTATTAGAATCTTTAATTTAACGATTAATGAAGCAATTTGATGAGGCAAAAGCTTAAAATTATTGTTACTTTTGTTACTATGATGTCTCAAATATGGCTTGTCACGATATATCGAAATGATCATATTTAACGAGAAGTTGGAAATGGTTAGGGATTTGACCAACTTTTTTTTTAATGGTCATAGGGGTGCCTTCCCGTCCCATGAAACAATAAAAAAGGGTAGGGTTTTGATAAAATTATTTTTATGACCTTTCGAAGGGGTGTTTCTGGCCGTTAGGATGTTTAAAAGCACCTGAACAATGATTTAAATATGATCATTCCTATATCGTGACATACTCAGATTTAATACATCGTAGTAACAAAAGTAACAATAATTTTTAACTTCTTTCTGGTCAAATCCCTTCATTTATCGTTCAATTAAAATTCGAATAGTTTTTTGACGAAAAAACACTGTTTTCCAGCAACAAAACAGGTGACGCCCCAATTCTGCAATTGTACTATTCTGCAATTGCATTATTTATTCTAAAGCAAAAGTTTAAAATTATTGATATTTTTGTTACCCATATTTAAGTTACCTATATTTTGTTACCCCTACTTAGCCATATTTAAGACATCGTAATAACAAAAGTAATCATGATTTTCAACTTCTTTCTGGTTAAATCCCTTCATTTGTCGTTCTATTAAAAATTCTAATGGTTTGTTGCCGAAAAAAACTGTTTTTCCAGCCAAAAAACATTTGACGCTCCTATCCTGCAATTGCGCCCCTAAAGCTACGACGCCACACTGAGGACGATACCATAAATACCGATGGCATTCATTCGACACTTTTGAACTTACAAGGGAAATTCCTCCTCTACTTTTTGATGTTACTTTTTTATTAAACTATGATAAATTAATAGTAGGTCAAAAACAATTAGACACATAATAGATGGAATGCTTTCACGATGATTCATTTTGATAAAAAGAGATATTTCGCGTTCCAATCTTGTATAAAAATACGTTTTGTACACGATTGGAACCCGACATGTCTCTTTTTATTAATTAGACAGTGTCCCGACTTTAAGTACTTAGAGAAAACCTTTTTCTCTAAAGGTACCGGTCCCACGACTCTGCGGAGATGAACAACTCCCTTGCTACGCTAGTGTGACCCGCATGGGCCGCCAATGACTCTTCCAGAGTGCGAGGCGGGAATCGAACCCGCAAGCCGAAGGAGTGGGTCCAAAGCCTACGCTTTAGCCCCCACGATCATCGTCCTGCTACCTATCTTATTATTTTCTATATTTGCACGTGCGAATGCAATCAGTTTTCGAAATTGAATCGAAATCACTATCGAAATTATTATTAGCAGTATTTATTTATACTTTAATTTTAATTTATAATTCATCTAGATATTTTTATAAGTCTTCACCTGTGTGAACTTTGTTGAAGAAGATGAGCAAGGCGGGTTCTAATTATATATTCCTACCTTACATTACTTCAAAGTTATTTTCAATGACATTGTTTAAACTTATTCTTGATATTACATCGGTAAACGTTATATTAACCCATAATAAAGTTACAACAAGGAATTTCTTATTTTGTATGATTTTAGACACCCTGACAGTTTTTCGAAAATAGTGAAAAATATTGGCTGATTGATCAATACGAGATAAAAAATTGATTTCTATTAGTGCTAATTTCTTATTTTTTGCATAATTTTAGACGCCCTGACAGTTTATCGAAAAAGGTTCAGAAAATTTAGTAGATTAACACTTACGAATTTCTATGGTATGGATTGCGGACCAGTCCCAGATCTAGGCCAGACTAGACTGTCGAGACTATAAGAGAGACAAAAAGAAAAGATTTTTTACAGTGTCAATTTCTTATTTTGTATAATTTTACACACCCTGACAGCGTTCAAAAAGGGTGAAACAAATTTGGCTCAGTGATACTTAGAAATTTCTATGTTACAGATTGCTAACCAGTCCCAGATCTTGGCCAGACTTAAATGTCAAGACAATGGGACAAAAAATTGCTTTTTATTAGTGCTAATTTCTTATTTTGTATAATTTTAGACACCATTAAACTTTTTCGAAATGAGTGAAAAAATTTGGCCAGAATAGACTAGCAAAACAATAACAAAAAAAGTTATTTTTAACAGTGTTAATTTCTGATTCTGTATAATTTTAAACACCTTGACAGCTTTCGAAAAGGGTGAAAAAAATTTGGCTGAGTGACACTTAGAAATTTTTATGGTATGGATCGCGGACCAGTCCCCGATCTGGGCCAGGCTAGACTGTCAAGCCAATAGAAAGAAAAATTGATTTTTATTAGTGCCAATTTCTTATTTTGTATAATTTTAGGCATCCTAACAGTTTTTGAAAAATTGGCAGATTCCCAGTCCTAAACTTGTCCTACATACTTCTTTCGGTGGACGTCTTAAGGACGTCCTGAGGACCTTTTAAAGACATGAAAAGATCCAAAGGATGTCTTAGAGACGTCAAATTATATGACATAGAGGTACATTCTAAGGACGTCTTTAAAATATCATGAATAGACGGTCTAGACGTCGCCAGATCTCGGCCCGATCTCACATCAGACAGGTCGGAAGATTTTTCCACTAGGGATGTATAGGTTAGAGAGAAGGATATATATATATATATAGAGAGAGAGAGAGAGAGAGAGAGAGAGAGAGAGATGTACTCAAGACAATTTTTTAGTTTAAAATATTATTTGTAACATTTGCAAGATACTCGAAGGCTTTTGCGTTTGAGAGTCTCGAAAACAGTTATAAATATATTAAACCATATCAAAATTTGCACGAATCTCCAAAAATACCCAAAAATACCCAAAAATACCAATTATTGTGAGAGATTTAGTATTATCTATCGACATAGCTCGTATGTGAAATAAACTATTATCAATTAATACCTGGCAGCCTTGAAATATTGAAGAAATTACTTAGCTGAAACAATGTATCATGAATGATAAAATAAATTAAACAGTATTAAAATCTAATAAAGGAAACTGTAAATCAAACTTTGCAAAATGATACAGTGATACCCAGGAAAAAGAAATTCTTTGAAAAGACGACTCTTTGAATTGCGTATCTGTCATTTGCAGATTCAGAAAGTTAAAACAGAATCAGTTCGCGACTAAATGAATCTGTCATTTTCTCAAGCAGCTTCGAATATGTCATGTATTGCAATGACGATTTCAAGCAAGTTTATATTGAATCGATTTCCTTCTTTTTGAATGAGACCGACTTTTTTGGGGTTAAGCTGCCATATTTTACACGATTTTTTAAATTTATAAATTATCGAAAGATTAAAAGAAATTATGCGCAGGTCTTCTAGAGTCCTTTTGCTATTTCAGTTATTAATTTTATACGGTATATAAGTTAGTCAACAACATTATCACGACTAAAAGTCTTTAAGGAGGGCGACCCATGTAACATGTCAAAAATAAGCGTATTTTTCGGAATTTTTTTGAGGATGAAGAATTTATCGAAACTTTCTAAAACATTTATGGTTTATTAGGGCACTTTTAAACTAACAAATAAATTTTTTTCAGCCATAAATAAGCATTAAATTTTTTATTCTAAGGGAAGATGTCAAACATGTTCAGCCGGGAGATGCACAACTTTCCGCACTCTAGCTTCTCACAGATTCGTCTGAAACGAAAAAACAAATCAGTTTCTTGAATTTTATACTTATAGCTTCTTTGTGAAGCTAAAAAAATAATCATTTTTCACAAAATGGCGTCCGTTTAAAAAAAGTTTGATTTGCACTCAAAAATTTGCATGAAATTGTTTAAAAAATTTGTTTTCCAGTTCAGAGAGGTTCACACAGAAGACAATGATTTCGACTATATGTATATGCAAGGAGAATTCAATCGGTCAAATACATTTTGATTTATCTTGCGAAAAGTTTTGAAAAATATGAAACCGAGAAAAACGCGTTTAAAGATGTACATGTTGAAAAAAAGCAGCATCGTCAGGCTAGCGCCAGGGGCGCGGGGCGCCTTTTAGGGGTTAAAGAATGCAGTTGCGACTCTGAAAGTTTCACAGCATGTCTTTGGGACGACTAGCTTCCATTTAAGCAAAAAAATCTATTTTTTAAAGCCGTTCCATGGGTCGCCCCCACCCCTAAAAAACAAAATGTTCTATAATGTTGAATCTACTGGAACTTTGACAGGAAGAGGTTCATATATTACTATCAGACTATAAAACCCTACCTTCCCGATATTCTACAGCTGTAGTGGTTCATCTTCATTTCAAGGTTTTTTTCAATGAAGCATTACATTTTGCGTTATAAACATTGTATCTCGAAAGGTTTGATTATAATGTAGAATCTTTTAGAACATTGATACATATAATTTAAAAACTCTTGCTAGAATTTATAAAAAATAAATCAGCTACATAAATATTAGAGTTGAGTTTAAGAAACGTTGAAATCATCTTTCACATAATAGAGTAATCTACTGAAAAAGATTCAATTTACTTACTTGAAACAATAAAATAAAGTACGAGTATCATGAATAATAAAATACATTCAGCAGTATTAAAATCTTATGAAAGGACACTGTGAATAAAAATTTTAAATGAGACAGTAATAACATGAATATCTACTTTCTAGAACTCTTAAATCAACTTCTCGTCATATAGAAATTTAATTAAGTAATCGTAAAAAATGCTGAGTACACCCTGGTGGACAGAATGAACGGAAAGGATACGCTGCAGCATACCCTTATAGTAGTATCCACACAGTATCTCTTCCCGGTAAGAAGCCTTGCATTAAAAAGTATTAGAAAATTTGAATCACTAAGAATCCCGTTTCTGGCCTTAGTTTTTTAATTCTCATTAGGCGGCGAAAATTATAAGATTTCAATCCCTTTTAAAGCCGATCGGAGCTGTCAGACGTAACCTTGAATACATTAAAAACACAATATTCGTTTGAAGCATTAGAACGCGCTCTAAAAGCATGAAATTTGCCAAATCTAGTAGGATTGTATGTAAGAATACATTTCTTTATCGTGAAAGGTTCGCTTTATTCAAATATTATCAATTTAAAAAATATAAAATCATGATAAAATATAGAAAAAATTATTTTTCGCCAGAACCTTCTGTGTGGAAATGGATCCTGATATCGTAAAATGACCGACCCTATGTTTTAAAAAGCTTTTCGCCTGATTATTATTCGAAAAACAGTAAATAAATGTAGCAAAATTTGCAAAATTAAAAGGGATTGAAAATTCTCTAATTCTTGGTTTTTTTGTGGTATTCAGCAAAATATTGTCAGCGCTAGGTACAGAAAGGGATTCAATTTGAGAGCTAACTTCAACTGCCGTGGATATTCAAAACGGGATCCAGAAGTATTCAATATTCATCCTAAGACCACGGAGCGACCCAAGGACAACCGCCTTCTGCATTTTTCCCGCAAGTGTTTTAGCATATTGTTGACACGCAGGGATGCTTTTTAGGCCATGAGCAAGTGAAAGCTTGGCACCTACAAGAGCGCCAAAAAGAAGGACAATTAGTTTAACAGAATATTCCGGGTACAATCGCTGCAACTCCCTTATAAGGTCTCGATACCTCTCTTTCTTTTCATTCTCCTTGGTTATGATGTTTTTGTCAGCTGATGCCGAAAATTCGATAACGAACATGGTTCGCTTTTCGTAGTCAAGAAGACCCATGTCAGGCCTCGAGTGAGTAACAGAAACAATTTTCGAGCATATAAAGTTCCAGTATATGCGGCACTTCCCATTCTCGACAATTGACTCAATTTCCCTAGGAGCATTTAGAGGAGCGATATTAAGGTTAATGCCGTAAGAGTGACAGAGATGATAATAAAACACTCTTATTGCCGCATTGTGCCTTTGAATGTAGGTCGTTCCCGCGTGAGTTGGACAACTGGATAGTATGTGAGCTAAATGCACGGGGTGTGCATGGCACGCCCTGCAGCTATCATCGGGAATGTTTTGGCTCAAAATGTGGCGACGGTAGGTTAACGTGGAAATGACACCATCTTGGCATGCAAAGATGAAACCCTCCGTACCAGACTTTAATCCGGGAGATTTAAGGAAAGCAAACGTTAGCTCACAAGACATTGACTGATCCTTCACATTTCTGTGGAAGATACCGTGTATCCTCTTATCGAGGAGCTGTTCACGAAAGTTTTTCTCTTATGCTTTCTTAATCCGGGCTTTCAGGACTGAGTACTCGAGATAGATAAGATTTGATGCATTCTGTTCACCCCTAATACTGAAGTCAAGTCCGAGTGTTTCAGCAGCCTCCTCCGCTGCTTTGTACCGAAACGCTCCTTTGCCCACTTCTTCGTGATTCCTGACCATTTTAAGAAGAGGCTCTCTTTCATTTGCAACTCTATGTGCTGTATTCAGAATAATCCTGTTGTGAAGACATTCAAGACTCAATATTCCGCGACCACCTTGACGACGTGAGATGTACAGTCGCGGAACGGAAGACTTAAGATGCATGCTTTTGTTAATGTGCATAACCTTTCTTGTCCCGATATCAAGGGATCTGAGCTCGTTCTTCGTCCATGGAACTAGTCCAAATGAATAGAGTAGTACTGGGACGGCAAGCATGTTCGTTGTAGATACTTTGTTCTTCGCCGACAATTCGGAAGACCAAATCTGTCGGCTGAGACGTTCGTATCTGCTTCGGAGAGTATCCTTTATAGATGTTACATCCTGAATGCGGCTCTGTGGCACGCCCAGGTATGTATAAGTCTCTCTAGAGGAAAGGTGTCGTATAGCGCTTCTATCAACGAGCTCAGGATCTTCAGGGATGCCATTAAGTTTTTCTCGCTTCAAATAAACCTTGGCGCATTTGTCTAACAAAAACTCCATTCCAATTTCCTTAGTATATCGTTCGATAATCCCCAGAGCTGGATGCAGTTTCTCTGTGTTTTTAGCACAGATCTTAAGGTTGTCCATGTAAAATACATGAGTGACCTTGTACTTTCGATCTGCAGGTTTGCCGCACAAGTAACCGTCGGAATGGCGAAGTGCTAGAGATAGTGGCAATAATGTAAGGCAAAAGAGGAGTGGGCTTATGGTGTCGCCCTGAAAGACACCCTCTGAAAGGTGACCTTGTTAGCTGTCACCCAATTTTTTCCAGATGAGATAGTAAGTCTGGTTTTCTAAAGCGGCATCAATCTCTCTATGCACCCAACTATTTGCGGATGAACCTTTAAGATTTCCAAAAGACAGATGATAAGTCTATGGGAGGTCGTATCGAAAGCTTTCCGATAATCAATCCAGGCCATCGATAGGCAACACTGGTAGAATGCTGCATCTTTGCAGACACATCTATCGATGAGCAGGTTCTCCCGACATCCGGCTACGCCTTTCTTTGAGCCTCGTTGTTCATACATTTC
>NC_046661.1:39180975-39183726 GCF_010883055.1 Belonocnema kinseyi | reverse complement strand
AAACAAATTAGTGCACATTTTTTTTATTTTGAAATAAAATGATTTTTAAAACGTTGTGTGCACATGTTATGTCTTATGGAGTTTAACACGTTAAACGTATACTTTTTTGCCTCTTCGATTTTCTTCAAGAAATTAAAAGCCAATTTATAACTTTCTATAAACTTTTTCTCTTCTTCTTTTTCTCTTCTTCTTTTTTTCTTCACTGTAGCTGCAAGAATGGAAACAAATCAAATCGATCATCGATTAAATGCAATGAAATGTTAAATTCTGTTGGAATCGTTCTATGATAGAATGAACAATTAAATGGTAAAGTCTTTTAGAATCGTTCTGTGGTAGATCGATTACAACAGACTTAAACATTAGATTGCATGTGATCGAAGATAGATATTATTTTGTTCAATTTTTGGTTTGTTTTAATGCTTATTATTCATGTATTTATTTCAGAAATAGAAGTCCACATAACCTACACATTTATGTAAGAAAGGAAGGGGGGGGGGGTCGTTGCTCTAGGCAATAGTTGTTGCTACGTCCCCTAGTTGGCGCTGATCTTGCACTTTGCCATAATCTATAAGTACCCCCTCTAAATAAATGGGAGTGGGCACACCGTGGAGTAACCCGTACACCTTGATCTCTATCCTCCATGTCTTTAAAATCCTGATGGAACCTGTCTCCCTGCTCTTCACTCATATCACTTAAATTTTTAGGAACCAATCCATATGAGAGTCTAAAAAATGGATCTTTAAATTCATCAAACAACCGAAATTTTCAACATTTTAAATCATTTCAGCAATTATTTCTTGGTAGCTAGGGTGTTCATGATTTCCTAAAAGTCTTGGACATTTTTTGATTCTTCATATCATTTGTTCGACATGTCTAAGTGACATCAGGAGACATTGCAAAGATGATGGAAAAAACTTCGTGTCTTTCTTCATATGATTTGGCGTGAACCTTCAATTCATGAAATCATACTTTATACATCACATAAACCTGGTCTTGGCGCCCCCGTTTCTGTAACGGTAAGTTCTAAAAGAAATGGTACCTCCACGTGGTTCAGAATGGGTAACGCTAAAACCACTTCAACTAAATTGAAAGCGTTTATCACGCTGTATTAAGATAGCTCAAATTTAATTTATTCAAAAAGTACCTGATACTATAGCATTCTTGAATAGCGACTAGGTTACAAATTCTAAACAGCACAGAAACCACATAAAAAATGTTCAGGTTTTTCCAAATTTTACCATTAAAATCTGTTAACCTTCATCTCAAGATATCTACTTGAACCTAAAAGTACCCTGATTTAGTTCGTTATCGATGAATTTTTAGGGTTTGACCTTTTACTGTACTTGATGCTAACGTGATGCCATCAAACAGACACCGGATTAGATTTCAGCGACCATTCAAGCCTAAAGGTGTCCTGATTTAGTTAGTTAGCGACGAATTTTGTAGGTTTGATTTTGGTCTTACCTTGATATTGACCTCTTGATGTCAAACGAACACAGGATTCGGATTCAGTGACCTCAAAAACATAAGGTACACCTAGTCCCTCTTATGTTGCAGGCTTAGACGGTTTGTGGTCCTGTGCTATTTAAAGAAGGATTGGCAATGATTGAAGCACTAAACATCCTAGAATATTATAAACATTGTTTTTGCATAATATTTAATATTACTTTTTAGTTATAAAGAATTAAAAGTAAAAAAAAACGATTTCCCAGATATCTTGATTTCCAAATCTGCCATGCACTAGTAATCGTGAGTCGTTGTCCCAGACTTCGTGAAAAAGGTTAAATTTTCTTGGAATCAGTTTTTAGCGATTTGGAAGTGTATTTCAAATGTATTTCTGTATTTTAAATCTACTTTAATGTAATGAAAGATGTATTATTAGTTTTATATTGATTGATACCTCCGAAATGAAATGACATTATAATAATTAATGATAATAAATATAAATTTTCTTTTCAAATGTTCAGTTTTTATTTCAGTTTAAAATGTTCTCGAATCAAATTAATATTTTATTTATAAGAAATAAAGTGTTCTCGAAAATTAATCGAAATTTATACTTAAGTATAGTAGACTTGAATTGCCTTACTTTTCAAAATAATGTTTGAAAAATAAGATTGAGTTTTATAAAGTCATATAAGCTAACCTTGTTATATAAAATATCGAAGTACAACATAATTACACGGGATACAAAAATTTAGACACTGGTAATTTCGATACTTAACTTTTTTGTAACAGAAATTATTATAAACTAAATGACGAAATTTGATAAATTGCAGGGTCTAAAAAAATCATGTGCATTAGGAGGCTATGTTCTGTTTATGTTGTCAAAATATTAAAACTATCAATAATTATATGTCTATTACACATTTTTCTTCATATGATGTAGCAAAGATTACACAGGCCCACAAAAAAAACAAAAGTGTCTGTGCGATTGAGCAGACCTATATATTCTTATGTATTTTTCGTCGCTGAATCCGAATTCACAATAAAAAAGTAGGGTCCAGCTACATTTTTATGGGGTTTTGCTCGAAAAACCTCATTTTTTACGGTTTTTTCATGGTTTTTTTTAAATAAAAAAAAAATAAAGAAAAATTTTATTTTTTGACTTCAGAATCGAATTCTGCGGGAAAAAATACATCGAAAACCATATTTTGATTTTTTTTACAAAAATTTCAACCCACCATACGGCGATGAAAAGGCATAAAATCGCGAAAAGTGAAAATTTGCTTCAAATTTGATTAAAATGACATT
>NC_046661.1:39172537-39180875 GCF_010883055.1 Belonocnema kinseyi | reverse complement strand
TTCTAGTTTTGTGATTCATGTAGTGGAAAACCTCCAGAACAGTATCCAAAACATCGATTTTTTGAAAAAAAATATCAATTTATCACGTTTATTGTCCACTTAAGCCGACTAGGAGTTGTTTTTTTGAAAAAAATGACTTAAAATTCGTGATCAGCGACCTCAAAACCCCCCAGTAAAGTATTTTCAATGTTTATAAATCGGTTTAAAATCGTAAAACTTGATTTTAATGTCATTTTAATCAAATTTGAAGTCAATTTTCACTTTTCGCGATTTTCTGCATTTTCATCGCTAATGAAAAACTACTCAATAAATATTAATTTCACTCAATAATGATAATAAACCAAAAAACCACTAAAGTTATGCCAATATTTAACATCACCTTTTCCCAGTTTCAATCACTAATTTATATTACGATTACTGCTCGCAGTAATAAGTCAGTTCTTCGATTTCATTTGACGCCTTTTTGAAATGATTTAAATTTTTATTTGTGATGAGATATGGAAATAAATTTCTGACACAGTCGTCCGAGTCTTCGTGACCGGTCACGATTACTCGAGCAACTATGCTTTTGAAACGTTCGTATTAATCACGACCGATATTTCTCGAACAAGAAGGTAGTAAATAAAGATTTTACTTAATTTTATAAAACTAAAATTATTTTTCATTACAAAAAAAAATTTTAATCCCGATCAAGTAAATTATTGATATATTAAAAGCTTAAGCAAATAAACGCCTTTAATACGTTTCGTGATTCATCGTCAACGTCAATATAAATGCATTTTTTTACCCATGTGCACTATTTGTATAAAACAAAATAATTTGGTTTACACAATAAGCACTGTCCAAACTTACATTAAAATATTCTGGGATTGTATTTTTATGCAGAAAATAATTACTTGTCGTGTTTACACCTCAAAACTGACGATTACTGGGATATCTGCTTCTGGAGCAGATGGAAAATATGAGGAAGGACCTAAGAGTAAGGGATGAGAGATGGGAAAAGGAAGTTAAAGAGATGAGGGGGAAAGTAGAAGGATTGCAGAGGAAGTTGGCGTTAATAAGGAAGAGAACAGAGGATAAAATAAAGGAGATGGACGAAGATATCAGGGTGTGGAAGGAAAGGGCCGAAAAACGCTGGAAAAGGTGGAGGACGGGTCAGTAATGGAATTAATTAACTGTGGGGAGGTCGTGAAGCAAGGTATTTGGGAAAAGGTCGAGATTAGGATAAAAGAAGAAGTGGGAGAGCGTAAAAACGAAAAGGAGGAGAGTGCGGATAGGGAAAGGATAAGGGCAATGGAGTTGAGGAAGGAGAGAAGAGAGAAGGCAGATAGGAAAAATAATACAGTAATAAGAGGATTGAAGCTAAAGAGCGGGGAAGAAAGAGAGAGGATGGAAGCGCTACTACAGAGCATAAGGTGGGTTAAAGACAAGGTAGGGAAAGATAGGATGGAGGGGAGAAAGGACAATGAACTGGTGGACAAGAAGGTTTTCATCAATCAAGATTTGACGAGAAAGGAAAGAGATGTGCAGAGCATGCTGAATGACAGGGCTAGGAAGGAAAGGAATGAAGAGAGAGCGGCGAAGGTAGGCTATCGGAAAATTCAAATAGACGAGAAAATGTGGACATGGGACGAGAAGAAGGAGGTGTTGAAGGAAGTGCTGGGGGAATTTGTTTCGTGTGAAATAGGGGGAGGGGGATTAAAGCAGGGTGGAGGAGTCTTAAAGGCGCTGTACTGGAACGTATCATGGGTGAAGAAGAAAAATGAGGATTTCTGGAGATATATTCAGGAATTTCATGTGAATAAACTGGTAGGGATGTCGGTAGAGAGAAAGGAATGGAATAGAATAGAGCGAAAGTTGCCAAGGGGGTATAGGTAGAGGCTACACGAGGCCGTCAAACTTAAGAGGAAAGGACGGGCTGTAAAGATAGGAGGAGTACTTTATAAGTTTGTGACTGTGTACCATTAGGATGAGATGAAAAAGATTAAAGAAAGGGTGAAAAACTTACTAGGAGAGAGAGAGATGAGGGTATTAGGGTACTGTGAACGGGGAGGGACTTTAATGCAATATTTGGGTGAGGCCTGTAATGGGAAAGCTTCGAAAGGAAGTCGAAGGATAAGATAATAAATAGAGGGGGGAGATTCTAAGACACTGGTTAAAAGCCAGAGGCTGGGCAGTGGCGAATGGTATGGTAAAAGGGGACGAAGAGGGAGAAAAGGAAAAAGAGCTGGAAGAGAAGTTGAGAAGTTATAACACAGAAGGGGACTTGTGGAAGATAAATAATAGATTTAGGAAACGTAGGGTGAGGATAAGTGAGAAGATAGGGAGCGACAATTGGAGGAAATTTTTTAAGGATGCATTTCAGGGGTCAGATACGCGGAAGAGAAATGAGGGGATAGATAGAGAAGCAGATAAGGAAGTTGAAAAAATCTAAGGCAGCAGGCATGGACGGAGTAGAGAATAAAGCATGGCTGTTTGGCACACAAGATGAAAGGCAGAGGCTGAAGGGGGTAGTGAAAAATGTATGGAGAGGGGAGTGATTCCCAAGAGGGTGGAGGGAGGAGTTAATCGTACTACTGTATAAGAAAGGGGATAGGGAGATGCAAGGAAATTGTAGAGGAATTACGCTCATGAATACTGCGTACAAAATATACGCGATGGTATTAGCAGATAGGCTGCGAAAGGATGTTGAGGGGAAATGAATATTGCCGGAGACGCAGGCGGGCTTTAGAGAGAGAAGGAGCACAATTGACAATATTTACGTCTTGCAACACGTGGTGGATAGAGAATTAACCAAAAAGGGTGCCAAAGTGTACGCGTTTTTTGTAGATCTAAAGGGCAAGTTCCCTTCGGTGGATCAGGGGAGGTTGTGGGAGGCAATATAAGAGAGAGAAGTGAAGAGGGGCCTGGTCAAGCGGGTAAGGGAGCTAGTTTTGGTCGAAGTTTATGGTATTCAGAAAAGGAGGTAGAAGAAATAAGGAAGGGCAGTGGTAGTGGAAGGGAAAACCAGTACAGGAAGTGAAAGAGTTTGTGTACCCGGACTTCCTATTTCGAAAAATGGGGGTGGATGGTCATATAAAAGAAAGGATGAGAAGGGCAAATGTGGTGATGAGGCAGGTGTGGGGGCTAGAGAAGAGGTTGTTCGCAGATGATTTTGTAAGAAGAATGAAATTCTTTGAGTCACTAGTGATAGGTGTGTTATTTGACGGAGTGGAGGTGTGGGGTGGAAGGTAAGTGAGGAGGTGAATAGGATACAGGAGAGGTATCCGCCAAACTATTTCGTCAGGAGGGAGGGAGAAAGAATGAGTTTAGGGATTATAACAGGGAGTCGAGCGTGTAAATATAAGAAGACATTTTTGGAAGATGGGGGAAGTAAGCTGGTTAGGGAGTATTAGTGGGAGAAGGAAAACAGACGTGGTGGAGCAAATATGGAGGTGGAATGGGAAAGGTTTTTTAGAACAAATGGATTGCAGATGGATGGAGTTAGGAGGAGGCACGAGGAAGGAAGGAAGGTATATGAGTTGGTTCAAAAGAATGGCATGGAGAAAGAGAAGGCAAAGGGAGAGTAGAGAATAATAGAGTCAAGGTTTAACGGGAACTATAGTTGAATGATGTGAAGAGAGAGAGCGCAATATTTGTATGAGAAAGGAGAGCATGGAATGTGAAGAGGTGGAAAGGAGTGGGATAAGCATGGAGGTATTGTTACGTGAAAGGGGACACAAAAGGGCAGTATCGTGGGTGAAGGGGGTGTTGGGTAAGATGGAAAAGAAGAGAAGGAAGAATTGTAAATACGAGAGGAAGTCGATGTAAGGAAACAGTAAATATTGTAAATAGTAATTAAGTATTAGTCGTTAGCCGCGGAGACAGAGGCTGGCAATGCGAGGCATAGCGACGAAAGAGAGACATGCGTGCGAGGCGATGCGCAGCGAGGAAGGTTAGAACATAGAGGCGAGCGAATTAGTTGTAAAGTGTGGATGGATGGTAATTTGTAACAGATACTTGTAAGAAAATTCTGTATAAAAATGGAAGTGTAAGCAAGACAATTTTTTAAGGCCAGCAGGCTGAAAAATAAACGTTTGTCTAAATATAAATATACTTTCCCTAAGTTTCTCCAGAAAATTCAAAAAGATTTAGAAAGATTTCAGATATGTAAAACAAAAGAATGGAGACAATTTTAAAGAACATTTTTTTATTTTGCAAGAGTTTACAAAATTTGAGGACCAATTTTTATTAGTTTAAAATCTTGAAATTTTGAAATCTTCAAAAAATCACATTTTATTTTGAGTTTCTTAAAAATATTTTCAAATTATTACTATTTTCAAAAGTGTGTAAAAACTTCTGAATAGTCTTTTTGAATTATTCGAATTTTTCTTAAATATTTGCAAGAGTTCTGGAAAAATTAAAAAATATCTTAAAATTTTCCGGATATTTTTCAACCATTTTTGCTTATACTTTGGAGAGTTGCGAAAATCTATACAAATATTATTTCAAAATTAATGTTTTATATTAAGAAATTATTACAAATTCCTCCACAAAAATAAGGACTTTCTTTAAACCTTTAAAAATTCTTTAGTAGCTATAAAATTTATTGGTTTGAATATTTAAAAATTAACAGTTTATTTTTAATTTGTTAAAATCTTTTCAAGTTCAAAACAATTTTTGTGTCTTTTAGAAACTTGTAAATATCTCTTACACATGTTCAAATCATTTCTCAAATTTTGTATACAACCAAGTTGACAAATTTAATTTTAAAAATTTCAAATAATTTTGAAAATTAAGCAAAATTTTTCTTATTTTCAAATTATCTACTGACGACCCTAACTTGGTGACAATCGCGTACTCAGAAGAAAAAAAGTAAGAAAGATATCAGGTGTGTGAAAGATATCACCTGTGCACCAAGGGATGCGCTCGTGCACAAAGGGCATCACTCTTTAATAGGATAAGACACTGAGTTGAATGGCAGAGTAATAACACTAAAACTGTCGTCTGGGTTGAAGCTCAGGGTTTAGCTAAAGGTTCTGTTTAAAATTTTCTATTTTAATTCGTACATCAAGAGAAAACTTTAGAACACTCCACAATGTACTAAAAATAATTTCATTTCAAAATGAGTCCCGCGAGAACTGTGCTTAATTTTGTGGGGGGGGGGGGCACAATAAAACAAGCAAAACAGTCCCCAAAATTTTTTTGGTCAAATACTTATTCTAGGCAGAACAGAAGGTACAAGTTTTATGTACGTGTGAGCATATGTGGCGCGCGCACGCAGTTTCAAACAAGCAGTTCACCTACTTACCTACGTCGCTGTTCGACTACAAAATTCACCCAATTAACACTCCTTAACTTAAGAGGATGCAATAAGGGTTTATTATTATAATAAGCGTCTTACCAAAACAAATTTGGGGACTTTTTTGCTTATTGTGTTGTTCAACCTCCTCCCCCCTAAATTATAAATTATAAAATATTTTTATGTAAGTTTGGAGAGTGCTTTTTTTGGAAAGCAAATTCGTTTTTTCTTATACAAATAATTCACATGGGTAAAAAAATGCATTAATATTGACGGCGGCGATAAATCGCGAAACGTAGGAAAGGCGTTTTTTTGCTTAAGCTTTTAATATGTCAAGAAATTACTTGATCAGGATCATATCTGTCAAGATTAATAAAGGCGTTTCAAAAGCATAGTTGCTAGAGTTACTGTGACCGGTCGCGAAAACTAGGACGAATCTTTTAACATTTTATTTCGATATTTCATTACAAATAATAATTTTAATAATTCCAAAAAAGCGTGAAATCAAATCTAAGAACTGACTTATTACTGCGAGCAGTAAACGTAATATAAATTAGTGTTTAAAACTGAAAAAAGCTGATGTAAAATATTGGTATGACTTTAGTGATTTTTTTATTTTATTATTATGATTTTTCAGTGAAATTAATATTTATTGAGTTATTTATTCTCAGAGCACTCACGAGCTTGCCCGACAAATCTGGGAACTGGCACGTGGCCTACACACACGCTCGCCACACGGGCGGTGCGTGGGCGCGGGCGTACGTGTGGTTCGAGTTCTTCTGATGAAAAGCTAGAAGTTTTATAAAACCTATATTGTTTGGCCTCGATGGCTGCGCAGGGTGGAGTTCCAAATGGCGTAAACCGACGATTTCGTTCATACTATGTATATTTATGTATTTTGACGCGCTAATTAAGAAAATGATAGTGAAAATTTGCGACTAGTCGATTTTCATGGTAAAACCATGAAGAAACCATAAAAATCATGGCATTTTGCGATTATCTCAGCTAATATGCAAAATAAAAATAAAAATTCTGGAATAAATGTTATAGAACTCATGGAAATACAGATTTTTTGTCTGAAAATTTTTTTTCTGTGAGTGATACTTTTCGACAAAATGAACTATATAAGGATTATTTTTGGTTTTTTCAGATTTTGATTTTGATTTTGGTCACATCCGACCCTCTTTCCAAAGTCCCCTTCCTTCAATTGACATGTTAATGACTGAGGGGTAAATAACTTTGGTCACACTCCTGTCCCTTTTCCAACGTCTCGAGGGGGGCGGGAAGGCACCCTCGTGATAGATCACAGAAATAATGTAAGGTCACACCCCTGCCCCTTTTCCAAAGTCCCGTGGAGACGGGAAGGCACCCGATGACAGGTCACAGAAACAATGTAAAGTCACACCCTTGCCCTTTTTCCAACGTCTCGTGGGAGGCGGGAAGGCACCACTGCGACAGGTCACAGAAATAATGGAAGGTCACACCCTGTCTCTTTTCTTGACTTGACTCGGTAATTACACACATGATAGTGAAAATCTTTTCGTACCATTTAAGTCACACCGCTAAATATTGTCTTGTATTTCTGTGATTTTTCATATTTATCATAGAAATTACGATTCAATAACGCACCTCTTTTTATGTCGTATCCGAGACCTAACTACAAGTTCGTGACTGTTTTACGGATAAATTATTTTCTGTTTAGATGTTTTCGAATCGCTCAATCGCAAAGCCTTCTGGAATCTTGCAAATATTACAAGAATTATTTTTGAATTAGAAAATTTTCTTAATACATACTTCTCTCTCTCTTTCTCTTTCACCTACACATGCTGTATACCTTACTGTAACTTTGTTATGTGTTATATTGCACTGGTAGTGGAGCATCAAATCACCTAATTCATAATGACAACGTGTTCAAGTTCGATGGAGTTGCATCCACCGAAGAAAATCTGAATAGCTAAAAATGATCAGCTTATTACAGCAACAAAGAAAGGAAAAATTTACGTTTCGAGCAATTTGGGATTTCAATGTACCTTTGAAGAGGTTTTCTACTGCCCGGAGGTTCCATGCAATTTGCTATCAGTCAGAAAAATGCAACAAAAAGTGATGAGTATCATCTTTGACGAGAAAGGTGGAGTATGCATAAGAAAACAAGGTGTTATGGTAATGTATGGTGAGCCCTCAAATAATTTAGTAGCTGCTAATTTTAAAGTTACGAAAAGGGAAAATTTCAATAATAGTTCTCAAATGTATAATGCAATAGGCAATAATTATGATTTGTGGCACCAGCGTTTTGGTCACATAGGCAAGGCAAAATTCTTAGAATTGAAAAATAAACAATGGTCGTAGATTTAGGTCATCTCGAAAAAGTGACTCCGACTGATGAATTATGTGAAGCATGTACTAGGCAGTCTGATAAGTCCCTGAAAAATGAGACACGGAGACGTTTTTTTGGCCAAAGTCGGTTTTATTTTTCAACATACTCTTCTTTTAGGTCGATACAGCGAGTCCCACGATTTTCTAACTTTTTGATACCGTCCGAAAAGTACTCGATCGGAAGGTCTCCAAAATACGCCTCAGTTTTAGCTATGAGTTCCTCATTTGAGTAAAAACGCTTACCGGTTAGCCATCTCTTCAGGTTAGGGAACAAGTAATAGTCGCTGGGGGCCAGGTCTGGTGTATACGGTGGCTGAGGAACCAATTCGAAGCCGATTTCATGCAATTTTGCTTGTGCAATTAAGCATGAATGAACAGGCGCATTGTCGCGATGATAAAGTGGTTTTTTCTTCTTCAAATGCGGTCGTTTTTCGGCGATTTCGATTTTCAATCGGTCCAATAATGATGAATAGTATGCTCCGGTTATGGTTTTACCTCTTTCAAGATAGTCCACGAATATTATGCCATGTGCATCCCAAAATACGGAGGCCATAACCTTTCCCACCCATTGTTGCGTTTTTAGACGTTTCGGAGCACTTTGGCCCGGTGGAACCCACTGTTTTGCCTGTTGCGTTGACTCAGGAGTGTAGTAGTGGATCCAGGTTTCATCCATGGTTATGAATC
>NC_046661.1:39163311-39172437 GCF_010883055.1 Belonocnema kinseyi | reverse complement strand
AATTTCCCTGAAATCCGTGTAATGCATTTGGAGGTCAAGTTTGTTGTTTTTATCGCGTTTCTTGATATTTCAATATAGTTATTGCCTACAATGGAAACACATTTAAATTATTATTACTGCATCTTAAACTTCATTAAATATTAATATTCGCGCACATTTTAAGTGGTAAAAAGCGTTTAATTGTCCAAATTAAATCTCAACTGTCACTGCTCCCGATTAGACCGTCGCCATTTTATTTCGCTGCTCCCATAATGCACCGGTGCTCTTCCGATAACTGCTTCAAACACCTATTCTTAATATCCCTATTATAGCTATACTTATTAGGGGTTTGACTGCACGATATCCCTGGTATATGGAAAATGGTCAAGGATATTCATTTTCGCTGATCCAGGGATCTTTCTGAATTCCTTCGTTCGTTTTCAGCTAAATGTTTGGCTATAATAAGGAATAATATCCCTGTCACAGCTCAATATTTTTACCGTGTGCTTTTAACACCCCATATTTACCTTTTTTACAAAGTATCTGCAAAAACATTGTAATATTTTATTTTATTATATCAATACTAAGTCCAGAATAATTTCCGTCGTTATTACACATTTAAAAAAATATTTTAACCACTATTTTCCTTTTTCACTTATCAAGCACTTTTCAATTGTTCGTAAACATTACGAGCGCCGGCGCTAAACTATTCTCAAGTCTCTGCACGGGTCAAACCAATGACTTTCGGAACACTTTTCAGCAAATTCCTTGCAATCATCTGATTGGTCAAATAGTATACTCCAAAAATCTGCTGCTCTGCTAATATGTATCAATGGGACTGCGCCCTCAGTTTCCTATACTGCTGTTGAGCTGCTTATTAACTGATAAAGCATGAAGTATTTGTTAGAACGGATTGTACATGTTTCTGTCATTTCTTGACACATTTGCTTTAAACGCTAACAACATAACCCCCAAAATACGTAAGTGTAAATATAATATTACAGATATATTTTGCAAGGGTGAAGTGTTGCGACAATTTTGACAGGATGTGACAAAAGTACTAGCTAAAAACTAAAGCTTTGAATGTTCAAATTAATGACATATATCTATCACAATCGAGACTTGCATTAAAATATTCTTCCAACTCTCTCAATATTTTCTAAATAAACATACTGGAAAAGTTTGCTTGTGATGAAATATTAATAACGCAATTTTCTAAAAAAAAAGAAGGAGCAAACCACCCCTACATATATTTAAATTTGTGCTAAAAATGTTTAAATTTACAAATTTTTTTTAAGTATATACTTTGCACTGGAGACAAAAATCAAGTTGACCTGTTTCGCAAAAAAAATTAATGTGGGTGACCACACCTAAAACTTTTTATTTTGGGATTATGATAAGATATACTTTCCTTGCATACAAAAAAAGGGGAATTAGTTTAATAACGAATTTTTCACAGGATAAAATTTACGCTAGAATGCGTATTAATAGAATAGCTGACAACGAATATTGATTCTTTCATGTCGTTCCTGTTGGAATAATTTAAAGAATTGAAATTTGATTTAATTATACATTATTATCTTTACTTAATATTTGTACAGATAAGACTTATTATTCGTTGTCAGCTATTCTATTATTGTACATTTTTTGATAAATTTTATCTTGGAAAAAAACAATGTGATTTTCAATGCAAATTTTAATATTAATCCAACAGGAACAACAGGAAAAATCCAACATCTAGAGGTATGTATAGTCAAGACCCGTTTATTGCAAGTATTTTTAAACTAATGGGTCCCGTTTATCGCAGAATAAAGAGAAATTTCACTGGCACCCACCACTTCATTAGGAGGCAGGCCCCTTACAATGAGAACAGCTGATTGGTCCGCTCACTAGGAATGTGAGCTTGCAATTGTTTCCACGAGAGCATGCTAGATAACATCGAAATACGTACTGCAATCTTCAGTATAAAATCAACCCAGTCCCGCCTTTTCAGCTATTGTCTTACCGAAAGATGTGAAAGTGAAGAATGGCGGTAAGGTATCATGCGAAAAACGAGTCCCGAATCTGGCAATATATGAGTCCTGCGATAAATTGGTCCTGCAATAAACGGATCTTTACTGTATTTGGGTTTACAGTTTGGAACAATTATGCGCGTCCATTTTCCGATTCTGTCATTTTGATGTACATAACAGGAATAATATTATTAAGCTTTAGTCTTTGGTGCATAATCAGTTAACCTCGCCAAACTATACTAATTTTTTTGAATATGCATGGTACAAAGGCGGATATATTGCAGAAAAAGTATAGGTACCCTAGCGGTCCGAAGGAACTGCAAGGAGCCTCTACAAAGTACCCTTAAAGACCCCATTGTGTCCCCATTCGGTTCCTTTTTAAAAAACTAAAAAAAAAACAGCAAGATCAACTTTTAAACTTTTGAAATGCGAATTCTACGTTAAATTTTCTATTAGAAACTCAGGGAGAAATCGCAATACTTTTTTTTGCAGCGCTAAAAATTAAAAAAAATCTCCAACTTCTGCTGAACGTAACTTCAAGCGCATCCATAATAGTTCAAGTAATATGTTGCGCGCGAAGTTTAAAAATAAAATTCTCTCACTTACATCGCAGCGTTATTGTCTCAGGTTTCCACTGCGTGGCGCTAGCATCCAGACTAAATTCTTAAAGTTAACGACGCAACGCTTATTATCTGCTACTAAAAGAAGATGCACTTTATGGCACCTTTGGCCCATGTAAATGAAAGGTATTTTATTTTTTAAAGTTTTTAACGCTCCAAGAAAAAGTTTTGCGATTAGTCCGTGAGTTTCTAATGCAGATTTTAACGTAGAATCCGAATTTCAACAGTTTAAAAGTTTATCTTGCTGTTTTTTGAGCTTTTAAAAAAAGAACCGAATGGGGACCCAATGGGGTCTTTACGGGTACTTTGTAGGGGCTCCTTTCGGTTCCTTCGGTCCGCCAGGATAAATTCGAGAATCCAGTGGACTTAAGCTTCGGTGATTCACGAAAAACACATTGTGACATATTAGGTTGTACAAGTATCGCTGCAATTCGATGTTCGTGGTGACCGATATCATTATTGTTCAAAGTTCGAAGAATACATCTTCGATATACTATCTAGAATTGAAAATATTGTAAATTTGACCTGAAAGTATTATTCTTGTTTATAAACTATGTATGCTTTTTGATTATTTTAATTTTTTTTTTGGTGTAAAATAGTTTAGGAGTAGTTACCATCTTTAATGCTCTTTATTTAAAAAAATATATGAATACCTTTATCCTCTTTTTGTGTGCAAAACGTATTTTCTTCGGATTTTTTGCTCGATTTTCGAATTATTTGGACATTTTATTCATAATTGAGGGGTGTTTTACCCCCGCTTAATTTTTCTATCTATGTTGCATGGACTCTGTTTTACTTTCTTCGTTATAAAACTATCTTCAAAAAAGGGGTGTTTCACGATTTTAGATAAAATAATTTTTTAATACATAATTTTAATCCGAACTGAAAGTGCGTTATATTTTTTTGTGTTGAGTCGTTCTAAAGAAAAAAATTATAAAAAATTGAAGGCGGTAAAACACTTATTCAGGTAGGCGTCACGTGGGTGTCGCTTGACTCAGAGGTTCTCATAATTATCTATCAATGTGACGATGTGGCTTTGATGTAAACTGACGGAACTCATGATAAATAGGTTAGGCCATGGTCTGCTGTCAATTCTGACTATTTTAATTTGATAGCTTCATTTGTTAAGGTTTACGTGACAAAAAAGTTCTCCGGTTGCAATATTTTGATTAATAGTTAGTAGTAGGTTAAAGGAAAACAGTAAGTACAATAAATTATTAACACATTTCAAACTCGTACATATTTGCGAATTGTTCAGTAAACAGTACTATATTTAAGTGCTTTTTAAATTAATTATTTATACAAACGTTTTTGTTTTGAATGTTTTTCCAATGTTTATAATGTTTTTTAAATAATGTTTTGCGACTTCCATTTCCGATGTGCACATAACCAAAACAAAACATCGGCACAGAAAGAGATATTTGATAATCACTGACACATATGACATGATTGGTGGAAAATCCGACCCCTTTGACGTCAAAGGGGCCCTCCAGTCGACATCGTGATAGAAATTTCATATTTCAACATTAAATTGAAAATAGTAAATAATATGTGAAAAATATTTTGTGGGCGTTTTTAAAATTAGAATTTTATATGCTATAAGATCCATTTATTGAAAAAATGATATCTGAGTTTGGAAACAACCCTATTGTCTTTGGGCATGCAAAGTATATATTATCATAAAGATAAAGTAAAAAGTGTTTAGGGGAAGCTATCTCAATTAATTAAAAAAAAATTATTTTGTCGTAAGACAACTTTATTTTTGTCTCAAGTGCAAAATATACATTTTAAAAAAATTTTCCCCTATGAATTTAGCAATTTTCAGCACATTGAAAAATATGTAGGGGCGGTTTATCCCTGTGTAATTTTTTTATTTATATTGGATGGACTTTATTATACTTCCTTCGTTATAAAACTATCTTCTCAATTGTCTTTGTGTATGGAATTTATATATTATCATACACACAAAATAAAAAGAGTTTATGGGTAGCTACCACCATAATCTTTTTTAGATTTATTTTTTTCTGTGAATTTAAACATTTTTAGCACAAATTTAAATATATGTAGGGGTGCTTTACTACTTCATTTTTTTTAGAAAATTACGTCATTCATCTTTCATCATGAGGAAACTTCCAGTAGGTTTTATCGGAATCAATTTGTTTTTTATACACAAAAGTATACAATTGAAACTTGAGACACCTATGTTTGAGGGGCTGTTACACCCCCTTAAAATTTTTTTCCGCAGATAAAAAAATACTTGTCGCTTAGTGTTTCGAGCGCTACAACATATATCAGGAAGAATCAAATCGGCGAGGGACACCTAGAGTACCTTCCTTTTAAGTTGAGGACGTTACTGAGCAAAATAAGATAAATGAACCTAAACAGGCCCTGACGAATAAAATTGATATAGATGCTTTTCACGCTCCAAAAATCGTATCTGAAGATTTAATTTTGTAAATGGTAAGACTTCACACAATTCAACCAAAAACAGGCTGAAGTACGCTTTGACCAATAGCGAAGTGACCAAAATCTGTATGCAAAGACTCATCAAGGTCGATGGAAAAGTCCGTACTGACAGCAACTACCCAATCAGGTTCATGGACGTTGTAACCATTGAGAAGACGGGCGAATTTTTTCGTTTGATCTACGACGTCAAGGGACGTTTCACAATTCACCGTATCACGGCCGTGTTTATCGATGCAGACTTGAAAGCAACAGAAGCTTTCTTCTTGCTTTCAAATAGCAGGTCTTTGACAAATATACTAGATAATGATAGTCTATCTATTCGCAAACCTCAATTTGCTGAAAGAACAAATATTCTGAAAAGTATCATAGACGTAATTATTTTAATCATGCCACAAGGAATTGGTTTCAGGCACAAGATGGTGGATCAAAGAAAATTCTCTCAAGCAATTATTTGGACCGAAATTCTCATTCAAGTGCTGGGGCCATTCTTTATGATACATCCTTTAAATTAGATGTAGGAAGTACTGCTAGCGGACTTTTAAATAAATGGTCCAAGGTGGATATAAATGTTGTAGGTATCGCATTCCTTCAAATTTTCATGCTTGCTCATCCAGTATCAAAATATCTGCAAACGGAAGGTCTTAACCTTATTCAAGCGAGTTGCATGGCGTCTGAACTAATCAGCTTCACTGAAAAATTAACTTTCGAACAAACAATGGAGAATGCTACAAAATTAGTTAGAGAATGCAATTGTTCGCTAGAGTCATACCAAGTCAAACTGAAAAAGCAAATCAGAACTCGTATATGTTATAGATTGGCTGAAGAAACAGTTTCTGTACATCCTAGAAGATCAGGGGAACTTGCAGCCGATGAAATTCGTAGGCTTGCTGCTGCTAAGGGACCCATGTTACGTCAGAAGGTAGAAATCCTTGAAACCATTCTAGAAAGATGCTTATCAGAATTTAAAAAACGTTTTAATTCAGAGTCTGGAGAAGTTTATAAGGGCTGTGGGTTCTTGAATCCTGGGCGGTTTGAAAAAAAATAGGACGAGATGGTGTACCAAAAAATCGTTTAAAAATTCTTTATCAACTTGTAAATATCGAGGATGAAGTGGACATTGAGAGTCAACTATTGTCCTTTGGAAAGATTTATGATAGATTGAAAGAAAGCATTGGAGTAGAATTCCGACCTGAAGAAAATATGAAGTACGACATTGACTTACAAAGTGATAGAAAAGTCGCCAGAGAAAGGCCATTCGATGAAGAAGTAGAGGATAGAAAAAAAAGGAAGCAGAAGAAAAAAAAGAGTGCAAAGAATGTGTAAGGTGCACGTATAGCCTGTTGCGAAAGTATGGGTTTTACCAAGCAGCGTATGACAAGTTGTGTTGGGGGTATTAGGTAGATTTAACTTTTCCATGTACGCAGGTAGAGTGTGAACACACTTTTAGTCCAATGAAACTACTAAAGAACAGATAGGCAGTAGAAAGAAAACTGACAGAAGAGCTAGATTATGACGACATAATTACTGAACTTGCAGCAAAGTCCAAGGAAATGTAAAAAATTATTACATCTATAATATTTTAGTGTTACGATATTGATGTTTTGAGAATAAATAGAAAATGCACCAAATCAATGTGATTGTGTGTATACAGGGGCGGGGGGGGGGTCAAAATAATCGATCTGCTGTCCAGATTTGTTTTTTTTTAATCTTTTTTTTTGGTAATGAAATTTTTTTTGGCAAAACGCCCTCAAACATGCTTCCCACTCTGCGCTCAGATACCCAGTCTGCCGCTGCTTATCGTTTTGGATCAGCTTATGCATGTCACGCTCTGCATCTATAACTGGGAACTTTTTAACATCAAATGAAACTCTCTGTACCTGAATTAAGCCCTGATGATCTAACAAAATCAAAAGTTTGCTACTTCGATAGACTATTTTTCTACATTTCTGTGAAAATTTCAGAACATTTTCTAGTCAATTAGCTGTTGGAAAAGTTTTGCAACCTCTGATTTCTTTACGTTGGCGTTTAGAAATAAAGGATCTGAATGGAGTGATGAACTTTCCTCGCTTCTGATGTGAAAATTGAGGCAAACGGGCTCGGCCGCACGCACGCACCGTGTTGATTGAGTTTTGATGGTAACCAGAAGAGTGTTTTTAAAGTTAACTTACTACGTAATAGAAACTGTACAATCCAACACGCCTCCTCAAAAATTAATCGACAACATTTCCGTAGAATGTGCTATTAACTGTATAATAAAACTCAAAACCTATAATTTATAAATTATGTACATTATTTTTACATTTAATTCTTAATACTATATATTTAACAAAAGACAGACCTTCCTCTCGTTTTCTGGGGCTAGTACAAAATGGTCCAACATTCGTTGCATAGGATTGGGGAAACCCAGAAAAACCTAACCAAACCAGTAAAATTTAAACATTACAAATATTTATTATATAGCGGTTTATAATATTGATTATGACCAAGTAGACAAACAAAACTAACATCTTAAACTGATTATATTGATGCTCATTGCTAACGATTTTAACCAGAGTGCTTCTTTGACAGCTTTATACTGAGCCATATACTCTGCTTCTGTAGAAGAGCTTGCTACCGATACTTGTTTCTTTGTATTCCAACAGATCGTGCAGCGTTCATACAACTTAAGCAAATATCCTGTTGTGCTTTTTCGATCTGTTCCTTCACCACCACCCCAATCGAAATCAACATAACTACTCAAGAATTCTTCAAAGTCATTCTTGACATAAGTCAATTTAATATTAGCTGTACCTTTAAGATATCTTAGAACCCTTTTTAGATTTTGCCAAATTTCTTTGTTATTTTTATTTGCATATCTAATAAAGATATTTACTGCCGCAGTGAGATCAGGTCTGGTACAAATCATTATATACATAAAACATCCAATCAAATTTCGACAGGGTGCTTCGTATTTTTCATGAGAACCCAAAGCTACATAATCCAATTTACTTTCGAGAGGTGTATTTACAGATTTGCAATTGTACATATTAAACTTTTTTTAAACTGTTTTAATATAAGAACTTTGGTCCAACGTTAATTTTCCATTGTTTTTTTCAACTTTAATTGCCAAAAATAATCTAATATCCCCCAAATCTGTCATTCTAAATTTGTTCATCAAATAATTTTTAAAACTTTTCATTATTGCATCATTAACAGTCACAACCACGACGTCGTCTACATATAATACCATATATACATTTTCCGATATTTTTCGCTTATCAAGAATATAAATGCAACGATCAACTGATGAATTTCTGAAGCCTTTTTCTATAAGAGCTTTTTCAAACATTTCAAACCAACATCTAGCAGCTTTTTCCAGACTGTACAAAGCTTTGTTTAATTTGCAAACTTGATCACCATTACTTCATTTTCCGGCAATACCTAATTTTTTTATTTGATTATCAGATTTATTATTTTTTAACCCATCTGGTTTCTCAACATCAGATTTACTATTTTTTAACCCATCTGGTTTCTCAACATCAGATTTACTACTTTGCATTTGTACTGATTTTGACAATACGTCAGATGCATCAGTTTCACGACAGACCTTTTGATTTACCTCTTTCGTCACTGGCCGATATTTTAAGTAATTTACATCATCTGCAATTACATCCCTCACTAACACAAACTTATTATTTTCTACATCCCAAACTTCGAATTTTCTTTTCTTGGTTATATTATGAATGTAAACTGTTAAACCAAAAACCTTTAAATATTTTAGTTTTGGCTTTTTATTATGCTACAATTCAAAAGTCGTTTAATCACAATTATAACTTTTCTGGGAGACAGGTTAATTAAATAGGTAGCAGTGAGAACTGCTTCTCCCCAGAACTCTTTTTCTAGACCTGCACCGTTTATCATTGCGCGTGCTCTTGCATTTATAGTTCGGTTTATTCTTTCCACCACACCATTTAAGGTGGCTTGGGCGCTTTTTAAAAAAATCACAGGCAGTTCTGAAAATTTGATATTATCGAAAGAAAATATACTAGATCATTTTGCAAAAAAGAAAT
>NC_046661.1:39159515-39163211 GCF_010883055.1 Belonocnema kinseyi | reverse complement strand
ACTCTTCTAACTAAACGTTTTACCTAATCCAAGTGTACACTTTCTTTGAGTTTAATATATTCTCGATTCACTCGTTCGCCTCAAGAATTTTTTTTCCGTGCATACTTTAAAGCTCTATTGGTTTAGCTAACCAACAAACCAAAACTTGCTGCTGTTGTAAAAGTATAAAAATATAAAATAATTTCGTGAATTCTTCTAAAGACATACATATAAATCCTTAATTTATTGGCACATTATATTCCAAATGAATTGTGAAGAAGTTCGTTTTCTTTTTTCAACATACAGGTTAAAATCTGTGTGGTTATTCTACGATCATTGTTAATATCTTTTGAAATGAAACAAATCTTTATAGAAAGTGTTCGCTTCTGTTGTCAATAACCATTTATTTTGAACAGGTATAATAACTCTACCTATATAATAAATATTGTTCTCTAATTTTGTATTTTACTTACGAAGTTTTTTTTCTGTTGCATAATTTCAGGAATAAGAGCTTTACTAAGACGAGGAGAAGAATCGCATTCATCTCGTTAAGAAGTGCTAATTGTTTATTAGGGTGGACCTAGTAAAGTGTGGTTAGCTCATGAGTTGTTTATGATGAGCAAATTAGCGTATGAGAAAAAAGTTGTTGAAATACACCTCGTATATTATTGATTCACATCTTAAGTAGATAGTTAATTTAAGTTTCGTCAAATTTCACTACTGTTTTAATTAGAGTAAAATGATTTTGCACACATGTTTGTAAAGAGTCATTACTTCGCATACGAGCATTTATGTGAAAAAAGTTCATTCATAATACACCTGTATGAATTTTCGAATTCTGAATAGTAATTATTATTTCAACCCCCCGCCACCACCACCATGTAAATAAACTACAATGAAGCTCTTCTATAGCGCCGATTTAGGGGCTGACAGTGGATGGCAAGTAACTCATTATATCATGATCCGCTTTTGTTTGTTCACGCCTGACTGCTCGCCTGAGTGACAGCTGCAGATCCCGCGCACCCCGCGCAGCACCTGCTACACCTACATGCGGCGCGGCGTCAATTCTCGGAAGGGCCTTAGAAGGGAGGGCTATTGAAGAGTTTCTCGGTATATGGAAACATTTTAATGTTGAATTTTATTCAGGAAAAAGCTCATGATGATTTGAAAACTTATATTTAAAAAATTTTACATAATTGAAAAAGAGAACTTCAAGGTAAATCATTATTCAGCTTTTCATGTTTAATTCGCTCTATACCGAATGAATTTTATACACTCCTTTGCAAAAATTTGTTTGAGCTTAGGAATTAATTTAGCAGATCCAATTTTGTTTAGACAAGGAAAGTTTTTCTACTCTGCTAATATGTAATCTGCATATCCCGAAACTGGTCTATCCCATGGTGCATGTAAGTGAAGTGCGGAGTGAAAATCATCCAATACGAACGCCTTTTCTTGTATAGATTGTTTTTTCTTAAAATGGTACATTATTGGTAGCCTACAAATTGTCCAAATCTGTGAATCGTATAATGTACAGCCATGAAACAGGTAGATAATAATATGTATTGATTAGCAGATTAGGAGACATCAGAATATTCAAGAAATTTCAGAAATTGAAAATATTTCGAAAATTCAGGGACTTCCGAATATTCAAGGAAATCGGAAAATTCAGCACATTCCAGGAATGCAGAAAATTCAAAATAATAAAAAAAACAGGATTTTAGGAAATTGAGATATTTTCAGGGATTACAGAACATTTAGAGAATGTAAAGCATTCATGGAATTCAGACTAATGGAGGAATTGATAGAACTTTTAGAGTATGAGAGCATTAAAGGAATTCAATACATTCATAAAATTGAAGGAATTGAAAGAGTGCAGAAAATTCATGTAATACTAAAAATTCTATGAATGTCAGGAGTTTAGGTGATTTAGAGAATTTGAAGAATTTAGGAAATTCGGAATATTTCAGAAATTCAGGCAAATCAATTTTAAGGCTTTTTATAATCGCATACTGTACACCAGGGCTCGCCAGAAGGAAGCCATTGACTGCCAATGGTAGCAAAGCCTCTAGGTGAAACTTTAAAAATATAAAGGTTTTATTAAATAATATTCATATAATTTGCACAATTGAAACAATATATAATAATAAAATGTCTAGATGATATTGTTTAAATTTCTTTAATAAATATTTATTGAAATAAGCTATAGCTATAATATGACTATCTTGTCTATTAATACTTGTAAGTAATGGGTAGTTACAAAATTGATAAGAAAAATTAGTATAATGCTTGAAAGGTTTAAGAATTAAGCAATTAGTATATTTCATTGCAAGTTTTATAATAATTACAGAAAATAGAAATATTTGTGGATAAAAATGTGGCATATTCCATTATTTCTTTGCACCGAAGTGCGAAGTTTTAATGGTGCGGTGCGATATTTTGATGCAAAAAAGCATTTTTTCTAGTAAAATACACTGCACTGGTGTAAAGTTGGTAAATTTACGAAATCTCAACTTCCCAGTCTTGAAAATACTTACGAATTACATCTAGGAGATGTCAAAGTCTTAATCTAAGCTTAAAATTTCACTGGAAAGTGTAAAGGTAAACACTGAATTTGTGCGAATTGACCAAGGTCACATCTTTCCATATCATTGTTGCATTGTTTGGTATATTGTGTGTTTGCCAGCCTGTAGCTAGTGTATCGGTGATTTGGCTTTGTTAAATGCTGCGAAGGCCAGCCTCGTGTAAAACCGAAAATGCACCAGCCGGAACCCGAGTTCTCCCGACTGAACGAATATGTAGCTGTTGCTAAAATATATTTCGGTTTTGTAATCCCTAGTTTAGGGATAGGAAGTCGAAACAATAAGTCGACATTCGACTTTATCACAGATTATGAACTTTTCGACTTTCAAAGTCGATTAATCGAGACGTAAAGTCGACTTTGGTCGACTTTCTCGACTTTTTTGTACTGCAGATTTTTTTTATTTATAGTTACATCCTACAATAGTTTGTTCCAAAAGTTAATTTTTCCACGTCAAGAGCGGGGTGAAATCCGAAAACGAGGTTCAAAATGACATTTAGAATGCAATTATGCACCGATTTTACATTTTTTATTGAAAAATTCAGGACTCAATGTTTCAAAGAATGGTGAGAGTAGATTTTTTATTTTTTTGTTTATTTAGTTCTTATTGTAATGTAAACAGCGGAAAAAATGTCGATTTTTTTTATTTCATTTTTTAATTTCTTAACTAAATTTTTCTTTTTCTTTTCGTCCCTTTGATTTAATGCACAAGGATATAAGAAAGATAGAAAAATCGTTAACTTGTATAGTTAATTGTTATAAACAAATTGTATTAACAAATACTTGACATTAGGGGTTAATCCTCTCCAAAGTATGTTTCTGCTCTGAAATTGCTTGCTTTCATCGTTAGGATGATACGTTAACATTAAAATTTAGGATGAAATGTTATTTTTTTATTTTATAAAGACGAATGTCGATTATTTGTTAGTATAATTTGTTTCTAAAAATTAACTATGTAAGTTGACAATTTTTTATATTATTTATACCCCTGCGCATTAAATCCAAGGGACGAGAAGTACAGTCTGTCAAGTTAAAGTGTGGGTGGCTTTACTCGCAGTCGGTAAGGTGTATCGACATGATTTTGGTATCAAAATATTAAGAAGAGCTCCCTCTTTCATGCTTTTTGATTTAACATTCAG
>NC_046661.1:39155038-39159415 GCF_010883055.1 Belonocnema kinseyi | reverse complement strand
AGGGAGCTCTTCTTAATATTTTGACACCAAAATCATGTCGATACACCTTACCGACTGCGAGTAAAGCCACCCACGCTTTAACTTGACAGACTGTATAAGAAAATTGTTGTCTAGATGATAAAAATGAAATTAAGAAAATCGACATTTTTTCGCTGTTTGCGTTCAAATAAATAGTAAATAAGGAAACCAAAAAATTAAAAAATCTACTCGCGCCCTTTTCTGAAAAAATGAGTCCTAAATTTAAAAAAAATCTAAAATCGGTACATAATTGCGTTCTAAATGTCATTTTGAATCTCGTTTTATGATTTCACCCCACTATGCGGTCCCTTATTTAACCACACTATGCCCCGGGATGGACAAGTATCAGCCTTGCACGGGATTGTTTCGCGCTTTGTGTTCGTGTGGGACACGTGCAGATAACTTGACTGCGCTGTCTCGCACAGCAATAGCTGGAAAGCAAACTGCAAATGTATTTTGGATTTAGCGCGCGGCAGTAAGCATAGTTCGTCGAAAGAAGTCGAAAAGTCGAGCGAAAAAACTCGACTTCGAGTCGACTTCGGGAGCGCAAAGTCGATTGTGAAAAGTCGACTTTCGGACCGTGAAAGTCGACTTTCGACCAAAGTCGAAGTCGCCTTTACCAACCCTACCCTAGGTACAGTTACGATGAAAGAGGAAAGACTAAAGGAAATTTGCGAAGTAAGGATAGAGGTAATGGCGATTTATGAAGAAAAGCAGGAGAAAGGGGGAGAGGAATTAAAAAAGGAAATTAGGCCGGAAATGGCTGAAGTTAAGAAGGAAATAAAAAAAGGGAAGAAATCAGGGAAAAGTTAGAAAAGAGGATGCAGTCATTAAAAAAAAAAAGCTAGAAAAGCAGGCAGAAGATAACAATAAAAATGTAGAGGAGAGGCAAGGTAGGTTGAAGAAACTAGAAAGCTCGAACCGGGATTGTGGTGAGGGAGAGAGTGGGAATAACGAGATTGAAAGGCTGAGAAAAATAGAACAAAGAATAGAAAGGAAAGAGAGGGAAGAAAGAAAATTAAACATAGTGATAAAGGGTATAAGATTAGAGGGGAAAGAGTTGAAGGAAGGGGTAGAAGAAGTACTAAAAAGGATTGGTGCTAAGGTAGAGATGAAGGAAATGCGAAATATATAAAGGAAGTGTGAAGAGGGGAGATAATTGTACTGGTGAAATTAAAGAAATGGGAACATAAGAGGGAGGTGATGACAAATAAGAGGTTATTATATGGTAGCCCAGAGAGAATAGAGGATGATTTGACATAGGTATAAAGGAAGATGCAATATGAATTGAGGAAAATAGCGAAAGAAGAAAGAAAAAAGGGAAAAAGAACATGGGTTAAGTATGGGAGAATACAGATAGACGAAGCGTGGTGGGATTGGGACGAAGAAAGCGAACAGATAGTAAGAAATGAGGTGCAGGGAAACTAGGAGAGGAAAGAACAAGATATATGAAAATAAGAAATAGTAGGAAGGAAAAAAGGTGAGAAACGAAAGTAGGGAAGAATGGAAGATTTGTTACTGGAATATAGCAGGATTGGAAAGAAAGGATAGGGAGTTAATGAGACATTTGACACAATGGGATGTAAGCATAATGATAGAGACGTAGCTAGATGAAAAGGGATGGCAAAAAGTAAGGGGAAGGTTACCAAGAGGTTACAGAAGGCAAGTGAAAAATGCAAAGAGGAAAAATAGAAAGGGCAGAGCAATGGAATGAATGGTTAAGGGGGTAAGAAATGATTGTATAACACGGAAAGATAGGAAAGACAGAAAAGAACAAAAAGAAGGATTAATAGTAGAAGAGGTAATGATGGGAGGAGCGAAGTGAAAAGTAGTAGGGGTTTATGTAAACGGTGATATTCAGAAGAAAGCAGAGGAGATGAAAGAAATGATTGAAGAAAGTAAAGAAGAGAGTAGGCTGATAATAGGTGGGGATTTCAATTCGAGAACAGGTGACAGAGGAGGAAGGGAATGGGAAGAAGAGAGAGGGATTAAATCCAAAGATAAGGTACTAAATGGGGAGGGAAAAAAGTTTTTGAAGAGCTTGGAGGAGTTGGGATGGTATATGTTAAACGGGAATATAGAAGGAGATGAGAAAGAAGAATATACACGCTCAGGAGGTGAAAGGGGAACGGTAATTGATTATCCGCTGGTGGATGAAGAGGTAAGAGAGAAGGTTAAGAAACTAGAGATAGGTGATTATATTGATTCGGATCACTTTCCTTTAATAGGGACATTAGAGAGACAAGTAAGCAAGAGCAATATGAAAAAAAGGGAAGTAAATGTAAAAAGTGTAGGAAAAGGGGATTGGTCAAGGGAAGGAAAAGAGCAGTTTAGAGAAAAGGTCAGAAATATCAAAATGGGAGAGGGAAGTGTAGACGAGGAAATGGAAAGAATGGACAAGGAGATGGAAGGGAATAAATTTAGAAGAAGTAAAAGAGTATAAATATTTGGGATATATCTTGCAAACGAATGGAGATTATGCAGCTCATATAATAGAAAGGATAAAAAAGCAGCAGGGGGTAAAGATATGGTAAATAGGGAAAAGAAGGTTAAAAAATATTGGAGAAGGAGAACATGGTTATTTGAGACGCTGTTATGGCCAGTATTAGGTTATGGAGCAGAGATATGGGGATGGAAAGAAATTAGAGATATTGAGAGTTTACCAGAAAGGTATATAAGGTGGACACTAGGGGCAGACTGGAGGACGCTAGGATACATGGTGAGGGAAGAAACGCAAAGGGATAAGTTAGATATTAGAGCGGAAAAGAGGGCATGGAAATTTGAGACGAAGCTGATGGAGGGAAAGAGAGGGGATTTGGCGAAAAATTGTTTGATGGAGGTAGAAGCGAGCAGAGGGAGGGCGATCGAATTAACGAAATGGTATGAAGAAAGCAGGGAGTTCTTTAATGATAGAGAAATAGAAGACGGGATTGGAGTGAACTATGAAGAACTGGATAAAAGGGAGAGGGAAAGACAATTAATAGAAAGATGGGGAAATAATGAGGTAAGGGAGGGGATGTACTGGGAAAAAGAAGAGAACAGAAAGTGTAGAATATGTGAATGGGAGGAGGAAACATGGGAGCATGTATGGGAAGGTTGTAGGAGAGGAATGAAAGATAAAGGCAGCTGGCAAGATTCTAGGGGAGGATGGATTAGGAGAAGAATGGATAAAAGAGTTAGAGGGTGCTAGAGGAGCGAATGAAAGAGAATGAAAGAATGCACGTGAAAAAAGGCCAATAAAGGTATAAAAAAGTGAAAGGAAAACGAAACGGAAGTCGCTTAGATTAGAAGCGTAAAGATTGTAAGTAATGGTAAGGTAAAAGTTAAGCAGACTAAGATGCGTTTGCGTTCTCATTCTCTCTCTCTCTCTCTCTCTCTCTCTCTCTCTCTCTCTCTCTCGCTTGCACTCGCGATTTCGTTCGCTCGCTCACTCGTTTGCTAATAAGTCCTAAATTGCGCTATTGCAGGAAATAGAGATAAGGGACTAGATACAAGACTCATGTGAATAGTTGTAAATAAATGTATATATAGAAAGGATAAGATTGAAAAAATATATATATAGATGTAAGCGAAAGATTGTAAGGAATGGAAGTCATGTAAACCCTTAGGGGACACATTATGAATAAAGAAGAAGTAAACAATTAATTTTTATAAAAGAGGAAAAGAATTTTCGACAAAATAATTAAGTTTTCAACCTAAGAAATGACTTTAAAAACTATATTTTTAAACTGAAAATTGTAGTTTATACTTGAGTTTACCGTTGAAAAAATGATATTTCAACCCCAAAACAATGCGAAGTTTCAAACAAATAAATGAGTTTTTAACTAAATCAATTGAATTTTCAAAGCAGAAGAATAATTCAACACCAAAGAAGTTAGAAGATGCATTTATAATTACAAATATAAACGAATTTTAAACTGCCACAATAAGCATGAAACCAAAAATGGACTAGCAAAAATTTTCGGATAGAAAATAGATTTTTCAACGAAAGAACTTAATTTTCAATTTAAAAAAAAATTTTATAGTTAAATTTTTAAACATATAGTTGGATTTTCAATTAAAAAAGATAAAGTTTTAACCAAAAATGGAATGGAATTAATTATGAAAGAAAATTGAAAAAAGAACATAAATTTTTTTAATATTTTGTAAAAATTTTAAAAAGGTTGTAAATGAGTTTGTAGTAAAATTTTGCAATTTTACCGTCTTATATAATTTTAGAAAAAATAAGGAACTTTATTCTTATTAAGTCTACTTGCGTAATTTCTTCTTTATTCATAATGTGTCCCCTAAGGGTTTACATGACTTCCATTCCTTACAATCTTTCCGTTTACATCTATATATTTTTTACAATCTTATCCT
>NC_046661.1:39148413-39154938 GCF_010883055.1 Belonocnema kinseyi | reverse complement strand
TCTTCCTGCTTCACTAGTTTTTGCTCCAATGACTCCATCCTCTTTTCCAACTTTTCCCTGATTTCTTCCCATTTTTTTATTTCTTTCTTAACTTCAGCCATTAAATTTTGTAACAATTTGTTAAGAATTTTGTAAGGTTTTACGAAAATGGAATAAAAACTTTTAGGTTCTTAGGAATAATTAAAATCATTTTTTATTTAGAGAAGTTAATTTTAAGAGATTATTTCAAGAAATTTCAACATTTCAAAACATTGCAATGAAGAATCTGGAAAATTTTAATGCAATCTTTTTTTGCCGAATTAAAAAAAAAATCTGGAAAATTTGAATAATTTTTAAAGATTAGAAGTTTTGAAAGTCTGACAAGATTAGAAAAAAATTATTATTTTCCTATTATTCGTTTGAAAATTTGTAATGCTTTATTATTTTTAAAAATGTTCCTTTAAGAGAAAACTAAAAAGGTTTCTAAACATATCAAAGGATTTCATAAAATTTCAAAGAAGAGTTTAGAAGGTTTTAAAGCCAACTGTTTCAATTTGGTAAGATTCATAAATTAAAAAGAAAAAAAAACGAGTAAATGCAAGAAATATTTAGACGAATGAAAGATAATCAAATCGAATTTTGAACTTAAATTATGTTAGAAATTTAGATTTTTGAAAATTTAAAAAATAAACCTCAAAAGCTTTGAACGAATTCCGAAAGTTTTCAAGGAGATAAAACAATTTTTCTTCAAATTCCTGGAAAAATTTAGATGATTATAAGTCAATTTTTTTATGTCTTGAATGATTTTTTTAAATTTTAAGAAAAATTTTAGTCAGTAAAATATATTTTTAAGAATTTAAGTCTTTTTTAATGTATTAGAAATATTTAAAAACTTTAAAAACTTGTATACGCTACGACAACTACTTCAATGGTAACAGTAACTAACCAGTTTTCTACGGTAACAAGTCGCCGTTAGTCCTCCTATGAAGGTTATATTAGTGAGGATAGTAATTGTAGTCACAACAAATAAATTAGTTACATTTACCAGCAATTTACTTTCCAAGAAATAAAACTAGTAAAGGTTGCAAGTTTCGGCCCTTGGCGATATTGGCAGAACTGAATTTTGAGCAGTGCTGCCAACATTCGCATCTAAATGTTTCGTCATATTTTCGATGATCGACATTTTAATCTGAACCATTACGTACACTGAAAAAAATTTGGGCAAGCAGCTGTCTTCTTAGTGGCAACGCTGCGCCACCACGATGGTTGGTGTAGTGGCCAGACCACTTTTAAGTAAGCTATAGTACCAAACGTGCGAGCAGATCCTTTCCCGAGTGTTGGGAACGCAGCAATCCCACAAAAGAGAATGAAATTGCCCCACGAGTATAAACTATAACTGTATAAGTCCGCGCGAAACTCGGCGTGGGGATTCCGTGCTCCCGCCTAAAGGGAGCGTTACTGTACCGATACTGTTGGCACTACAGTTGTTCCAATGTGGGAACAGAGCGTGCCCAATATGAGAGAGGATTTGTACCAAGTTGCAGGTGAGCAGCGCGTGACGCATTTGGTGTTCCAGCTCTACCATATTCAATATTTTTCATAGGACTTATTTCTAGTTACTTTGTTGGTTTATGGAAAATTTGATTGATTGATTGATTGATAAACTATAGATACGAACTCGATGTGTCAAATAAATTCAACGAATACTTCAAAACAGGCCTCCGTAAAAAGGTTCCCTAATTTGTATAATAACTAAAGTAGTAACACTTACTATTTAAAGTAGTAAACACAACTTCCTGAAAGGAGTACCTACCATCGAAAGTTGTAGCGAAAACAAATAAAGTAGTAAGGACAACTACTACCAATCTTGCGAATAAAAGTAGTAGCCTCAACCAGTTTAATAGCAGCAGCATATATTACAAACTGAAATAGTTGGGCCTACTACTTTGTCAGTTGTCCCAACCAACGATTTTTTCATTGATGCGGCGCTTCGTATGAAAATAAGTTAGGAAATAAAAAAAGTGTCGGTAAAGTAGGAATCTGGTCACGTGAACCACTCATCACATGGCCATAAGGACATGTGCTACTTCGCCGTGTAGTCAATCGGGTACAGTTTCCCTAGCTTTTTTTCAACAAAAATGAAAAATTTTCAAAACTAAATTTGGAGATGCTATAAAATATCATAACGGACGTCCCTGTACTCTTTTTTGAGGGATAATAACCAAAGAAATTTTATTGTGCTAAATAAAATTTGTATGCATGTGCCTTATTTTGAGGTTAGGGTCTATTTTCAGCTCTATTTTATTCCGATAATTTAGATCTCTGTCGTATCGATGCTATCATTCCTCAGTATTTGAAGATAAAATATTTATTAATCTAGGGAAAAATCCGTTGAAATGTAACACAGATAAAATCGATCCTAATTCCTAAGCGTCATTCAAATTAATCAAACTGAACCAAATAACATTTTTTTAATCAACGCCAAAAAAACTGTGCAAGGACGTCCGTTAGCCTGGTCGCTAAAATTTCCCAAATTTTTAAGACAAAATATTTAATGTATTAGAAAAAAAGCCGGGGGAACTTAAAACTTGTAAAATCGATAATTTTTGAAGTATCACATGCCCTAAAGACTCGAATTTTTTCCACTATTTTGTAACATCCAATAATATAAAAACTTTAGAGTCCTTTAGATTCTTTCTTGACGCATCTCCTTTCATGCTATTTTAGGTTATAATCCAAATTTTGCGGATATCAATAGAAAGCCTAGAAAATATTAACTTGACCTTTTATGATTTATTAGAGTATGAAAACTTTAAAAAGCCTTTAATGTTTCAAAATACTTATCTCAGTATTAAGAAATTTAGTTTTTACAATTTTATTTTCATTGTAAAACAATTTAAAAATAAATTTAACAAAATTTATTTTATGAAGATATACGAGGTGTGTTCAGAAAGTAAGGTGACTTTTCAATTTTCGCGGGCAACGTACATTCAAGTTTTAAATTTTTTGTTTTGTTGTGTTGGTACACTCGTCACGATCATATGTTCACAGTTATGACTATATAGCTCGTATTGTTTTTCTGGCAGAGGCGTAAAAGGTTAGAAGGGTTTGGTGTGCTCGGTGATTTTCTTCTTTCGAAAAAAATGGAGCAAAGAGTTTGCATAAAATTTTTGTGAAAAATGGAATCCAGTGCTCTAAAACTCTTGAAATGTTGACAGTTGCATACGGTGAGTCTACTCTGAGTAAGAAAAATGTGTATAAGTTGTACAAGCTGTTTCAAGAAGGCCGAGAGGATGTCGAAGACAAACCTCGCCCTGGACGTCCCAGCACGTCAACAACAGATGAAAACGTTTAAGCAGTGGAAGAAATGGTGTTGAAAAATCGCCGAATTACCATCAGAAAAGTTGCTGAAGATGTTGGCATATCGGTTGGCTCATTCCATGCTATCTTTTCGGACGTTTTGGGCATGAGACGTGTGTCAGCGAAATTTGTTCCAAAACTGCTTAATTTTGATCAAAAGATCCATCGCATGACCATCGCTCAGGAGATGTTGAATGAAGTCAATAATGAATGAATCGTAAGGGATAAATCGTGGGTATATGGTTATGACGTCGAAACTAAAGCCCAATCGTCTCAGTGGAAGCATCTTGAATCCCCAAGACCGAAAAAAGCACGTCAAGTTCGATCAAATCTGAAGGTTTTGCTCACTGTCTTCTTTGATTACCGTGGCGTAGTGCATTAGGAATTCTTACTACAAGGTCGCACGGTCAATAAGGAGTATTACCTTCAAGATAAGCGCCGTTTGCGAGAGGCAATACGCAAAAAACGTCCGGAACTTTGGAAAAATAATTCGTGGCTTTCGCATCACGACAATGCACCTGCTCATTCATCATTGCTTGTGAAAGATTTTCTGACCAAAAACAGCACCACAGTCCTGCCTCAGCCTCCATATACACCGGATTTGGCCTTCAGTGACTTTTTTCTTTTCCCAAAACTGAAGAGACCCACGAAAGGACATCGATTTTCAACGATTGAGGAGATAAAAACTGCATCGCTGAAAGAATTCAAGGCTATACCACAAAATGATTATCACAAGTGCTTCGATGATTGGAAAAAACGTTGGCACAAGTGTATTATATCTGAAGGGGATTACTTTGAAGGGGACAACATAAATATTGAGGAATAAATGAATATTTTTGAGAAAACCATAAAGTCACCTTATTTTTTTAACACACCTCGTAACTCATGATTTTAAGAGACAAAACAATTCTAAAAGTGAGTCTTTGCATGGTATCTTAATAACCAAGGAACACACTTTTACAATATTTTTCCTTGATTCTGTCCTACGGTCAAATATGGCACAAAAAACCGTCGTAAAATTTTAAATAAAAACTGTGCTTTGTATACGTTAATTTTAAAAACGAAAAATTATAATAATAATTTTATAAATATTCCTAAATCTTACTTCAATATGATACTTAGGGTACAGATTTCAGAAATGAAATTATAAAAATATTTCCAATAATTAGTAAAATAATCTGATGAATCGTCTTTCGAATTATACAAAAAACTTTTAAACATGTTAACAAACCGAAGAAATACATATTTCTCTTATCGTTTTTTAGCATTTGATTTTCCCCTAAACATAAAGCAGATTAAAATAAACTTTAAAAAATAAAAATAACAAAAGGTCAGAAATTCATGCAGTTGTCTGGTAGAAAATCCCACACATTTTTAAATCAATTTCATTAATTATGTACGCTTAATTGACGTCATCTCTTTAACTATTCACACTTGAGAATTGAGAAATCTCTTTTTCGCAAGCAAAAAGTATGGAAATACTACGTTTCTCGACTTTTATTATTATAGATTCATTTTACATATGGGGTATTCCACAAAATATTTGCCACCAAAATTTTCTTTCACGTAAATATATATTTCTTTTTGCTTAACACTCAAAAATATTCGATGCGTATTTTTTTATTTAAATATTCAACGCAAAGTTTCCTAGAACATTAAAAAAAAGTTATTTTCATAAAAAAGTACCTTTTTTCAATTGCTTATTCTGCAATATTAAACAAAGATATGAAAATACATACGGAAGATACAATGTGGGCCTTTTCCGCAACTTTTGAATAAGGTATACTAAAATTTACTCTAATTATTTATTAAATGATATGAATCAAATATTTATAAGCAAATAGATTTTTTTCAATTTGGACCTGTTTTAAAAATTTTATTTTTATTTTAAAGAGTGGACTAAACGTTTTTCTTGAGCTGGCAAATATTTGTGAATAGGTAGGCAAATACTTTCAAAGGAATTAATTTTTGAATAGCAATACATTTTGAATATATTAAATAATATATAATTAAAAATTTGTCATAAAGACAACCACAGGATTTCGCCGCGAGTGGGTGTTAATCTGGAAAATAGGTGGTTACGGTCTGTAACGGAATCAATACGACGATTCAGCAAAAGCCTCGTGCACCCTAAGAACACGGAGCGACCCAAGGACTACCGCTTTCTGCATTTTTCCCGCAAGCGTTTTAGCATATTGTCGACACGCAGGGATGCTTTTTAGGTCATTAGCAAGTGAAAGCTTGGCACCTCCAAGAGCGCCGATGATAAGAACGATTAGTTTAACAGAATATTCCGAGTACAATCATTGCAACTCCTTTATAAGGTCTCGATACCTCTCTTTCCTTTCATTCTCCTTTGCTATGATGTTTTTGTCAGCTGGTGCCGACAAATCGATAACGAACATAGTTCGCTTCTCGAAGTCAAGAAGAACCATGTCAGGTCTCGAGTGAGCAACAGAAACAATTGTCCAGAATATATAGTTCCAGTATATGCGGCACTTCCCATTCTCAACAATTGACTCGATTTCCCTAGGAGCATTTAGAGGAGCAATATTAAGGTTAATGTCGTAAGAGTGACTGAGATGGTAATAAAGCACTCTTAGTGCCGCATTGTGCCTTTGAATGGAGGTCGTTCCCGCGTAAATTGGACAACTAGATATTATGTGAGCTAAATGCTCGGGGTGTTCGTGGCACGCCCTGCAGCTATCATCAGGAATTTCTTGGCTCAAAATGTGGCGACGGTATGTTAAGGTGGAAATAAGACCGTCTTTTCATGCAAAAATGAAACCCTCCATACCAGACTTCAATCTGGGCGATTTAAGGAAAGCAAGCGTTAGCTCACAAGACATTGACTGATCCTTCACATTTCTGTGGAAGATACGGCGCATCCTCTTATCGAGGAGCTGTTCATGAAAGTTTTTCTCTTGTGCTTTCTTAATCCGGGCTTTCAGGAGTGAGTACTCGAGATAGATAAGATTTAATGCATTTTGCTCACCCCTAATACTGAAGTCAGGCCCGAGTCAAGCCTTTCGAACCTTGGCGGTAAAATTCCTGCCAGATGTGATGTAGTCAATCACACATTGGACCGGAAAAATGTCCACGAAGCTCGTCATCCATTTCAGCCAGATCTTTAGGCTTGAGAGAAACCTTGGTGTTGGTGTTTCTCCGGGTCGTAAAGCATCGCTC
>NC_046661.1:39136452-39148313 GCF_010883055.1 Belonocnema kinseyi | reverse complement strand
GGGTCGCTCCGTGTTCTTAAGGTCCACGAGGCTTTTGCTGGATCGTCGTATTGATTCCTTTACAGACTGTAACCACCTATCTCACGGTTGTGAGACGTGGTTGTGGCTGGGGTTTTGCCGCGATTTCGCTAGAAGCGGGTGCAATTTTTCAGATTGGCACCCGCTCCCGGCGAAATCCTGCGGTTGTCCTTGTGACAAATTTTTAATTATATATATATATATATATATATTACTATAATATATTAAATTAGGAATTAAGTTAAAGAATGCATTGCTTTGACAGTATTTGGCTACCCAGTTACAAATTTTTACCAGCTCAAGAAAAACGTTTAGTCCACCCTTTAAAATAAAAAAATAAATATAAAAAAACAGTTCCAAACTGAAAAAGTCTATTTGTTTATAAATACTTGATTTATATTATTATATAAAAAATCAAAGTGGATTTAAGTATAGTTTATTCGAAAGTTGAGGAAAAGGCTCGTATTTTATGTGGAATATTTAAATAAAAAAATATGAATCGAATATTTTTGAGTGTTAAGCAAAAAAAATATATATTTACGCGAAGAAAATTTTTATGGCAAATATTGTGTGGAATACCCCATACGTAAAAAGAATATATAATAATAATAGTCGAGAAACGAAGTACTTTCATACTTTTTGTTTGCAAAGAAGAGATTTCTCAATTCTCAAGCGTGAATAGTAAGCGAGCTGACGTCAATTAAGCGTCCATAATTAATTAAATTTATTTTTAAATATGTGGGATTTTCTAATAGATAACTGCATGAATTTCTGTATATTTTGAAAAATGATTCATCATATTTTTTTCTAATTAATGGAAATATTTTTATAATTTAATTTCTGAAATCTGTTCCCTAAGTATCATATTGAAATAAGATTTAGGAATATTTATAAAATTATTATTATAAATTTTCGTTTTTAAAATTAACGTATACAAAACACAGTTTTTATTTGAAATTTCACGACGGTTTTTTGTACCATATTTGACCCTAGGACAAAATGAAGGAAAAATATTGTAAAAGTGTGTTCGTTAGTAATTAAGATACTATACAAAGACTTACTTTTAGAATTGTTTTGTCCTCTTAAAATCATGAGATATATCTTCATAAAATAAATTTTATTAAATTTATTTTACTATTGTTTTACAATGAATGTAAAATTGTAAAATCTAAATTTCGTAATACTGAGGTAAGTGTTTTAAACCATTGAAGGCTTTTTAAAGTGTTCATATATTGATAAATCATAAGAGGTCAAGTTAATATTTCTTCGGCTTTCTATTGGTATCTGCAAAATTTTGAGTATAGCCTAAAATAGCATGAAAGGAGATGTATCAAGAAAGAACTTATAGGACTTTAAAGATTTTTATATTATTGGATGTTACAAAATTATATCTTTAAGCATACAGGGATGTGTCTTTTTTAAATTTTTCAACATTTATTTCATTGCTTATTCTTATTTGAAATAATTGAACCACTTGCTATTAAAAATCAAGGATTCAGCCTCAGAAGACATATGCGGAAAGTAATTTTTTTATATCATTCGAATTTTACTTTTAAAGAATGATCATTGTACCCAATTTCCAGGCTCACATTTTTTTCTTCTACAAGAATTTTTATGTGTTAAGTTTTTAAAATAAGTTTGTCCTACGTTTCTAAAACTCTTCTAAAATTTAAATTCTTTTTGTATCTCATCAATAATTTTACGAAATATTTCTTGAATTTATTCGATTATGTACATATTTTAAAACTTTTTAATTTTACCAAATTAAAACATTTTGCTTTTAAAACCTTCTACCCTCTTTTTCGACATTTTAGGAAATCGTTTGATGTGTTTAAAAATCCTCTTTAATTTTTTTTAAAGTGCATTTTTCAAAATATAAAAATCATTACAAATTTTCACACGAATATTAGGGAAATAATTTTTTTTTAATCTTGTCCGACCTTCTAATCTTCCAATCTTTGAAAATTATTCAAATTTTTCTTAATTTTTTTTATTCTGCAAAATAAAAAAAATGCCTTTAAAATTTTTCAGATACTTTAACAATTTTTGAAATCTTTTAATTGTTTGGGAAATTTTTTAAATAATCTTCTCAAATTCATTTTTCGAAATAAAAAATTATTTTATTTATTGCTAGGAACCTAAAAGAATTTTTGCTATTTTCGTGAAACCTTAATATCTCTTATACTTACTCAAATTTTAAAGTACATGTTTTATACCAACATATACTTTAAAAAATTGTGTAACAAAATTGCACAAGAAGGTCTAATAAGAATTATGTTTCTTAAGGCCATGTGACGAGTATGTCTCGTGAGCAGAGTTCTACCTTACCGACGCTTTTCTTATTTCCTAAATTATTTTCACACGAAGCACCACATCGAGTTAAAAATTTGGAATACTAAACAAGAAGCACTTAGAATGGTAGGTCTGGTCCTAAATTTGTGTAATTATGAAAAAAGTTTTTGATTGTAAATACTTTTTTTTGCTTTTATTATAATTATTAAAATTTAGGATCAGACCCACCTTCCTTAGTTCTTCTTATTTATTATCCCAAAATTTCAACTCGATTTGGTGCGTCATGCGGAAGTAAGTTAGGAAATAAAAAAATTGTCGGTAAAGTCGGAAACTAGTCACGTCACCCACTCGTCACATGACCTTAAGAAACATAATTCTTATTAGACCTTCTTGTGCAATTTTGTTGCACAATTTTTTAAAGTATTTGCTGGTTTAAAAAATGTACTTTCAAATTTTAGGGCTGAAAAATCCCACGTTGGAGACACTGCTACAGCGGCTCTTTTAGAAACACTTCACACCGTCTTTCCCGCCGGAACGCACCGGAACGATGCAAGAACTTATAAGTGTGACTCAACGACTTTTTCCTGACAGTGTAACACTTTTAATTAATTCAATTGGACGAATTTATATATTTCCATTAATGCTCTGAATTCCCAGAATTCCTTCAATATTTTGAATTTTGTATTCAAAGAATTTCAGGAATTTAGAATATTAGAAGGAATTTAGGATATTCAGGATACAGTGGTGAAAAACTACGGGGAATTTCAGGGAAGTCAAAGAATGCAAAGATTTTTAAGAATTCAAGAAATCCAGAATTTTGACGGAATTGAAGGCTTTCAGGGAATTAAAAGAAATTCACGGATTTCGCTGCCTTAGAGTATTCCAGGAATTCTGATAATTTCGGTAATTTTATAGGTTTAAAGAAATTTAAGAAATTTAAATTGGAAATTTTATGGAAATACCGTTGAGTTTCCATGGAAATCTCACTAACCTTCCGTTATCAGTACCTCTAGCCCTGATCGATTTCAGAAGTCTCGGCCTTAGTCTCAAAACAATTCGTTTGCACCAGGTGTAAAAAATACATATTCCTCGAGAAATTTGAATTCCAATCCAAATTAATGTCACATTTTTCTCAGGGCCCGCTATTATACAACAATTTCACACATTTTGAAAAATATTGTAACCACCTATTTCCTTTTTCACTTGTCAAACACTTTTCAACTATTCGAAAACATTACGAACGCATATTCCCTGCAATCATCTGGTTGGTCGAATAACCTACTCCGCAAATCTACCACTCTGCTAATATGTATCCAAGGGATCGCGTCCTGAGAAAAAAAGTTTCGTCGATCATATTTCACTGCTACCAATAGAACATCTACACACGTACACGCGCGCGTTTTTGAATTCAAAATGAGAAGACTTTTAATTTTGCAGATTTAAAAAAATATATCTTTATTTATAAAAATATCCTTGTTTATAAAAATGTATTCGTACACAAAGCTGTTCTAGGGGGCGACCAAGTGTCCTCAGGGGCGCCACACCAACAAGGACGAGAGTGGGCCCCCAACCTGAGGGTCCACGCCAGTCCGCCGCTGACAAGAAGAGACCAATTTCGCTAGAACTACAATTTTCGGGCAGCAGTCTCAGTTGTACACTCAAAGCCTGCTATCGTTCTTCAAGACTTTAATAAAATCTTAAAATATTTCAAAAAAAATAAAAATGTCCAAAGAAATCTTGAATATATTTCATCTTCCAAATTAAACTTGAATATAAACTGATAATACTTATTTTCTTGTTCTCAGATCTCTGATTCTAATTCTAACTCGAATATAAGTGTTTAAAAACTTCGAGCAAATATATTAGAGTTGTTCGACATTTTTATTTGGGTGAGAAATTATTTGTACTCTCAAGTTGAACAATTATACTCGCGCGTAGGGCGTCTACTAATCAAATTCTTAAAACTCGAAAATGTTCTAGATTATACTTCGTACAATATAATAATCTGAAGTCTTCTTATTTCCGTATATGACCTCTAGAAAAACAATCTTTTCGTCGATTTCTCAGATATAATTGCAAAGATAATATTCAAAACTAAGAAAATGGTAGTGGGAGAAATTTTATGTGTGAGAAAAGAATCGTGAAATAAATCATATGTGATAAATATAATTATCATCATGACTGACACGCATTTTGTTTTTTGCTTTACGTTATGTATCTTTTTTAATGAAATACACTAGCACCTACAAATTAATGAATATAGAATTATGGATATAAACAAATTTTTTAATGAAAACAATAAATTTCTTATTGAATAATGAAATAAATTATATTTCGGTACTATTTATCTTGGGGGATAATTTTGTATTAATTTTGAGAAAGTTCTCTCCGGATGGATCCTAAAAGTGAATGGTAAAAAGTAGATAATAGATATGAAACCTTTTATCAATAGAGTCTGGATATTAACTTTTTCTCTGTAGCCCATTTGCGCATTCATGTCACGGCACCCACAGCAGGACCGTCGGCCCAAAATCGGACCGACTTTGCCCCACCATAGATCGGTAGCCAAAGCTAGGCCAACTTTTGTATTCATAAGAAACTTATGTCGGCCCAACCTAAACAGCCAACATGTGGGGTCTTTAATGGTACTTTGTAGAGGCTCCTTTCGGTTCCTTCAGTCCACCAGGGAACCTCTTCCGTATCATGCAACAAAAACACCAAAAAAAACCTAAGGATCAACTTTCAAATTGGTGAAATTCGAATTCTGCGTTGATATTACCATTAGAAGGTCACAAAGCGATCGCAATAGTTTTTGTTTCAACGTTAACAAGTTAAAAAATATATAAGATCTATAACGCCTGTTGACTACTACTTACAGATGATGCGTTTGAAGTGTAGTAGTCAATAGGCGTTATAGATCTTTTATTTTTTTAAACTTTTTAACGTTGAAAAAAAACTATTGCGATTACTCCGTTACCTTCTAATGGGGAATTTAACGCAGAATCCGAATTTCACCAATTTAAAAGTTGATCTTGCTGTTTAAGTTTAGTTTTTGTTGCATGATACGGAAGGGATACTATGTGGATACTATTATTATAATCTGTAAAGTATCCTTTCCATTCACTCGGTCCGCTAGGGCCCCCATCATGCACTTGACTGCAACCTAATCCGTGAATCATGGAGTAAAAAGCAGTCTTTGTCCAATACGTCAAGGTATACCTATCTTAGCCCAGCTAAAAATTCCTCTACAGGAACCTCGGTGAATCCTGCACATGATCATGTACATGATACTGCACACAAACCTATAGAGGTAATCTTGACAGCTCCTGTACAGGAAGTTGGTGAAGGAAACTGTACATGGTCCTGCAAAGGAACCTGTATGCGAGTTAACCTTTGAATTATCAGTACAGGTTCCTGTACAAACCCAATTGAGGTGCGGGTTCATGTGCAGGAACATGTTTAGGATCCTATACATGACCCTCTGTTGGAACTAATCCACGAGGGTTTGCTAGTGGCTTGTTACTCTCGATGGTGAGTTGAATCTTGAAGGGAATAAAAGGCAGGCAACTTTAGAGCTGTAAGCGACATCATTCTTCGCAATGGCTTTCTGTAAAGGAACCTATATATGTTTCTGTAAAGGATCCTTCCAAAGGTTCCTTTTATGTTTTTCTGTAAGGGATCCTATACACTTTACTGTATAGGAACGCGCGACAGTTTTCTTCGCAAAGAACCTGTACAGGAAACCGTACAGGATCATTTAGAGGTTTCTTTACCAGTGAAGGTTCCTTTGCAGGACCATGTACAGTTTCCTTCGCCAAATTCCTGCACAGGAACCGTCAAGATTACCTGCACAGATTCGTGTGCAGATTCGCGTACGGGAACATGTACAGGATCCTCCGAGATTCCTGTTCAGGAATTTTGAACTGGGATCAGATCACTTAATTGCATTACAAAAAAGCGTCCGTGACTGATAATACATGCCGGGACAGCGCCGTGCAAACTTTTGAAAAATACAACTTTAACCAAAATTTATTCGACATATTGGGCTGTAACTACCTTAAGCCTGAGCCATTAATTATCATTAACATAATAATTCTAACACTGCAGCGACATTAAATTGCTTCCAAATACGGAGTTTTCCATTTTTTAATTAAACAAATTATTCAAATGTTTTTTATGCATCACAAAAGAAGGTCAAATAGGATTTTTGTTCAATTTTTAATAAAAAAATATTTCAAAGTGTTTGAATACTTGGGATTAATACACAATAACGAAAAAAATTAATAAAACAACAACAAATTTGCAAAGAACTGGCCACAAATATAAATTCACGAATTATAAATCGACCGAATTACAAAAGTACTGAGTTGTTAAGTTCCCATAATTACTTCTATTCCTGAAATTTAAAATTGCCGAAAATGATTAATAAATAATTAATTAATGACTTATTAAATTGTGTGCCTTATTTATGATTTCATAAATAGGTCACAAATTAATAATCAGTTAACTATGTCCAGCAGTTATAAATTTCGGGAATCGAAATATTTGTGGGAAATTAATCATTCGTTTATTTTATAAGTCGCTCTCGAAGTTGGGGAATTTTAGTTCCGGATATTTTTAAATTCGGGATTTTATTTTGTGTCAATTAAAAATCTTGTCGTTATTTGAAATTTGGGAAATTTTATAATTCGGTAATAATATATGTTTTTGGCAACTTTTTTCATTTATTTGTGTATTCGTTATTTATTTTTTTATGAGTTCTGAAGATTCATGTAGTTTTTTTTAATTACGTCAATTATACAGCTTTTTCCTATATTAAATAAAATAATAAGTAATTACATAAGTCTCATTTACTATCTGACTTTGCGTTATGAATAAGAAATGATTTTAAAAGGGTATTCATATTTATTGTGTAATTTTTATGCATTTTTCCTATGATACTGCATAGTTTTGTCGTTTGAGTGCAGCCTTCGCTTGGCTCGGGCAGCACACTTCCCGCTCGTTGCAATTATTGTGTTTCATCCTTTGTAATGCAACATACTATTTATGTTTAAAAATTAATTCTAGGGCGTAAATATGTCAATAATGATTTAAACCTTTGAAAGCATATCACGGAGGGTCGCGACTGGAATCAAACTAAAAGAACTTGTACTCAATTATAGTTGAGCCTATTTTTCGCTTTGTGCACTTGGATATAATGGCTTGATAAATATCATTTGCAGATTATGTAGCAAAGTTGTCAAAATAAAGGCATATTCACATGCAAGGAACATTTCGTTCCAAGTCATCGGTCGATAACTGTAAATCGATTTCTACCTTGCCAGCCCCACTTTGCAAGCTTTTGGGTTATGAATGCGTCTTCATGTTCTTTTCAAGAGCGCTCTACAGGGATGTGCAGTTACGCGTAACTGCAGGTCTTTTACGTAAAAGACTCAAGTCAAGTATTTTACGTACAAAACAGGTAAAATACCTGATAAATTACGTGCCAATATGGCGTACCTGTAGAACTGTGCATAACATCACTTTTTTGAATTTTTGGTGCAGGTACACGTAGGATTTCTTTCTGCAATGCCAATATTGTTAATTAAAAAATAATAATGTCAACTTAACTGAAACAGGGCCAACACAAAAACACTTCGGGCTGCTATAAATTCCATTATATGAGATGAATTTTTGTTAGCATTTGACACATTTGTTATTGGTTCTTTCCATAAGTTCCATATGAAATCCTGTGATGATAAGGGTAGTGAGAAGAAAACACTCCAATTAGCGGAATACACTAGTTAACGTTATTTATTTTGACAAACCTTTAATAAAATGTTAATTATAAAAGAAACATCAGATAACTTTACACTCACGATTATTCTGACAATTGTTCTTAATCGTTTTATTAGGTAATAATAAATAGAAATTCTCCGGCGTTCCAAAAACGATCCGGCACGGGGCGCATTAGGACGCTTACTGGCGGAATAAGGCGCTAATCATCACACACACACACACACACACACTCACACACATGTACACATAACTATATTCTCAAAAACAAGCACTCAATCGAATTGAACAGAAAACTGACACACTCTTAACATACCGCCCGCCTCGTGGTGTTAAAACAGCACGAAAGAAGTTTAAAAGAATTATATTATTAAATTTTTTTAATTATGCAAAATTTAAAAAATAGAAACAACAAACAAAGAAAAAAAAACAATTCTTGCCGCCCGCCGTGAAAAACAATCACAAAATCAACGATTTGAATATTAGTCAAACGAATTGGTCACCTGCCAAAACAAATATTCTACTATAAGAAAATAACATGCTCATAAAACGGACCTTTATAAAGAACGTATACCATATAAAAACAGTAAAAGTATTTTTTTTTTAAATACAATATTAAAAAAATTTTTAATTACATATGATTATTATACTTTATAGCTTTAAGAGTTCTCGAAACCAATTATTTTATTAGATGAATTTCGCTTCAATTGGCACCTTTACTTACAATCGGTTCAAGAGTCAGATAATTCAGCAGGCTTGACCGAAGATATAGGCAACAAGCAAATGTTTAAAATTGGACAGTCGAACTCTGAGGCAGCAGTTTTAACTCTAACCGTACGGACACAATTATCCTTTCCCTCATAGCACATAATGATGCGACCCAATATCAGATACGAGAAATCATTAGGTTCATCGGAAAGAGGGCCTATTGGACGCGAGTTCAGGCACGATTCTATTCTAGCTAGAGTCTTCGTAAATTTCTCAAAAGTTATGGTATTTGAACCGACACATCTTCGTAAATGATGCTTAAGACTTTTAACGCCTGCTTCCCAGAGTCCCCCAAAATTAGGTGCTGCAGGTGGAATAAAATGCCAGTTCGTACGTTCCACTGAGAAAAGATTCATCAAATCAACATCTCTTCGAAGTTGAGAATTGTCAGCAGATCCTCATCTTCTGTTAACTTTTCGAACCTTTGAAGAAGAGCTTCAATAAAACGCCGACAATAGGCTGTAACTCTTATCAACTTTGGCCAAGATGCAATTCTGTCAGCAAGATTAGTTAGAAATTGCTTCGCCTCGACAGAATGGCGAGCGAGCTGACAAGTTTTGACTGAAGATTTCGGCTCGAGGTCAACGCCAACAGGCAATAACGCCCTAGATGCTGGCCAAAATGAGGAGTGATGCACTAGCCAAGGAGGTCCTTGTCACCATAAAGTATGACTCAATAACGGATCAGGTAAGAGACTCCTGGAAGAACAATCGGCAGGGTTGTCCTCTGTAGGAACATGTCTCCATCTTGCTAGTGGAATACACTTTAGGATTTGAGCCACTCTGTTGGATAAAAATGTGCGCTAAGTAGAACGATGTTTGCTGAGCCAGGCCAATACCACTGTAGAATGGGTGTGGCAACATGATGGTACATTTTTAAATCCCATTGTAGCAATTAAAAAGCGTAATGCTTTGGCTAGCAATTGAGCACTACAAAGTTCAAGTCGTGGGACACTCACAGGTAAAAGAGGAGCTACTTCAGATCTGACATATAGTAAAGTAACTATCGCATCGTCATCTTCTCGAAGAATACGTAAATATACCATAGCGGAATACGCTTTGGCTGAAGCGTCAGAAAACCCACGAAGTTCATAACCCAAACTTGATCCCATTTGACAAATCCACTTTAGGATCTGAATGTCTTCTAACTTGGACAGGCTCGTATAATAACTATTCCAACGATCGAATTGATCCTCTGACAGACTCTCGTCCCAATCAAACTTGCGAAACCAAAGTTCCTGCATTATTCTTTTAGCTACAAAAACAACCGGTGAGAGCCACCCTAACGGATCATAAAGTTTGGCAATGACAGAAAGAGTTTGTCGTTTGGTAGGTAGTTCGATGGGTCGCGCTTCTACTTGAATTCGAAAACTATCCGAAGTTGAATCCCGTTGTAGACCCAAAACTTTCAACTGAATGTCCTCCCCAACAAAAAATTCAAGAGCTCTTTTATGATTGCCAGAAGGACAATCATGTAGCAATTGCTCATCATTAGAAGCCCATTTTCGGAGATGAAAACCTCCTCGAGCCATTAATTGAGCGATTTGAGATCTTAGTTCTTTAGCTTCCTCCAATTCATCAGCGCCGAATAACACGTCATCGACATAAATGTTATTTTCGAGGATAGAATTAGCTTGTGGGAAGTCAGACCCTTTATCTTTAGCTAATTGCTTGATTATTCGATTCGCAAGATAAGGTGAGTAGAACTACCCTAATTAATTACAGGATGATGAGGAAGATAAACATTTTGATTAGAATTTATATCCGGCAAGTCTGAGACTTTTTCCATGTGACTTAGATTCTGATATTCAGATAGAAGTTCCGAATATTCCTCGAAAAGTTCAGGTTTGGCTATTAATCGAAACTGTATCTTTTGTCAAATTAATTTAGCACGATGTACAGAATGAACTATATCAATAGGTGGGCCATTCTTAAAAGTCAATCGAATCATGTACCGACCAGAAGGCAATCGTCGATGGGAGGACAAAAAATGTTCTTCACAGTGAACTTCATCTTCAGTTAAAGAAGATTCGGAAGGAGGTTCTTCCATCTCCCAAAAACGTTCAATGTCCCCATGCAGCACCTCTGTAGTAATATTAGAATGGGCTGTAATAGTCCCACGATAGGATAACTGCTGGATTGAACCAGATAGAATCCAGCCAAAAATAATATCCTAAGCGGTCAAGGAGCCTAACATTCCTTGTATTAATCCAGGTAATAAACAAAATCCGAATTTATTAGCCCCTAAAATCATATTAATTCGCGTATTGCTGAAAGGATCAGGATCAGCCAACGATAATTGTTTTCATTCCTTTGAATGTAACTTGTTTGGTGGTAAAGGCGGAGTATACGACGAGATATCTAGTAAAACTAAAGTATGTAAAGCGACGGGACTTTGCTTACGGTTTGTCGGACATAACCAGACTTTGGCTAATCAGCCTCAATTCTAACACAGGCTGTAGCTAGTAAAGTGGAACGTGCCATGTTAGCATAGTTATTAAGAAAACAAGATACTTTATTATCAAGAGCAATATGATGCGTCTCCCGGATCAGTAACGGAGTCTGTTGAGTCTAACCATTGCTACTATTTGATTGCGAAGCAACAGCCCCTTGAGAGGTTGCAATATGATTCGTAGAAGTAGATGGTTCAGAGGCTACTGAATTACCTGAAAACTCTCGAAAGTCATAGTTCAATAACGTATTATGTTCATAATAACACTTTGCGCAGGTCACTTTGCTTGAGCATGTAAATGGTCTATGACCAGGTGTGAGACAATTAATTCAAGCATGATCGCGAAAGACGAGCTCCTTTCTTTTATCTACAGGTACAGCTCTAAATTGACTACAATTAAAAATAGTATGGTTCTCCTTACAAAGAAGACACTTACCAGGTGTATACATATGAAACGGTATTGCCATCTAGCGGCCAGTAGGCACACTTGTAGGCACTGTTGGAACTTACCATTTGTGCTAATTGGCGTATTGTCATCTGTCAACAATATCCAATAC
>NC_046661.1:39125603-39136352 GCF_010883055.1 Belonocnema kinseyi | reverse complement strand
CCTGAGAGGTGGACAAAATGTGTAGCCAGCGAGGGCGCATACTTTGAATAAAATATTTGTTATCATTCTCTTGAAATAAATGTTTTTTTTTTCTTGAAAAAAATACCGGTTTCATATGTATACACCTGGTAGAAGTAGTAGAGACAGCATGGCTCTTAACTTAAGACCCTTTTTTTCTTTATTTTTATCCACAAATCCTAGTTTTGATACTTGAATGGCATCTAAAGTTCAACTGGACGTTTTAAATTTTTAAGCACTGCGAGAGCCTTATTTTTTGTATCGCGAAGCAATTTTAAATCGACTACCGAATTATTATTTACATTTGAAACACTAGCTATTACTCGTAAATGCGCACCTACCAATGCTCTCTTATTATCATAATGCTTCTTAATCGCATCCCAAGTTGACTGAAAGTTAGCTTCAGTGACCTTGGCATGTTTGATTATATGTTCAGCCTCGCCGGTCAATGAAGTTTTTAAATACTGAAAACGGACAATACTCGACAAAGTTTCATTATGAACAATTAACGCTTCAAATAGATCACGAAAATTATCCCAATCAGAAAAATCACTCGAAAAAGTAGATATATTAATTTTAGATAATTTAGTAGTATTATAATCATGTCGAATTGTACTTTTTCTCATAGAAAATTCATTATGCTCTCGCTGAACTGATAAAAAACCATTGATCTGAGAATTAATATAATTGAAAGCACTGAGAAAGGCTTCTTCTATTTTCAGAAATTGATTTGTAGTAAAATACTCAACGGACAATTTATCCTCTGCTGAAGCTAGAGTTTGTATTTCCAATTCTAACGCCAAACACTTATCCCATTTTTGTTTGAGAATATCCAAACGATCACGAGCTGTCGTAAGATTGCGCTTATCTTTTGAAATCTTTTTAAAATATAATTCTGTTCGTAAAATATCCTGATGTAGACTCATTAGCTCGATACCTAACGCCTCCATTTTCACTCAAAAAAAATAATATAAAAACAGCGGAAATGCATACAAAAACCAACAAGTAGTAAAGCATTTCCCCCCTTTTTACATAACAGTTTAAAAATACGAGGAAATTGACAAATACATGTTAACATTTTTGAAATAAATTCGCGTAAGCGTATAAAAACTGGTGAAGTTTTGTAAAATAAGTTCACAATTTTTACTCAAGTTGTGCGAAAAATTTCTTTATCTGAAAAATTAAGAATCTACTTATCAACAGACAGGAGCGAAAAAAAATCTCGTTAAAGTTGAAGCTGATATTGGCAGTTCAAAAAAAATGTGATTGTTGATGAAGACTTGTAGACTGTTGAAGTTCATTTGAAGCACCAGCTGATTTAAATACTCCTGGCAAGACGAAAATTAGCAGTCTGCCGATCGATAAAGTCGAAGAGAGAAAAAGCATCGACTCCTTGAGATGGAGACAATAAGGACAATACTTACTGAGTCACCGACTCGTAAATGATATCTCAAGGAAAGAGTGCGCGAGAGAGCTCACACAGTTAGATTAGACCCAAGCACAGTGATGCAGGGATTACTTGCATGCACACTGTCTTTCCTTAAATAAAACTTTTCGACTGGAAAATGTATTCAATAGTTCACTACACATCAAATTTGCGGCAACGTGTGAAATTGTAAGTATTCGAGTTTGATAGTAAATTATAAAAGCCCCCCATTATTTAGTGAGTTTGAATTTTAACCGCTATGACACCACAATGATTCCCACAAATTCACGATTTTCAAGAACTTTCTGGAACAGTTTTTTTATCCTTAAGTATCACAAGATCCCGGACAAGCACCCAAATATTAGCATTTGACATAGTTGTTAATGGTTCTTTCCATAATTTCCATATGAAATCCTGCGATGATAAGGGTAGTGAGAAGAAAACACTCGAATTAGCGGAAAAAACTAGTTAACGTTATTTATTTTTAAAGCCCTTTAATAAAATCTTAATTATAAAAGAAACATCAGATAACTTTACACTTACGATTATTCTGACAACTGTTCTTAATCTTTTTATTAGGTCATAATAGATAAGGATTCTCCGGCGTTCCAAAAACGATCCGGCGCGGGGCGCATTAGGACGCTAACTGGCGAGAATTAGGCGCTAATCGCCACACACACACACACATAACTATATTCTCACAAACAAGCACTCAACCGAAATGAAAAGAAAACTGACACACTCTCAACAATTTTGAACGTATAAAAGTAAATAAAAATCATCAAAATGGAGCGCAATGTTCTTTTCGCAACATAATATTTAAGAAGGTTGCTGGTAAGCGCCTTCTGTGACACAGATATGTTAATAATTTTGAAACATTGTTACATTTGTTAATTTCAATATTTTTAATTGATATAGACTATATTTTTTTAGGAATAACGGTCAATTATTCTAACCTAAAAAGCCTTCGTAATTTGTCATTATTTTTCCCATCCATAACTATGTTTTTATTATTATTAAAAAACATTTCTGTGTTGAAATGTTGTCACAGGCTTATACTGCCCAACATGTCGAAGGCATTTTTGGTTAGAGATGGATTTTTATTCGATCATTTTTGCACGGGGATGTCCCGGTATATATCATCAGTCACGGACGTATTTTTATAATGCAATCAAGTGATCTGATAAGGCAGTGAACCCAAACATATTGAACAAAGCCTGGTTTTACCCCATCGTTGACTGACTGGATTGCAGTCAAGTACACGATGGGGGGACCTACAGCTGAAGGTGGATTTCGAATCATTAGAACCTCGATAAAGGTACATTGAAAAATTTCCAGAGGTACCGGCTCAGGGATCGAACCCCGGACCTCTGAGGTGAAGTCCGAGTGGCTTATTATTATTATTATTATTAGTGGGTTAGCCACCGAGGCTATTATTATTATTATTATTATTATTATTATTATTATTATTATAAAATATTGATCAATTTCATATTTAATAGCTTAAAAGCTGTTCATATGTTTTTATATTCAATTTTGGAAAAAAATATACCTAATAAAATATACACTGGTAAATCAACCTCATTATATTAGACTTATGTACCTATGTGATTTTGTTAATTTATTTAAAGGAATATTTTCAATGAGTAACAAATTTTACAGGTTATATTTGTGGAGGGAAACGGGAACCGCAGAGCGTAAAGTTTTATATACGCGTAATTTACATCGTGTAAGACAGACCTGTTCAGAAAGTTTTGCAAATAGGGAAATTCCATAATATTTTGTTTGAAGCTTACACTTTGCAAAGAAATTGTCAACATCATTTAAAATCAGAACCTTGCAACACATCTATTTAAAGGTATGGCGCTTATACATATCTTTTATTTATTATTGTAAAATAAAATGTAATAATATATATTATTAACTAGTCATATTTTGAAATTGTTGCAATATTGAAAAAATCATATTCCTGTTGTAAAAAATTATAATTTTTTAAGAGCAGGATATCAGTAAACATTTCTCTTTCGTTCGAGTCGCATTTTACAGCACTAAAATAAAAATATTGCATTTCAAATTAGTCGCCCTAAGGCACCTACTCCAAACTTATCTGCGGTACTGAATTTTGCTAGCTCAAATTCTAAATGATACCAACTTTTATTTGAGCCACAACTTCAGTGAATTCTTAGTTTTTTCTGTGTTCTGTTTAAACTTTTGTGATCTTCCGTAATCATTTAGGAATCAAAAACAACAAAATCATGTTTCGGAACGATTTTGTCCTTTCCGATTCTAAAGTTGTAACAAAAAAACACTGACGAGTGTAACTATTGGTTTTTGAGGTAGGTCGGAATTAAATTGTACACAAGCACTTTGTTTGAACACAAGCTCCAATAGACAATTTATTATAATCACTTTCATAATAAGTTTTACAAACCGAATAGGCTCGACTGCCCAGTGACATAAACTTTCGACGAGAGATTTCTAACTCCCTCCAAATATGAAACTGTTTTAGTGATCCATTGTCGCTGTTACGTTCGATAGGTGCGCGCACTACGCTCGAGTTGACATATCGATTAAACTTAAATTCTTAGAACACAAATTCGTGATAATCCTTAACATTTTACCCCCCTTTGAACCTTTGCGGTTTAAATGCAGAAGCCCAAATCATTGAGATGAATATCGGATATCTATTGTTATCTTTCATACCTTAAATAAATTTACCATAATTTTGATCATAGGACTAGCGTAAATTTATTTCGAAACAAAGATAAAACTTCCTTTAGTTATTGTCAGAACCATCGCTTGATTCTTGGGATTTCATTGTAAGCAATGCTAGTTTAGTAATTGGTATAACATAAGTGCCAGAAACGGCACAAACAGTTGCAACTCTGGCGAGATCATCAAAAACCCTTTTTTATTCCAATCACGCGACTTAGCGCCCATTTCGTGGGAGGCAATGTCACATTTGTGACAAGAACAAGTTGATTCAAACATAAATTTTCTCGTTGAAGTCGCCATTTATTACGTTGTTGCAGCGATAGTACGTAATCTTCCGACCAAGCCTTCCAAAATTATTCGAGAAGTTGCTGCTAAAGTTGCCACCGGGACAAACGATTTTCTTTTGCGTCTAGTAATGAACTCTCAGGTATAGCAGTAAGTTCTCCGTCAACCAAAAAGTGACCCGGGGTAAGAACCAGCAAATTCTCGAGATCATCTGTCAGATGATATAATGGTCTTGAATTAAGAAACATTTCAATTTGATTTTGCAAAGTAGTCAGTTCCTCAAACACAGGAGCACGATCTCTTACAACTCGCTTCAAATTATGCTTAACGCTGCGAGCCTCCTCTCTGTTATCTACTTCTGACGAACTTTGAGTTGTAGGCTATAACTTTTCTGGTAGATTTAGCTATGAAGGACCTTTCCACCAGAGTTGATTGTTCAATATATATTAGATGCTTGAACTATACGAGAGCCTAAATCTTCTGGATTATCTTCCGAGATTACATGGCATCACAATTCGACTAGAGCGACTGATTGAATGGAAGCACAACGATCGCATCGAAAGTTTGCCAAGTTCATGGATGCTTGTTCAACCATGGAAGCACTATTGTAGAATGAGTCCAGACATAGATCTTCATGTTTGCAAAGACTGGAATAGAGTTTTAAGCTGATACTAACTGTGTAAGAAAAACAGCTCCAGAGAGTTCCAATCTGGGAACTGACAAAGTCTTTAATGGAGTTACCCTGGTTCGACTTGTGAGTAGTACCGTGAGAATTTCTCCAGACTTGAGAACTAAACAAATGTGCAGAACAGCCGCATATGAAGTATTGGAAGCATCGTAAAAGCCATGAATGGAAGATTCAGCGACATCAGTACCTTGCCCTGTCCAACGAGGGATCGAAAGTTTTTCCAGGCTCAAGAGATCCTTATAATAAGATTGCCAAAACTCAGTAAAATTCTGAAGTAAGGGCTCATCTAATTTCACTGAATTCAGCTAAAGCTGATGCATAAATACTTTCACTATAACAACTAAGAGGAAACCCATCCAAACGATCGTAAAATTTTTCAATAAATGTAAGTACAGTTCGTTTCGTAATAATGGGAATATCAGGGTGATTGAATTTTAAATTGATAAGATTTTAGAGCAGGAGTCCAAACAGTTCCCAATACTTTGAGAGAATCATCTTCTGTTAGAGGCTTCTCCATAGCAAAACCATGATGAGTTGGATCAATGGCTTCCAGCAACGACACTGAGTTACTTGTCCACTTTCTAAGTAGTAACTTTCCTTTATCAAAAAGAGTCACTACTTCAGTGCGAATTTTAAGAATTTCTTCTTTCGAGTCGACACCGAACAGGCAATCATCGACGTAAATTTGCTGTGACAGAACAGCAGAGGCCAAAGGAAGAGCCTTCGTCCTTTACCAGCTGCTTGAGGACTTGCAACGCTAGATACAGAGCAGATGCTGTTCCATAGGTAACAGTGTTTAAACGAAAATCTATTGTCTTAGCACCAATCGATCTTATCCAGAGAATTCTCTGATAATGCCGACCTTACTCATCAACAAGGATTTGTCTGTACATCTGAGCAATGTTAGATGCATACAAACATCGAAATGTGCGCTAGAGCAAAGTAATCTGAAAAATGTTTGCCTGCAACTTTAGACCGATATACATGTAATCGTTAAGGCTCGTGAAGTTTAAGGTTTTTGACGAAGCATCAAAAACGACATGAAGCTTTGCTGTCGAACTTGATTCTCGAATGACCCGGTGGTGCGGCAAACAGACAATTTGTGAATGATTGGAAGGTTCATCACACGTCTAACACATGTGCGCTTTGGTTTAATAATCGTTCATGAAAGCCTTATATTGTTTAAGCAATTCCGGAGAATTAACCAGTTTTTTCGATAAAGACAACATTAATTTTTCAGCTATTCTTCGTGAATGGCTGATCTTAATTGGAAGATCCGATTTAAATGGCAGTCGCACGACATAACGACCGTTTGACAATTGCGAATGAGTTTTTTGGAAGTGCAATTTACAATATTCTTCACTTTATGTGAGGAACGACACTTGAGGAGTTTCTTCAACCTCCCAGAATTGTTGAATCGATTTATTAAGTGTTTCATTCGATATGCAATGATGATCACTCGCCGAAGGTTGTCTGCCGCTCGAGTGGGCTGACCCGACATCTCCATCCTTTCCTGGCAGAATCCAGCCGAAGGCTGTATTTTGAGCAACAGGTTCACTGATACAACCTTTACTGAGCCCATTTAGAAAGATTGAGCCGTAGAGATCGACTCCGATTAGAATGTGAATAGGTTTTGAGGTTGACAACTCATCATCCGCAAGATACAGCTCTTGCAGATGTAGTTGTTCCAAAACATCGGCTGCAATCGAAGGTACATAATTAGTGAGCCGCTTTAATACCAGCTCGTTTGTATTAAAAATTGGACCTTTACCCGACTTTGCGCGAATTGCAATAGGTGCCATATGATGCAAAGTTCCAGCTGAGACATTCGCCAGACCGAGAAATTTGATATTTGATTCGATAGGACGAATTCGCAACGCATTTACTAATTCTTCTTTAATAAAGGACCAAGTCAATCCTTGATCTAGCAATTCAGGGACTTTAAGTAACCGCCCCGACTCCGCTGCCACCATGACTTTAGCAGTTACTAAAAGGATTCTAAGGGATTTTGTTGGAGTGAAAAAAGCGTGAAGCATTTGAGCGAGCTCAGAAGGCTCCCCCTGTTGTGATGAGGAAACCACCATTCAAAATCTTATAAGTAGGCGCTCTCGTTCCATTCCCTTTTCAATTTCGCTTGAAATGCAACAAAGTATGATGTTCCGAATGACAATGCGCACATAAATGTGAACTGGAGGAAGTATCAAAGAATTTCCGCTCGCTTAATAATTCAAACAATGTCTTTTTGATTTTACAAACTGGAAGCGTTGTTCCGCTGATTTATTTTCAAATCCTGAAAAGGAAAATAACTTATGTGCTATATCACAGAGTGGACAACAATTATGATTTGAAACCACATGAGATCGTACGACGTCACATTTTGACAATAAATTCCAGGAATTTATTGTCAATCGAAAATAAATGCCAGAGATAAAAGGCCATGAGTAATTTATATTACTGTTTCATATATTTGCTTTTAATTTTAAATTATTTCTTATAATTTATATTCTTTTATAAGTTATAATTTTTTTAATCTCTAATATTAGATTTTTATTCAAACTGATAAAACTTTTAGTGCAATATGTATATATAGTTCTTTAATTTTATGTAGTATTTATTTTTATTTATGTGATCTGCAATTTCTATGGATTTTTTAGACTATTGTTCTAATCAAGTTCTCGTATGTATTTTCCAATTTCTTTATTATTATATATTCTAAAATTTTTATACAAATTTAATTATAATTCCAAGTGGTAGGAAAATTGTTTTTTCGGGTTTCAAATAAAAAAAAATAGACGAACGGAATTTCACTGGCGCATTCATAAAAAATATCATGTTCCATAAAATATATTTTTAAATAAACTGTAAACTATTATAATTGATACAGCTTACTTGAAATATTGACGTACGTTATATTCTATACAATTTAAAATAGAAATAATATGAATATTATTCATTCCATTTTTTAAGTTTTTTCAGTACTTTTAAATATATTTTTAAAGATTCCCATTTTTCGTAAAATTTTTGTAAAGTTCTGAAGAAAATTGCCTTAAAATCACTGTAAACTTCCTGAAATTATAAAATGTCGAAATCTGAAAATCCCCATTTTTAAAATTCCAGAATAATACAATTCTAGACAGTTTACAATATTATTAAACTTGAAAAATCCCGAATAATAAAATTCCAGACCGAATTCTGCCCAATTATAAAACATACAAACTAGAAAATTTCTGAAGAGTAGTAATTGAGAAAATAATGTTTTAATCAATATTATTTATTTATTAAAAATACAATAATCAAATATTTCTATCATAGTAACTGTGTAATGTTTGATTTTTTAATTATTTTTTTAATTTAAAATAACAATAATTGTATACAAATATTATGCAAAAATATATTTAAAAACACGTGCGCTTTAAACAAAGCAAAATTTGCAGGTTTCAATTCAGAACTGATTCAGGTCGAATTTTTTTATTTTTTTTTTAGTGTGATTAATTATTTTATTTTTGCGAACTTTTCTGTGAGTTAAAAACAACACAATGCACATTTTCAAAAAAAAAAATTTACCCAAAAAGATATTTCTTCAATTATTGTTATTTTTCATACCAACAATAATTTTTTTTTTAACTTTATACATTGAAGAAGTATTTTCTTTGATATAAATATTTTATTATTTTATTTTTTTTTAAATATGTCTTAACAAACTATTTTTCATTAATTTTTAAAATTAGGGAGTTTTCTAGTCCGGATATTTTATAATTTGGAAATTTTCTTTCGGGAATTCTCAAATTCAGTAATATTACATATTGCCCAAAATTTTCGAATTTGGGACTTTTATATTTCGACAATGTTATAATTTTCGGAATTTTACAGTTACGGAAATTTTATTTTTCTGAAGGAGGAACTGAAAAATCCCGAAAACTAAAATTCCCGAGAGTTTAAAATTCGTGAATTACAATATTTCCGAATAAGGAATTTCCGGGAGTTATAAAACTGCCGAAATATGAAACTCTCGAATTGAAAAATTAACGAAAAATGAATAGGAAAAATTGTTGATCATTAAATATTATTTATTCATTGAAAACACAATAATCGAATGCTTTTATCAAAAAAATTTTTGCTAATTTTTAGAGTTCAAAAAATTATTGTTTGAAATTAAAAAAACAATGATTAAAAATATGTACATTTGTGCATGAAAAAAATTATTTGGCAATGTACATAGTATTTACACAAAATTAAACAAATTTTTATTCTTTTAAATTTAAACAATAATTTCATAAAATTATTTTATTATTGTATTTTTAATAAATAAATTATATTGATCGATAATTCTTTTGTTCTTGTTTACATTCGGGAGTTCCGTAATTTGGAGATTTTTTACTTTGGACATTTTTTGTCGGAAATTTTCCAATTCGGTTGTCGGAGATTTCATTTGTGGTGATTTTTCAGTTATCGCTATCGGAATTATTTCAGTGGTTCCATATTTTATATCTTATTTTAAAATGATGTCATTTTTCAAAATAAAAAGTCAAAATTTAATTTTGAAATCATCAAAAGTAAAAATTATTTCTTGAAAAAAAGATCCTACTCCATCTTTACTCCATTGGGAATCGAACCACAAAACTTCTGATTTCCGGTCATGTGCTTTTCCAATTAAGCTATTAGAGGGAGCAGAATAAGAACTCTTAATTCAAGAACATAACGCTAATTTTTAGCTAGGTGTTAATGGTACAAGTAATTATTTAAAAATTGTTAATTTATCTGCTATATCATCAGAGATTGTACCTTACCGACAGTAGATCAACCCTCAAAACCATGAAAGCAGAAAATCTACACAATATCGATCAAGTTAAGAATCTTCAATAACAGAAAATGCTTAACGTCTTAATAATACTAGATGGAAAATAATATTTTTAAATTAAAATTATTTTTTGAAAAAAAGATCCTATTCCATCTTCACTCCATTGGGAATCGAACCACAAAACTTCTGATTTCCGATCAGGTGCTTTTCCAATTAAGCTATTAGAGGGATCAGAATAAGAACTCTTAATTCAAGAACATAACGCTAATTTTTAGCTAGGTGTTAATGGTACAAGTAATTATTTTAAAAAAATTTTATTTATCTGCTATATCATCAGAGATTGCACCTTACCGTTCATGGTTGCCTTCATGGTTTGGCGGGTTGACATACTGTCGGTAAGGTACACTCTTTGATGATATAACAGATAAATTTAAAAAAATTTTAATAATTACTTGTACCATTAACACCTAGCTAAAAATTAGCGTTATGTTCTTAAATTAAGAGTTCTTATTCTGATCCCTCTAATAACTTAATTGGAAAAGCACCTGACCGGAAATCAGAAGTTTTGTTGTTCGATTCCCAATGGTCGGTAAGGTACAATCTCTGACGATATCAGTGATCCCAGATCTGAAACGAGACGTGGTCCAATACTATGACATGTCTATGTCCATGTGAATATGGTAGGAGACGATATAAAAGCCTGGGTTGCGCGCGCAACCCATTTCTCCTCTTCTCAATTTGAAAACTCAAAGTTGCACGATTGCCGGTCGGAACACTTCGGCGGTTCTATTTATATCTCTATCTGCTTTGAATTAAAAT
>NC_046661.1:39123966-39125503 GCF_010883055.1 Belonocnema kinseyi | reverse complement strand
CAGAGAGGTGTCTTTCAGGGCGACACCATGAGCCCACTCCTCTTTTGCCTTACATTATTGCCACTATCTCTAGCACTTCGCCATTCCGACGTGTACTTGTGCACTATGCTAAAAATAGAGAGCAACTGCATCTAGCTCTGGGGATTGTCGAACGATATACTAAGGAAATTGGAATGGAATTTGGGTCAGACAAATGCGCCAAGGTTTATTTGAAGCGAGGAAAACTTAATGGCATCCCTGAAGATCCTGAGCTCGTTGATAGAAGCGCCATACGACACCTTTGCGCTGGAGAGACTTACACATACCTGGGCGTGCCACAGAGCCGCATTCAGGATGTGACATTTATAAAGGATACTCTCCGAAGCAGATACAAATGTCTCATCCGACAGATTTGGTCTTCCGAACTGTCGGCGAGAAACAAAGTATCTGCAACGAACATGCTTGCCGTCCCGGTATTACTCTATTCATTTGGAGTAGTTCCATGGACAAAGAACGAGTTCAGATCTCTTGATATCGGGACAAGAAAGGTTATGCACAAGAACAAAAGCATGCATCTTAAGTCTTCCGTTCCGCGACTGTACATCTCACGCCGTCAAGGGGGTCGCGGAATATTGAGTCTTGAATGTCTTCACCACAGGATTATTCTGGGTACAGCACATAGAGTTGCAAATTGAAGAGACCCTCTTCCTAAAATGGTCAGGAGTCACGAAGAAGTGGGCAAAGGAGCATTTCTGTACAAAGCAGCGGAGGAGGCTGCTGAAACACTCGGACTTGACTTCAGTATTAGGGGTGAGCAAAATGCATCAAATCTAATCTATCTCGAGTACTCACTTCTGAAAGCCCGGATTAAGAAAGCACAAGAGAAAAACTTTCGTGAACAGCTGCTCGATAAGAGGATGCACGGTATCTTCCACAGAAATGTGAAGGATCAGTCGATGTCTTGTGAGCTAACGTTTTCTTTCCTTAAATTGCCCGGATTGAAGTCTGGTACAGAGGGTTTCATTTTTGCATGCCAAGATGGTGTCATTTCCACCTTAACATACCGTCGCCACATTTTGAGCCAAGACACTCCCGATGATAGCTGCAGGGCGTGCCATGCACTCCCCGAGCATTTAGCTCACATGCTATCTAGTTGTCCAACACACGCGGGAACGACCTACATTCAAAGGCACAATGCGGCACTCAGAGTACTTTATTATCATTTCTGTCACTCCTACGGCATTCACCTTAATATCGCTCCTCTAAATGCTCCTAGGGAAATTGAGTCAATTGTCGAGAATGAGAAGTGCCGCATATACTGGAACTTTATATGCTCGACAATTGTTTGTGTTGCTCACTCGAGGCCTGACATGGTTCTTCTTGACTTCGAGAAGCGAACCATGTTCGTTATCGAATTTTCGGCACCACTTGACAAAAACATCATAGCCAAGGAGAATGAAAAGAAAGAGAGGTATCGAGACCTTATAAGGGAGTTGCAACGATTGTACCGTGGTTATGGCTGAAATTTTACCGCGATTTCGCTGGAAGCGGGTGCAAT
>NC_046661.1:39107886-39123866 GCF_010883055.1 Belonocnema kinseyi | reverse complement strand
AGCTCCGGGCGTTTCTCGCACCACAGAGCATGCAGCCGTGCCATGTAACCCCGTTCACGGGCCACACTCGCATCGTAGCAGTCTAGCAAGTCGTGATTCAGTTGCCCCGTCCACTCAAAGGTCACGAGATCTCGCCGATCCATCGCATTGAATCCATTTTCGTTGGCTCCCCCAGCTCTAGATTGGTCGGCAGTGTTGGCCGACCTATTGTCGGGAGCCCTGCGCGTTCTGTTGTTTTAAATTGCTTTATGGAAAATTTATACTTTTTGATTAAAAATTACATTTTTCGGTTGAATTATCAACTGTAAATATTTTTGGTTCCAAAATCGTTTTGTTGTGAATGCAACTATATTGTTAAAAATTAAAATTATAATTTTTGCGTGGAAAATTCGATTATTCACTTAAAGTTGAACTACTTAGTAAAAAAATTAATTTTTTCTTATTGAGGATTCATAATTATATTTGAAAATTCAACTATTTGCCTTTAAAATAGGTTAAAAATTCAGCTTTTTTGTAGATAATACTCTTTTTGACTTTAAAATTAAAAAATGTATTAAAATTAAATTGACGTTTTTTAGTAGAAATTTAATCTCTTTGGTTGAAAATGTATTATTTTTGGTCAAAAATGCAATTGTTTGGTTAAAATATGAACTGTACATCTTCTTGGGTTCAAAATTCGATTATTTCACTAAGAGTTGAACTACTTTGTAAAAAAGTACGTTTTTTTAACAAAGTTTTATAATTATGGTTGAAAATTGAACTATTTGGTTGAAAGTTTAACTCTTTGATTGAAAACTCATATTTTTCGCTTAAGAAATTCAACTTTTTGTAGATAATTCGTTTTTTTTTGACATTAAAATTAAATAATTTCGTTAAAAATTCATGAATTTTGTTTAAAATTTGTCTTTTTTTGTAGATCATTAATTTTCTTGTTCGAAAATTCATCTGATTGGTTGACGATTCAACAACTTTGTTGACAATACATTTTTTCCGTTAAAAATTATTTATATTTATCTAAAAAAGATTCCGAATTAATTTAAAGCTTGAAATTATTTCAGATAATTTGAAACACGTTTAGACTTTTGCAGATTAAAAGAAAATAAGCTTTTTGAAAATTGTACAGTATTTAAAAAGAATGACAAAAATTGTTGTGATTACTAAGAACATTGAAAATGATTTCTTATTTTGACAAATAAATTTTAAGTGATTATTTGAAAACATTTTAAAAATAAAAAAAAAAGAATCCGGAAGATTTTAAGGGAATTTCTTTCTTTTGCAGTTTTTTTTAATTTTAGAAGACAATGTAGAGGATAAAGTTTCAACAAAAAATTGAATAGTTCAATTTCCAGATAAAAACGATTAATTTTTAATCAATCCCAGAATAGTTACAGTTTTAGATAAAAAAATAATTTTTAATCGAAAAAATAAATTTGTAATAAAGTTGTTAAATTCTCAAGCAATAACATGAATTTTCGACCAAGTAAATTAATGATCTACAAAAAAGATAAATTTCAAATAAAATACATGAATTTTCAACAAAATTATTTAATTTTAAAGTCAAAAAGACGAATTATCTACAAAAAGTTAAATTTCTTAAGCGAATAAATATGAGTTTTCAATCAAAGAGTTAAACTTTCAACCAAATAGTTAAATTTTCAACCATAATTATAAACCCTTGTTAAAAAAACGTATTTTTTTACAAAGTAGTTCAACTCTTAGTGAAATAATCGAATTTTAAACCCAAGAAGATGTACAGTTCATATTTTAGCTAAACAATTGCATTTTTGTGCAAAAATTATACATTTTCAACCAAAAAGATTAAATTTCTACTAAAAAAGGTCAATTAAATTTTAATAAATTTTTAAATTTTTAAAATTATAAATTTTCCATAAAGCAATTTAATTTCTACAAAGAAAGACGAATTGTTAACAAAATACATGATTTTTTAACCAAAAATGGTATAGATTAATTCTCAGTTTCAAAAATGTATTTTCAACGACAGAGATGAACCTTCAAATAAAAGAAATAAAAATTTTAACAAAGTAGTTGAATTTTTGATAGAAAAGAGGACTTTTTTTTACAAAATAGTTACATTTTCAACATAATAATTAATTTTTAAATTAAATAATTGAGTTTTTATCCAAACGAGATGAATTCCAAAATCACCAATTTTCTTCAATGTCTTTCAAATTCGGATCAAGATTTAAATAAGACTATTATAATATAACATAATTATAATATTATCATTTATATATAATAGTATTAATATTTATATAATTTATATCTTATACTTAAAGTAACGTAACCTCAAAATACACGCATTAAAGAGGCGCGCGAAGTATTCAAGTCATGAGAATCGCCAGTCCAGCATCGAAATCTGGAAATATTAAAATCCCAATCTCTTCATTTCATTTCAAAGTAGATAGAGATATAAATAGAACGCCCGAAGTGTTCCGACTTGCAATCGTGCACCTTCGAGTTTTCAAATTGAGAAGAGGAGAAATGGGTTGCGCGCGCAACCCAGGCTTTTATATCGTCTCCTACCATATTCAGACGGACATAGACGTGTCATAGATATGGACCACGTCTCGTTTCAGATCTGGGATCACTGGATGATATAGCAGATAAATTAAAAAAATTTTAAATCATCAAAAGTATTCATTTTATTTTAAATTATTTGAAATATTTTTTTTCTAACATTTTTGTGAAATCCTGCACACAAAATTGTTTCAAGAGCTTCCAGATTTTTTTTCAATTTCGTAAATATTTTAAAATGTTTTGGCATATTTTTAAACATTCTCTTTGAGTTATGGACTTTTTCGAAATAAAAAATCATTTTAAATCTTTTTAGAAATCTAATAGAAAAAATTTTTTAATCTTTCAAAATTCTTCAACTCAATTTTTTCTTCAATTTGAAACATTCAAAAACCTACAGCTTTTTCGATTTGTTTCTAAATTAAACACTGTTCAACTGTTCTTTAAAATCCAAAATACAATACTTTTACTTTCAAATTACAAATAACAAAGTAAAAAATTTATAATTGCAACATTCAAAGTTTAAATTTATCACTCTGAAATGGTGACAGTTCATTTTCGAATTGTTTGCCATTGAAAATTGTTGTTTTTTGTTCAATTTCAAATTTATAAATTGAATAGGTTAAAAGTGGAATATTTTATACTGAAATAATACTTCAATAAGATTTTGAAATTGAATAAAGGCGTTCATTTCAGGAGGTACCATCGCTACTGCCGAGATCAGTCGACTACGCAGTCGTAATACCTACACTCTTATGACTTACTGAGTTGAAATCTGGCAACATTGTGATCATGTCGCCGGCGACATGAATCAACGGCTGAATGAGATCTACATTTATCGCGCCTTGCGATGTAGCCAGATTGCGATAATCAACGTTCAGAAGCGGAAGTTTCTTGATTGATTATTTTTTTCATGTATATGCAGGAATCCAATGGTTAATATTATTTTTGCACCTCAATTTTGAAATACTTTTTTTTCATTAAAAAAATTATCAATAATATCTCAATGGTGATTACTTAGACATCACTCAGTAAAGAGCTGTAAAACGCCATCTCTCATAAGACATTGTTTATGAAGACTCAATCGAACCTTTACACTTGTGTCACTATTTTTCAATTTTTACTACGTTCAATTTTTAAATTCACTTTCATTTTCCGATTTTCGCTGGTCGCGAGTCTGGCTTAATTTAGAATTGTCATATTTTTTAAATAATAATTTTTCGGTTCTAACTGCCGGGAAAATCATTTTATTTTTTAAGAGATTTTCAAATCTGAAATTATCGAACAATTTCAATACAATAATTCTTACATATTTAAATACCTTTAAATTTCTAATTATTCAATATACTGATGATTTCAAATTTAAAATGTCTTAACTATTAAGACTATATATTTTTGGAATTGCTGCTCTGTAGACTAAATAGCACCTATTTTTTATCAGGTAGAAATAGAGTCACAATGCCGATCTAAAAGCTTCGGAAAACTTCGGTGGTCTTCTATATATAGCTCGTTCCTTATTTGAAAGAAATTGTCGATTTAGATGTTTCGCGTAATTCTTAATTTCATGCATACGTCGATTTTGAGGTTGCTTTTTTCAAGTGTATATAATATGGATGTTATTACTATTATATATATTACACAGGGCCACAAAATGAAATTGAGGTGGAGCATCTTTCAGCCTAGTTGACCTTTCTGTTTTTGGGGTCGCTGATCACGATCCCGGTGGATGTAATTTCGTAAAATTATAGGTTCAGAGTCTAAAATGAGAAATGGAATGAGTTAATGTTTAATTTCAAGCTTGAGTGTTTACATTCAACCGACTTTAAATTTCAGATCATGGGCCTATAATTTTACGAAATCACATTCAAATGTTGAGCATTTTCACCGTAAGGGATGACCTTAAATTTGACCAACAGGGACATTCTCCAGGTCAAACAGAGGCCAAGTTTTATTACTTACATAATATGCTATAAGAAGGGACATCGTGAATTAACATTTTTTGTGCCTGATCCCAGGGAACCTTTACGTGGTGCCGTTGGGGAACGGGTCACCGGCGAAGTCCCTGGGTTGAAGGCGTTCAAGCCGTCATGGCTGGCACAAGAAAGAGTAGACGTACGATACAGGGACTCGGAAACCCAGTATCGGCGATTGGCCAGGGTGAGCAAGTGGGCATGAAATCGTCGTCAACATAGGACCGCAGCTCTAATTTGGTGAAAAACTTTGCCCTTTTAGAGTCCAATACTACAAGTTCATCAAAAACCCCATGTTATCATCGATTAAACATCTTTTGCGTTGTTTGAGGGAAATATGTAATCACGAATCAGGGGAGGCAATTTACAGATACATTGAAAGCACATTACAAAAAACGTTTCAATATAGATACCAGTGGAATTTACATTTTTTGGACTCCAAAAATATTATGCGTCACTTGCTCCCTGGAAATCACGGAAAAGAAGAAACAGATAAGAGGTGTGTTCAAAATGTAAGGTGACTTTTTAATTTTCGCGGGCTACGTACATTCAAGTTTAAAATTTTTTGTTTTGTTGGTTAGTACACTTATCACGATCATATGTTCACAGTTTTGACTATATAGCTTGTGTTGTTTTTCTGGCAGAGGCGTAAAAGGTTAGAAGGGTTTGGTGTGCTCGGCAATTTTCTTCTTTCGAAAAAAATGGAGCAAAGAGTTTGCATTAAATTTTGAGTGGAAAATGGAATGTAATGCTCTAAAACTCTTGAAATGTTGACAATTGCATAGGTGAGTCTACTCTGAGTAAGAAAAATGTGTATAAGTGGTACAAGCTGTTTCAAGAAGGCCGAGAGGATGTCAATAACAGATGAAAACGTTCAAGCAGTGGAAGAAACGGTGTTGAAAAATTGCCAAATTTCCATCAGAGAAGTTGCTGAAGATGTTGGCATATCGGTTTACTCATGCCATGCTATCTTTTCGGACGTTTTGGGCATGAGACGTGTGTCAGCGAAATTTGTTCCAAAACTATTTAATTTTGATCAAAAGATCCATCGCATGACCATCGCTCAGGAGATGTTGAATGAAATCAATAATGATCATGCTTTTCTCAAAGGTTTATAACTGGGAATGAATCGTGGGTATATGGTTATGACGTCGAAGCTAAAGCCCAATCGTTTCAATAGAAGCATCCTGAGTCTCCAAGACCAAAAAAAGTACGTCAAGTTCGGTCAAATGTGAAGGTTTTGCTCACTGTCTTCTTTAATTACCGTGGCGTAGTGCATCAGGAATTCTTACCACAAGGTCGTACGGTCAGTAAGGAGTATTACCTTCAAATTATGCGCCGTTTGCGAGAGGCGATACGCAAAAAACGTCTGGAACTTTGGAAAAACAATTCGTGGCTTTTGCATCACGATAATGCACCTGCTCTTTCATCATTGCTTGTGAAAGATTTTCTGACCAAAAACAGCACCACAGTCATGCCTCAGCCTCCATATTCACCGGATTTGGCCTTCAGTGACTTTTTTCTTTTCCCAAAACTGAAGAGACCCATGAAAGGACATCGATTTTCAACGATTGAGGAGATAAAAACTGCATCGCTGAAAGAACTTAAATCTATACCACAAAATGATTATCAGAAGTGTTTCGATGATTGGAGAAAGCGTTGACACAAGTGTATTATATCTGAGGGGGATTACTTTGAAGGGGACAACATAAATATTGAGGAATAAATTAATATGTTTTGAGAAAACCATAAAGTCACCTTATTTTTTGAACACACCTCGTATTTGTTTCTTCTACGATCTGGTGAGAGCCAAAAGATCATGACACTGATTGCTATTTCTGCTTGACCAATACATCTGGGTACAATAGAAAGAATAATTCTACAATATTGTGTGCATCTGTTCAATCTGTGACTCATGCTGTTTCAATCAGCATTGAACAGGCTGAAAGTGAACATCAGATATTTAATGACGAAGTCTCTTTTGAAACAGAAACTAATGATACAGATAGAATAATGTAATTTGAAGAATTCGAAAATCAGCAAAATAACGAGCTGAATGAATCGCAAAAATCAAAAGATGGACAGCCCAGAAATTCTCATGGTTTTACTCAAGACGAGCTAAGTGACTTGGTTCGAGACGCAAGTCTTTCGAAAAAAAATTTCGAATGCGTAGCTTCTATATTAAAAGATAGGAATTTTTTAGCTCCATGTACTCGAGTTTGTTTTTGTCTTGATCGATGTCGCCCATTCCGGAAATTCTTCTCTAAAGCAAAGGGTTTGGTTTATTGCAATGATGTTGAAGGAATGATTAATGAGTATAAAAGTGTTCAATATGTAGCTAGTGACTGACGACTATTTATTGATTCATCAGTGAGGAGTTTGAAAGCTGTCTTACTTCATAATGGAAACTTATATGCCCCTATACCGGTTGGTCATTTAGTGATCTTGAAAGAGCAATACAATAACCTCCATTTTCTACTCGAAAAATTGAAGTATGATAGTCACAAGTGACAATTAGTTGGAGATTTGAGAATAACCAGTATTTTATTAGGCCAACAAAGCGGAAACACAAAGTATCCATGCTTTATTTGTGAGTGGGATAGTCGTGCCCGAGAACAACATTATGTGAAAAAGGACTGGACACTCAGGCAAGAATTAACTCCAAGATCTATGAACATACTAGGCAGTCTGATAAGTCCCTGAAAAATGAAACACGGAGACGTTTTTTTGGCCAAAGTCGGTTTTATTTTTGAACATACTCTCCTTTTAGGTCGATACAGCGAGTCCAACGATTTTCTAACTTTTTGATACCGTCCGAAAAGTACTCGATCGGAAGGTCTCCAAAATACGCCTCAGTTTCAGCTATGAGCTCCTCATTTGAGTAAAAACGCTTACCGGTGAGCCATCTCTTCAGGTTAGGGAACAAGTAATAGTCGCTGGGGGCCAGGTCTGGTGAATACGGTGTCTGAGGATCCAATTCGAAGCCGATTTCATGCAATTTTGCTTGTGGAACTAAGCATGAATTCTTCTTCAAATGCGGTCTTTTTTCGGCGATTTCGATTTTCAATCGGTCCAATAATGATGAATTATATGCTCCGGTTATGGTTTTACCTTTTTCAAGATAGTCCACGAATATTATGCCATGTGCATCCCTAAATACGGAGGCCATAACCTTTCCGACCCATTGTTGCGTTTTTGGGTGCTTCGGAGCACTTTGGCCCGGTGGAACCCACTGTTTTGCCTGTTGCGTTGACTCAGGAGTGTAGTAGTGGATCCAGGTTTCATCCATGGTTATGAATTGGCGCAAAAACTCGGTCGGCTTACGCGAAAATAATGCCAAATTCTGCTGGGAAATTGTCACACGAATTCGTTTTTGGTCCACTATGAGCAAACGCGGCACCCATCGCGCGCAGAGCTTCTTCATGCCCAAAACTGAATGCACGATATTGCCCAAACGTTGCAATGATATGCCTACAGCATTAGCTACCTCTCTCAATTTCACTTTGGGATCATTCAACATCATATCATGGATTTTTTCGACATTTTTTGGTATAGTGACATCTTTTGGGCGCCCAGATCGTTCAGCATCAACTGTGCTCGTACGGCCACAACGAAACTCGGTAAACCACTTATGAATCGTTCCAAACGACGGTGCAGAGTCCGGGTAATACTTATCCAGCTTGGCCTTGGTCTCGGATATCGTTTTCTTGCGAAGATAGTAGTGTTTGATCAAAACTCGAAACTCAGATTTTTCCATATTAAAAATGCTTTCATGTATATATTTGAGAAATTTCCCCATATTTCTGAAATAAAAATCAACGAAGGTGTTTTGGATTGCTCCCAAATAAGGAACTGATGAATGATGATGAATTCGAAATGAAAGTTACAACTAATGAGAGTGCAGCTTGGAGTAGTTTCAAAGAAATTCAAGAAAAATCTTGGGAAATAACAAACACCCTGATTATAAGAATATTGCTGATAGACTGTTGGAAAACTGTCGAAAGATGGGATGTTTAATGAATTTAAAGATCCATTTCCTCCATTCCCACATTGATTACTTCCCTGAAAATCTGGGGGACTTCAGTGAGGATCATGGTGAGAGATTTCACAAAGACTTGAAAGACTTTGAGAGAAGATATCAAGGTGTTTGGGATATAAACATGATGTCATACTACTGTTGATCTTTGAAAAGTGATACATCAAATTTACACAAAAGAAAATCCCTCCGTAGATCTTTTACGAACGAAAGAACACGTCGTATATACATTTTCAATTTGCATTGTGTGTACAAATCTACTATGCGATTCCATTAAAAGAATCCATTCTTCCAACCTAAATAATCTCATTATATAACATCTGAACTCGAATTTTGAATTAGAATTGCTTTAACACCCGCAATTTTTTCCATAGCGCCAAAAACTCTTGAGAAATTAGCGGAATCAACACAGATGATCCCAAATACACAAATAGACACACACACACACACACGCGCGCGCGCATACAAACGGACTCACGTAAGTTAACACAGATCTACTTTCAGACACATACAGCAAATACATATGCACATAGTTATAGATCAGCACACACAGGCACACACAGCACCTACATAAACGGCCAGATTCACACGAGTCTACAGACAGTACCCACATACACGAATAGTCACACACATACAGAAACAGGGGTGTCATAATGATTATATCGTCCAAATAACGGAGTTTGACCTTCATTTGACCTTGATCTAGACGTGATGGGGTTATATGGACACCGGGATCGTGATCAGCGACCCCAAAAACGTAAAGGTCCACTGGTTCGAGACCCGTTCCTAGCTAAGACATCAGCCGAGAGATTAAAAGAAGGATTTCAACTCTAGATGACCCTCAAACGACCTTCAGAGGTCGGTTCGACAAACAGGTCAAGACGGATTGGGACGTAAAATTTTCCGCTCTTTCAGAATCCAGGGTCAAAAAATTGCATTAATCGAATTAAGGTGTTTGGCCTTCATTAGACCGTGACCCAGACGTGATGAAGTCATATGGACACCGGGATCGTGATCAGCGGCCCCAAAAACATAAAGGTCAACTAGGCTGAAAGATGCTTCACCTCAATTTCATCTTGTGGCCCTGTGTTATTGATGTCAATATTATAATTATAACATATTAATATTAATTACTAGTTGTCTAACTTTTAATAGAAATAGGCAAACTTTCAAATAAAACAATTAGTGTTCTGCAATGAAAATAAAGTTTGAATAAAACACATCCCGCGCGGAAAAATGAAGGGGGCCCCCTTCAGTGTCCACATGAATTGCCCTCATGCCTTGTGGAATCCATGAGGGCAATCCAGACGTGGTTCCTCGTGGAAACGGCATGCTAATCCATAGGGGACCAACATGGCCTTCCCTCATGGATCCCTCATGTTTGCCACCATGAAAGCCCCCTTGGTTTTTTTTTCTTTTGCCAGTGCTGGCACCTGTACTGGCATATCTCTGAGGGATGATAACACTATTTTGTACAGGGCTGTCAGTGTTGGGCCAGCACTGGATATCGCTACTAGCGTAGTACTATTCCAATTGGAAATTCACCATGGGCGGCAGTACTGCGTCAGTGCTAACTAGTACCATACTGCTATACTCTAACCCTATGACAAAAAAGTTATTTAAAAAATAAATATTAATTGATTGTGAGTACTTTGTCCGCAGATATTAATAGTCCTGTTTAGAGTGAATAAATATATTACATTTTTAAACATTATATTACAAATAAAATTTCTGACGCTACGGGGTATAGAACCTACATAATCTATCCCTAAATTTATCGCCAAACAGTCGGGAGTGCTAACCACTGCACCCAACCGTCAAGTTGAAACTCGATAAAAAAGCCATCCTCATAAGCTACAGTTCAGAAAAGTTAAAATACCAAATTTTAAGCTTTCTTTTTCTAATTATTTATCATTATATGACGTTCTGTAAACGTAAAATACACAAACTGTTAACAGGAATATCAATGAAATAATTATCAAATAAATCATTTAAATCGATTATACTTTTTCTTCGTGTAATATTTTGTTTTTCACGTTGTAGACTACTATAAAACTTTTTACCATGACGTAAAAAGTTATTTTTTATTAACATTTAAAATTTTTCGTAAACCATCAATCTAAGAATTTTTTCTTAAGAAAAGCATGAAAACGTTGTTTTCGGGATAGATGTATTTATCGTTTTTTGAAATTTAAGAATACGAGAACCATATTTTAAAACGTATTTTTTATGTCCATTTTTCATGATATAAAATCGAGCTATGCCCCCAGCGGGGGCCTCTATGGAACATCCATATTGTCAGAGTTCGAAATTCAAAAAAGTGTTAACGAATTTTTGTCAGAAATTCGCTATTTGCAAGTCTGGACTGATGAAACCATAAAATTAGTGGCGCCAAAAAAATATTTACCCTTTGGACTTTCAAATTTGAGTCGTTGATCCGTAAGGGCAACCGAGCTGGGCTCTCGCTGGGACCCTCATGGAACAACCATGTGGTGAGAGTTCGAATTTCAGAAAAGTGACATTCAATTTTTGACATAAATACATTGCTTGTAAGTTTGAACTCATGAAACCTTAAAATTTGTAGTGTTGGAAAAATATTCACCCTTTGGACTTTGAAATTTGAATCGTTGATCCGTGAGGGTAACCGAGCTGGGTTCCCTGCGGGTGCCCCTATGGAACATCCATATTGTGAGAGTTCGAATTTCAAAAAAGTTCCATCAAATTTTGTACAGAAATTCATTGTTTGTAAGTCTGAACTCATGAAACCTTAAAATTTGTGGTATTGAAAAAATATTTACCCTTTGGACTTTGAATTTTGATCGTTTATTCGTGAGGGCTACCGAGCAGGGTCCTCGACGGGGACCCTCGTAGAAATTCCGCGCGTGTAACACCCATGCGGGCCCCCGCCGGGGGCCCTCATCCTAAGAGGTCCCAGCGGGGCATTTTTGACACAAGATTGATTAAAAACAATTATTTCAAGTGTTTTCAACAAAATAGTTAAATTTTTAAACAAAACGTTAAATTTTCATTCAAAAAGCTGAATTGTATACTAAAAAGAGGCAGTTTTTATAAAATATATGAACTTTGAACAAAAGAAATTTATTTTCCACCAAGACTAATTTTCGATACAAAAAATTAAAGTTTGATCATAGTTAAATTTTCGATAAAAAATCTTATTTTCTTGTAGTAAAAAAAATTATTTTTTTAACAAAAACAAAAATAATTTTCTTCAAAACAGTTAAATTTTCATAAAACAAATTTTTTTAACTAAAGCGATAAATTGACAATCCAAAAAAAAAACTAAATTTTTTAATCTTTAAATTTTTAATTTTCGAATCGCTTTAAATTATTTAAATCAATGGAAAATTCCTTGGAATCTATAAAAATATCCTAAGATATAGCAAATCCTTTAAGACCTTATATTAAATTACTGTAATCAATTAAAAATTCTTTGGAATCGTTTAAAATACTCTCAAATATTTCAAAATGTTTTAAAACATCTTGACACCTTTTAAAGATTTCTAAAGTACTTTGGAATTTTTTTAAATATCTGCTAAAATTGTTCAATGGAAAATTCCTTGGAATCTATAAAAAAAACTAAAATGTATCAAATCTTTCAAAGTCTCATATTAAATTACCGTAACCAATTGGAAATTTCTTGGAAAATTCTTAAAGACTCTCAAATATTGCAATTCCTTCAAAAAATTTTGACATACACTACCGGTCAAAAGTTTGGGTTCACTTAGAAAAATCTTTTTTTTTTTGTATGTATCGCTTTAATTATACCGGAGCTAAAAAAATGTCTCTTTAAAAGGTTCATTGTTTTCGAAATTATGTCTAAAATAAGCCCAGGTTAAAGTCTATTTGTCTAGTTTTTAAGTAGATATTGCAAAAATGGCGTAAATTTCAATGTTTTCTTAAATTTTCAATAACTTCCGAAATATTCAACGTTTTTCAATGTTCTTGGGCTCATTTTGAAGCTTTTTTTAACCGCATCACAACAGCTTACAAGTATGAATCGTAAAAAGTTTCTTTTCGAATTGCAAGAACTTGACGTTGTAATAAAAAAGTTGGATAAATTTGAAAACATCTTATCTGTAGGCAAATCAGAATAAAAGTTAAATAAATATATATTTTGATGAAATTACATAGAAAATTCATGATTATATGTTTCATATGTTTCAAAAAAAATGTTATTTTGAAAGATTCCAAAGAGGAATTTTCAATTGATTTCAATAATTTAATATGAGATTTTAAAGGATTTGAAATATTTCAGGGTATTTTTAACATTTCAAGAAATTTTCAACGGTTTAAAAAAATTTCAAAAAATTTTTTAATATTTTAAAGAATTTTAAATATTTGAGGATTCAATTCAATTCAAGTTTATTAACACCCAGCAGTTTATAAACTAATTAATGGAGTTATTTATACCACATGCCTACTTTTTATTTATAACCCTATCATCCTGTACTTTCACTCACATTTCTTATTTTATTTAAATATTACTTTTTTTTCGTTAAGAACAAATTTTGTTGCAATAGTACTCAGTTTATTCATCTTTGTGTTAAATATGTGAAACGTATCAGGGTAACAATTACATAGCTCATTCATATTAACGCACATATCATACACCAGAGAGTTACAGACCTTTTTTGTTTTCTTGTTTATGTAAAATACATTATGTGATCTTAGCTCATATGAAGGCACCTGAAAAAGTATTTGATTTAAAATGTATGGACAGTCTATTTTCTCATCTAACATTTTTTACATTAATTTAAGAAAGCAAATAGTTCTTCTGTCGTCAAGAGTCATTACATTAATTCTTTTGTACAGTGGTAAATAATTACATCCCTTTTCTGGGTAGAAGTTATCCTCCTTAGATACTAAGTATTTCAGGAATTTCTTTTGAATTCTCTCAAGTGACTCCGCATGAGACTTGAATTGAGGTACCCAAATAACTGAGGCGTATTCACCCTTAGCTCGTACTAGATTGTTATATAGTAGCATTATAGTGTCGGTTTTTTAAACCTTTTACATACTCGAAACAGAAATCCTAACATTTTATTTGCATGTCTTCCTATTTTCTCAATGTGTTCCGTATATCTTAGTTGCGAGTTGAGATTCAGACCTAAGTAACAAATATGATTTTCTCTACGTACCGTTACATTATTAATTTCGGAATTAAACATGATTGGGGTACTTACTCTTGAGTAGGTGATAACTATGCATTTGCTTGGATTCAGCGGTAATTTATTAGTTACGCACCAATTATAAAACTTATCTAAATCATCTTGTAAGCGCACACAATCTTCAATACTTGTGATGTTCAAATATATCTTTGTATCATCTGCATACAATGTTAGCTTTAAATGTATATCTTTGTTTATGTCATTGCAGTATATAATGTAGAAAATTGGACCTAGATTAGATCTTTGAGGAACACCCGAATTCGGTTGATACGAAGTTGAAGAATGACCCGCATGATGTACAAAATGTTTTCTATTTCTTAAGAAATTTTCTAAAAATACCAAAAGATTATTCGGTAAGCTGAGATTGTGCAGTTTTTCAACAGTATCGCATGGTTAACTTTATCAAATGCTTTTGAGAAATCTAGGTAAATCGTTTCCACTTGTCCACCAACACTTATCACTCTGGATGTATATTCAGTAAATTCAGCTAAGTGTGTTACCGATGATTTTTTGGGTACAAACCCGTGCTGCTCCGGTATTAAATTTGGTTTCAGATAGGACATAAGAATTTCAGCACTGCAGATTTCAAATACCTTCCAAAAATTATTAACAATAGATATAGGCCTATAGTTTTTTATATCAGATCTGTCACCATCTTTGTATACCGGGCATACCCGTGTTCCCTTATACAAATCTGGATATATTTCTGTGTTTAAAGCTGTATTCTAGATATGTGTAAGAGGTTTAATTAAGACCGGGTAACAATCCCTGAGAATAAAACTAGGAATTTTACCACACCCCGCTGTGAGTATATTAGGTATCTTTCTTATTGCACTTTATACCAGCGTAGATAAGATTAGAACTCTATTTCGCGACAAGTCTTTACCACTGGAATACCTGCACAATTCCACTTCCCCATTTTGATCATCCTCTACATATACGCTGTCGAAGTAACTTGCAAACGCATCAACAATTTCTTTCTCCTTAGATATTTCTAAACCTTCACATACCATTATCCCAGGTATTCTGTTTTCATTTTGAAGTATTAACGTAATATCCCAAATTTTTTTTGGATCACTTTTTAAGGTTTTTTCAGCATGAGTTTTATAGTTATGCAAAACTCTCTTAGATAGCTTCATAATTTGTTTGCAAATATTACTGATGCTTTCTTTATCCGAGTCAGATTTATTCACTTTCTTTCGCAAGTTATCTTTTATCTTTATTCAGTTTTTTAGTTTATTTAAGAACCATATTGGGTAATGTTTGTTGGAAAACGGAGAAAAATAGATATTGACAAGTAGATATTAAAAATGTCGATATTAAACCATAATATATAGATATTACGGCATAATATCTAATATCTACTATTCAATATACAAGATATTAAAGGGTAATAACTGTTTATACTAAAAGTATAAAATCTGAGATATTAAAGTTAAATATCCAAGATTTTGCATAGTGTGAGTCAAAGTGACGGTCATTTTAAGTTGCGTGTCGCTTATTATTGCCGGCCGGTCGCGTTTCTTTTGTACAGTGAAGTCATACACGTGCGCAAGATTTTAGAAGGTTGGAATTGCGAAAAGTCTGTAATAAAAACATTCGTCGAAGGTAAGCTTCGTTTTTGCTTTATATCATTTATTATTCTTTTCTCGAAAAATCGTTCAAAGTAAACTTTCTTGAAAAGCCGACATAACCTCAAACTGCAACAATCTATGGTTAATGAAATTAAGAAAAATTACCTACTTTGATAAATAAGCGCGTCTAGATTAATTGAAATACGGTTAGAAGAAACATTTTCAGTAAATAAATAAATTGGAAAAAGGCGACTTGGTTCACCCAAATTCGATGAGCCTTGCACAATTTTTTCTAGGGAGCCTGCACACTTCGTTGTTATATGTATGAAACTGTTCGCAAAATATAATTTAACAATTCCGTTGAAAATTTGTTTACAACTTAAAACAACTAAACTTAAAAAAATAAAATAAAAGACCACCCACGTTTCTAACTTTTCGAGGCCCTCAAAAACTATGAATAATTAAAATTCAAAACTACTAAAAATATACAAGCCTAAGCGATTTAAGTTACAAATAATCATTAATTCCTGAATTTTAAAAGCTGCGTTAATTTGAAGTTCTCTCATTTATAATTTCATTAAAATTATTCTTTAAACCTTTTCAATTGAGATTTATTTATTTTAAAAATTTTATCTAAATTGTAATGAAGAGAGTCTGTAATGCTTAAATCTCAAAC
>NC_046661.1:39106555-39107786 GCF_010883055.1 Belonocnema kinseyi | reverse complement strand
CATTAAAATTATTCTTTAAACCTTTTCAATTGAGATTTATTTATTTTAAAAATTTTATCTAAATTGTAATGAAGAGAGTCTGTAATGCTTAAATCTCAAACTCTTTCTTTCAATTGTACAATTCTGAATGATTGAAATTAGAACATACAATAGATTTAGTTTCGGGGGATAGCAGTTAACACGTTACCGTAGGTATAGCACCTTTAAAAATTAAATTATTTAGCTCAAAACCTCAACATTTAAAATCCCTCAATTTCAGACGCTTTTTTTACAAGCTCTAAAAAATCCTAACTTAAAATGTGTTAATAATTCAAAATTTAGAGGATCCTACTCATGTCGATGAAGTAAAACGCAGAATGGATATCATGAATAATCGAGGGGACACACAAGCTCTAGATGTGTGCTTCAAGTCATTCCACGCTTTAACTGCCAATTTATCCAAGCTCAGGACAACAAGTGTGGAATTTTGTTCAACTTTACGTTCATAAAATTTTCACTCGGTACAACATTGATTGCAGTTCTCAAGCACAAGTTGCAGCCAAGCTTTTTGGCACCGAGCCAAGTTTGAAGTTTAAGTACTTTAATTTTCTTAATAGCACAGCATGTTCTGAAATGCTAGTTAATACGATACACAAATTGGTCTTTCTTTGTTAAAAGTTTACGTACTTTGTAAAAATAGATATTCTTGGTTGCTGTTTCATTATTTTAGTCGAAAGTTGGTGGCTGGTTGAAAATCAAACTATTTTGTTGACGATTCTATTTTCTTTTGTCTTTGAATTTAAACTATTTAATTTTTCGTTAAGAACTCACTTTTTTGTATATTAAACTATTTATGTTACAAATTCAACTGTTTTTGGTTAAAGTTTAGTATATCTTCTTTCAAAATATCACTACTGGCTTAAAAATTAATTTTTGAAGATATTTCGTTAAAAATTCATTTATTTTCTTCAAAGTTCAAATATTTTGTTAAAAAGTCATGCTTTTTGATTGAAAATTAAATGGTTTTTTTAAACATTTATCTATTTGGACAGAATGTTCGTCCTTTTATATTAAAAATCCACCATTCTTCTAGAAAATTTAATTATATTTCTTCAAAAATTCAATGAAAATTTATCTTCTCTAATTGAAGATTCTACTATTTGTTTGGAAAATCGTGTTGTTTAAAATTCGTTGTTCTTGTAAGAAATTAATTTTCTTGTTTGAAACTTGACCGTTTTGCTTTGATAATACA
>NC_046661.1:39103835-39106455 GCF_010883055.1 Belonocnema kinseyi | reverse complement strand
TTCTACTATTTGTTTGGAAAATCGTGTTGTTTAAAATTCGTTGTTCTTGTAAGAAATTAATTTTCTTGTTTGAAACTTGACCGTTTTGCTTTGATAATACATGTAAGTAGATTGAAACACTTGACTTATTTAATTAAAAATTCAACTATTTTGTTGGAAATTATTTATTTTATTTGCTTATTTTCGGTTAGAAATGTATCTTTCTTACTTGAAAGCTTTTCTTGATTCGTAGAAAATAATACTTTTTTTCAAATTTCCTCTTTTAATTACGACTGCAACTGTTTGGTTAAAAATTAATTTTTTGTTTTAAATTACATCTCTTTGGGTGAAAATATAACTTTTATGTTGAAAATATATTTTTTTTGTGAAAATTTATATTTTTTAGTTGATAAGTCAACTAATGATTCAAAAACGTATGTATTTTGTTGACAAATTTTCCTTATTGGGAGAAAATTAAACTTCTTGGTTGAAAATTCGTCATCCTGTTTGAGAATTTATTTTCATGGGTTAAAAATTTAACTATTTGTTCAATGATTCGATTAGTTTGTTAAAATTTCTATTAATATGTAGGAATTTAAACTATTTTGTTAGAAAGCCATCTATTTTGGCCGAAAACTCAACATTTTAGGGAGAAAATAAATTATTTCAAAAATTGTAAATTATTTTATTCCGTTCATAAAAGATCCTATGTGAAAAAGTAACAAACAGGGTTAAAATTCTAATTTTTGAAAATTACTGGTCAAGGAATATGAAAAATTGATCAGACACACATCAGGGAGAAATCAAGGATAATTCGTGGAGTAACGAAAACGAATTTTTGCGACCGCGTTTGTAGTTAGCGTTTTTAATCAATTTCTGATCTTTTACGATTAAAACTGTGTACTGTTTCAGCGAACAACGAGAGAAAATTTTAATATCAGCCTACTCTATAGTTGGGAATTCAGCTGCTAAATTAGCTTAAAATTCGATAACATTACAGGCCAACATTAACGCGTTTTATTTCTTATAATGCAGTTAAAGAAGTTTTTTACAGGTATCTGTATTTATTGTTATAATTTTTGCTCTAGAGAACTTTTGTGGGATGGAAAACAGAAGCCAAAGAAGATGCATAGTGGATTCTGGGCAATAACAAATTACTTTCTCACTGTCGATTTCTTTAAAGTCTTGAATAGTCAGTATAAAATGGAGTTTACAGTTATTATTAACGTAAGAGACGATTTCCCAGCGTTTACGAAAATACGAGAAATTTTAATATCTTATAAAAGCAACGATGTTCTCTTTTTCTGCGATGTTTATAAATCTATAGGATTTTGTGAGCATTTTTATGCCTATCATGTAGTTAAAACTGCCCAAACAGTTTTTGAAACTGTCGGACTTATGTAATTATCGTCTAGTTCTCGCGGATAAACACAGCAATGAAAAAACATACGTTATAATGAAAAGTGAGGTATAATATATAATTCATATAGGATACACATGAATATTCTCCAATTTTTCTTTTCTTTATTGTTCATTTCACCGAAATTTATACGATTTGAAAAAAAAAAATTACTCTAATTTTTATTCTTGCTAATTACCATTTGCCATAAATTGTATATTTCCAAATTACTATTGGATATCTAATATTTATATTTTCCGCAATACTTTTTTGCATCATTTTGTTTTTCGGAATTTCTGTTTGGCAGAATTTTTATTTTATCTTTTATTCGCCCTCATTTTTATTTGTTCAAATCTCTATTTAGTATGGTTTTATTTTACTGCAAATGAAAACCCGTTTGCCATAATTTGCTTTATCCCAACTTTTAATTTATCATATAATTTTTATTCACCTGTATCATTTGTCATAATTTCATTTCTAACATAAAATAACAACTGCATAGAAATAGTTGCTTGAAATTCAAATCAGCCGATCAGAAATTTGACTAAGAAACTAATTGGTTAATTTGAATTTGGTTTCATTATTTTAATGCTTATATCAGTTTTATGTAAAAATAAATTTATGGTAAATGCAAGGGGGCCGTTGTATTCGAAGAAAAAAAGTGTCAGTCATTTTCCGGTTTTTTCCGGTTCACAACATTTTTTAACGGCCAATGAAATTTAAAAAATAGAACTCTATTTTAAACATTGTTCCATTTAATGTAATAAACAACAAATTAAAGCATTCAAAGTCGAAGTCTTGAATTTCAAACTTTAAAAATTGAAGTTTAAAGTTTTTCAATTGAACAATTCTAAGTTAAATGCAGATAAACTGTAAAATTTAGAACATTTATAAATCAAATAGTTCAAAGACTCAGATTCAGTTCCAAAAATTTTTATCCACGTTAACATTTTTTATACTTTACCAGGTGTATACATATGAAACCGGTATTGCCATCTAGCGGCCAGTAGGCACACTTGTAGGCACTGTCGGAACTTACCGTTTGTGCTAATTGGCGTATTGTCATCTGTCAACAATATCCAATACCATACATTTCAAGTTTCATATGACATCGTGATTTTTTTCGCTCTTGAAAATGTAGAAATACGTGCCTTCAAACAACGATTTGCGGGGAGCATTCATTTTCTGTTTCCATTTGGGTAAATCGGAGCTAGAATCTCATCGAATGCTTGTCGAAGCTTA
>NC_046661.1:39098187-39103735 GCF_010883055.1 Belonocnema kinseyi | reverse complement strand
AATTCTAACTCATTACCGTCCTGACTTTCATGTAAATCCTTGCGTTAAAAATTGCTGTTCATCTCAAAGTCATATTTAAAAAAACTCAAGTCTTCCAAACGTTACATATATGCCACTGTGGGCGGTAGAGGGTTAAATCCACGATTTGATCCAGGACTTGGTCCGTGTGCAAAATTCTGCACCATCGACACTGACCGACATGAGGTAAATTAGAGTGGCCTCTGTGGCCTCTCAACACACTACACGTGTGCGTTACGCGGCCATCGTGGGTATACCGCATGCACACAACCTTATATCGGCTTTGACTCAGGCAGATTTGGATATTTAGAATTGAGATCGTTGGTATTTTACCCCACTTTACTCCGAGTAAAACTGTTCGATCGCGAAGCAAGCAATTTTTGACAACTACAATCTGAGAGATAAATGAGCCAATGTTGTGTTTTTTATCTTTCAGGTTTTTGACCTTAAAATCCATTTGTACATTCTGTCTATTTGTGCTATAATTATTACACATAGCTGGTTAAATTTAATGCCAAATCGAGCAAATCTGCAAATGCCTCAAGGAATTATAGCTTATGTTTCTATGTTTACCTTTCAGCACTACTCTCATCATCATTGTTTTCAGTTTTTTTTTCAGAATTATCAAACCAGGTGAGGTCAAAAAATCAATGGATTATCAACATCAACTCCTAAATATTTGAATTAAAAAAAAAAGAAATTCAACAACATATTTTAAGTGACAAAAAATGAAAGAACTTCACAAGTTCAAATCCGGTGGCCACTGCCTGGCAAAACCGGGAATTATAGCCCAGATTTTCAAACACCAAGAAGTACCCCAAGGTTTGGAGGAAATGCGGGGCTAGTTCGATCTTTCAGATTAAAAAATCGCTTTTTAATTTGAAAATTTTTCTACTTAATTCTGCGTTCAGAATTAATCTCTTTTGTTTAAAAATTCAACTATTTTGTTGAAAATAATTCTATTTTCGACAGAACCTTTCATCTTTTGAATTAAAAACATCATGTTTAATTTGAACATTTTTACTATTAAATTCCGCGTTCAGAATTAATCTCTTTTGTTTTAAGGTTCAACAAAGTAGTTGAATTTGTAAACAAAAGAGGTCAATTGTTAACCCAGAATTTCATAGTAAAAATTTTCAAATTAAACTTCGAGTTCAAAAGATGAAAGTTTCTGTCGAAAATAGAATAATGTTCAACGAAATAGTTGAATTTTTAAACAAAGAAATTAATTCTGAACGCGGAATTGAATAGAAAAATTTTCAAATTAAAATGAGACTTTTCAATCCAAAAGTTCGAACTAGCTGTTCAAAATAGACGAGTGTTCATAAAAAAGGGGCTATGTAAGCGGAAGGCTTACTCTACCACAGCCAGAACAAGCCGGCAACAGAGAAAGAGAGGCGACACTAATAAAACAGCGGGCAGGCATCCGATAGAGGAAGATCGATGCTTTGTGAACCGGAGAAACATCAACACTAAGGTTTCTCTCAAGTCTAAAGATCTGGCTGAAATGGATGGCGAGCTTCGTAGACATTTTTCCGAAGAATCCGACCGCTGTACTATCAATTGTTGTATGTATAATGCAGCGAGAGCTTTCCCCGATGCGAACCGTAAAACAAAACCAACGGTTGATCATAAGATCAAAAGACGAATGCATCAACTTGCCATAAAGATAGGCTGGGCAAGGCAGTACGTGTCCCGCATTCAGTGTGTGATTGACTACATCACATCTGCCAGGAACTTTGCCGCCAAGGTCGAAAGTTCGCGCGCGAACTCCGGACCCGTTATAACACACTTAACAAGGCAAAGATGCTGACCATCAGGCAGCATATTGTTGAGAGAATACGTATACTATCTGACGCTAAGAGAAGTCTAGACCAGAGGAGGTCGAAGTATTTTGGAGAGAAGTCTGCGAAGTGTAGCATAGACTGGACGAAGATTCAGAATATATAAATAGCTTCCAGGAGCTGTGTGATGCCCTCATAATACCTGAAAAAGAATGCCCACCCATCACTACTCAGGTAAAAAAAGTATTAAGAGGGATGAAGAACTATTCCGCTCCGGGACCAGATTGTATCAAAACCTTCTGGTGGAAGAAGTTTCCTTCAACCCATCAGCGTTTGCCCCGTATTTTCACCTCATATTTAAAGTCGGAAGAGCCGAATCCGGAGTGGTTGGTGGAAAAGTACGATATAATAAGGAAATAGGAATGGAATTTGGGTCAGACAAATTCGCCAAGGTTACTTGAAGCAAGGAAAACTTGATGGCATCCCTGAAGACCCTGAGCTCGTCGATAGAAGCGCTATACCACACCTTTGCGCTGAAGAGACTTATACATACCTGGGCGTGCCACAGAGCCGCATTCAGGATATGACATCCATAAAGGATAAAATCCGAAACAGATACAAACGTCTCATCAGGCAGATTTGGTCTTCCGAACTATCGGCGAGGAACAAAGTATCTGCAACGAACATGCTTGCCGTCCCGGTAGTACTCTATTCATTTGGAGTACTTCCATGGACGAAGAATGAGCTCAGATCCCTTTCCTTAAATCACCCGGATTGAAGTCTGGCACGAAGGGTTTCATTCTAGCACCTCAAGACGGTGTCATTTCCACCTTAACATACCGTCGCCACATTTTGAGTCAAGACATTCCCGATGATAGCTGCAGGGCGTGCCATGCACACCCCGAGCATTTAGCTCACATAGTATCTAGTTGTCCAACACACGCGTGAATAACCTACATCCAGACGCACAATGCGGCACTAAGAGTGCTTTATTACCATCTCTGTCACTCGTACGGCATCTACCCTAACATCGCTCCTCTAAATGCTCCTAGGGAAATCGAGTCAATTGTCGAGAATGAGAAGTGCCGCATATACTGGAACTTTATATTCCCGAGAATTTTTTCTGTTGCATACTCGAGGCCTGACATGGTTCTTCTTGACTTCGAGAGGCGAACCATGTTCATTATCGAATTTTCGGCGCCAGCTGACAAAAAAATCATAGTCAAGGAGAATGAAAAGAAAGAGAGGTATATAGACCTCATAAGGGAGTTGCGAAGATTGTACCCGGAATATTTTGCCAAACTAATCGTCCTTATCATCGGCGCTCTTGGAGGTGCCAAGATTTCACTGGTTAGTAATCAGAAAAGCATCTTACGGTCGTGAGACGTGGTTGTGGCTGAAATTTTGCCGCGATTTCGCTGGGATCGGGTGCAGTGTTTCAGATTAGCACCCACTCGCGGCGAAATCCTGCGGTTGTCCTTATGACAAATTTTTAATTTTATATATATATGCATAAACACAACATGTCTATACAATTTTGTTATGCCTCCTCCATGATACTTCTCTGGATGCGCGCCTGAGGAAAACATCGACAAGATTCAGATGTCGAAATTATAATTACAGCAAATTTTCTGTACTTTTATAGGGACGGCTGAAATACATGAAATAAATAAAATTCCCGACTCGGTAAAACTCTCTCCGTCTCGAACAATAAAAGTCCAAAACTAATAAAATTTCCGAACAGTTTATAATATTACCGAATTTTAAAATTTACAAATAATAATAAAATTCCCTGCATAAAATTGGTTTTTAAGGTCATAAGACGAGTGGGTCACGTGACCAGATTTCTACCTTACCGCCACCTTTCTTATTTCCCAACTTATTTTCACACGAAGCGCCACATCGAGTTGCAAATTTGGGATGATAAATTAAGTTGGATATTGTTTGGCTGTCAAGTTTAGAGTCTTCCACCCTCAAACTTAACAAAACAGAAAAAAACCGCAATTAAAGAACTCAATCAAAATAAAGATATTATAATATTACGCATTAAATTTTTTTAGAAAAGAATAAATATTACCTTTTTTAAATATAAAGAACTAAACAATAATTTACTTGACAAAACGATTCTATTTCCGTTCAAAATTTGAGATTTTCCAGATTGTAATTGTTTTAATTTGAAAGTCTTAATAAGAATCGAAATTAATATAATATCATTTATTCCGATGATTTTATTTTTGAATACAAATTCTAATGATTTATCAATACAATATTTCTAATTCATAGTTTTAGGTCTTCTTTAATTTTATTTTTTATATTAAATTTACTAAATAAATTTATTAATATAATATTTTTATTAACTTTGTGTATTCATTAAAATATGTAAACGTGCAGCCGAAACTTTATAAACTATTTTCACCCTAAAAATAACTCCATAATAATATAGTCGTAATGAAAGGCTTTTAAAAATTAAAAATATTGTTTAGTTCTAAATTATTCAATTTTTAACGCATTTAATTAAAAAAAATTTAATTTAGAAAATTAGTAAGTATTTAATATTTAGAAATATTTCAATGTTCATTTCAGCCAAGTAAATAAAAACCAAATATTTAAAATTAAACAATTTTAAACTGAATTGTTTAAATGGCAATCTTTGAATCTCTAGAATTTCGAAGTGCTTTTAAACCTTTAACGTTACAATCTTAATTATTTGATTGAAAAAATGTTTAATTTGTAAGTAAAATTGTTAAATTTTGACGTATAAATAACAATTGAACACTTCTTATTGGTAGAAAATTTGGGTTATTTTAACAGATATTTAGAAGTTTTAAAAAGATTCAAAATTATTTACAAACTTAAAATGATTTCAAGTATTTTAAAGGAAGTATCCAAACACTTTTTTCAGAACTTGTAAATATATTTGAAAATTAATCGAATCTATCCTAGAATTTTTGTAAAATTCTGCAATTTAAAAAAAAAAATTCTTAAAATCTTGAAGGTCGTTTTGTGATAATTTTGGAAATGTCTTAAAATCTTTTTGAATTTTCTGTTACAATAATTTTTTAAACTGAAAAACCCTTTTCAATTTTCCTAGGAACTTTAAGAGAATGTTCTTATTCTTTTAAAGCTTTTATCAATTCTTAAAAAGATTCTAAATTTGTTGTTTGATATCTGCAAAAATCTACATTCTGTTTTAAATTCGGCTGTGTATATTTGTACCAGAATTTCGGTGCAAATAGTCGAATTTTGTTGACACATTTCGTTTGCATTATTTGAAATCATTTCAAGTACTAAATTTAATTTGGATCTTTTTAAAACTTCTAAATATCTGTTTGAATTACTATAATTTTTTCTGCAATTATCAAGTGTTCTATTTTTATTTATAAATTCAAATTTTACGTATTTTTTCAACTTGCAGGATTTTCTAAGAGTGTAAATCCACTTCTATATTTCTTAAAATTTTGATATAAAATTTGAAGGCTTTTCGAGGATGCTTAAATTATTTAAAATGAAGAGAATTTAACTACTAATTTGGGAACTTTTAAGTAAAAAAAAATTGTATTTGTCAATTTTCAATGTTTCTAGCTTTAAACGATTAAAAATAATTTAATTTCGAAAATGTTTAAAGTTAATTAATTGATTCTTTTATTTACCAGGTGTATACATATGAAACCGGTATTTTTTCAAGAAAAAAACACATTTATTTCAAGAGAATGATAACAAATATTTTATTCAAAGTATGCGTCCTC
>NC_046661.1:39094129-39098087 GCF_010883055.1 Belonocnema kinseyi | reverse complement strand
TTCTACTATTTGTTTGGAAAATCGTGTTGTTTAAAATTCGTTGTTCTTGTAAGAAATTAATTTTCTTGTTTGAAACTTGACCGTTTTGCTTTGATAATACATATAAGTAGATTGAAACACTTGACTTATTTAATTAAAAACTCAACTATTTTGTTGGAAATTATTTATTTTATTTGCTTATTTTCGGTTAGAAATGTATATTTCTTACTTGAAAGCTCTTCTTGATTCGTAGAAAATAATACTTTTTTTCAAATTTCCTCTTTTAGTTACGACTGCAACTGTTTGGTTAAAAATTAATTTTTTGTTTTAAATTACATCTCTTTGGTTGAAAATATAACTTTTATGTTGAAAATATACTTTTTTTGTGAAAATTTATATTTTTTAGTTGATAAGTCAACTAATGATTCAAAAACGTATGTATTTTGTTGACAAATTTTCCTTATTGGGAGAAAACTAAACTTCTTGGTTGAAAATTCGTCATCCTGTTTGAGAATTTATTTTCATGGGTTAAAAATTTAACTATTTGTTCAATGATTCGATTAGTTTGTTAAAAATTCAATTAATATGTAGGAATTTAAACTATTTTGTTAGAAAGCCATATATTTTGGCCAAAAACTCAACTTTTTAGGGAGAAAATAAATTATTTCAAAAATTGTAAATTATTTTATTCCGTTCATAAAAGATCCTATGTGAAAAAGTAACAAACAGAGTCAAAATTCTAATTTTTGAATATTACTGGTCAAGGAATATGAAAAATTGATCAGGCACACATCAGGGAGAAATCAAGGATAATTCGTGGAGTAACGAAAACGAATTTTTGCGACCGCGTTTGTAGTTAGCGTTTTTAATAAATTTCGGATCTTTTACGATTAAAACTGAGTACCGTTTCAGCGAAAAACGAGAGAAAATTATAATATCAGCCTACTCTATAGTTGGGAATTCAGATGCTAAATTAGCTTAGAATTCGATAACTCAGTCAAAATTCAACCAATTCTAATAAAAAAAAGTTGATTAAATTCTCATATGATACTTGTTATTTCCAATATTTCTGAAATTTCTACTATGTTTTTTGAAAAGAATAAAAAAAAGTGATTTACTTTAGATTTATTTCAAACGCCAGATTACAAATCTTTTTGCAGCTTGAACGATTCTATTAATTTTAGCATTTTCACTTGTCTTAGACCACAGTCCAACATTAACGCGTTTTATTTCTTATAATGCAGTTAAAGACATTTTTTACAGGGATCTGTATTTATTGTTATAATTTTTGCTCTAGAGAACTTTTGTGGGATGGAAAACAGAAGCCAAAGAAGATGCATAGAGGATTCTGGGCAATAAATGCTGACGCCAAAATTTACCTAAATTTTTTTGATTTAAGGCGGATGTGATGTTTAACTACTTCAAAGTACTATTCCGAAATTAGTATCCACGTAAGAAGTTTGCTTACCACGACAACGACAACATTCAAAATGAGATCCTAGATAAAGTTTTGAAGAGCTTGGAAGAGTTGAGCGGAACAACTTCTGATGCATTATTTGATGCCATGAATTGTGAAACAAATTACTTTCTCACTGTCGATTTCTTCAAAGTCTTGAATAGTCAGTATAAAATGGAATTTACAGTTATTATTAACGTCAGGGGCGATTTCCCAGCGTTTGCGGAAATACGAAAAATTTTAATATCTTATAAAAGCAACGATGTTCTCTTTTTCTGCAGCGTTTATAAATCTATGGGATTTTGTGGGCATTTTTATGCCTATCATGAACAGTGAAATATTTCTAAATATTAAATACTTACTAATTTTCTAAATTAAAATTTTTAAAATTAAATGGGTTCAAAATTGAATAATTTAGACCTAAATAATATTTTTAATTTTATAAAAGCCTTTGATTACGACTATATTATTATGAAGTTATTTTTAGGGTGAAAATCGTTTATAAAGTTTCGGCCGCACGTTTACATATTTTAATGAATACACAAAATTAATAAACATATTATATTAATACATTTATTTAGTAAATTTAATATAAAAAATAAAATTAAAGAAGACCTAAAACTATGAATTAAAAATATTTTATTGATAAATCATTAGAATTTGTAATCAAAAATAAAATCATCGGAATAAATGATATTATATTAATTTCGATTCTTATTAAGACTTTCGAATTAAAACAATTACAATCTGGAAAATCTCAAATTTTGAACGGAAATAGAATCGTTTTGTCAAGTAAATTATTATTCAGTTCTTTATACTTAAAAAAGGTCCACCTACAGATCCATTTTAAACATTATTTATTTGATTATATATACAGTTTATAAAATAAAACTGTTTTTTATCAAAAAAATTTAACTTCAAATACTTTTCATTTTTGATTGTTTAAATTATCAATACTGCACTTTAGTTGTTTAAAAACCTGTTGAAATCAAACTTGGGCAAATTTTTCTTCTGAAAATTTGTAAGATTCCCGGTCAAGAAATAAATTCACTGTTATTTCCCGATTTTTCCCTATCTCTGAAAATTCCCGGTCATTTCCCTGTTTTCCGGTCTTACGACGACATTGTAAATGACGATTCAAAAGGATAGAAATTATGGCGTTTTTTGTTGCAGATATTTATGTTATAGTTTGTGTATAATTATAAATTTAAAATATATATCTGTGATGTCTTGACATAATTGTTGATGATCTTCATTTAGAATTAATAAAATATAACATAATATAGTAAATAGACATCTATATATTATATTATGTTATATTTTTGTAATATCCATTCCTTTCTACAAAAGTTTTATTTAATATTTGAAAAAATTTAAAAGTAATAAGTATAATATCGAAGATAATAATTTTTAATATCTCGGATATTTTAGTCAAATATCTTACATAGTAAGTTTTAATATCTCGTTTTATTTGGGTTCAATATCTTGGATTATTTTGTTTAATATCTTTGATATTGCTAGACAAAATCCTGCTATACTGAACATTAACTGAAGCAGCATGGGACAAGAATTTGAATTCCATTGTATTTCTCTTTTAAAAGTCACAGTTTAAAATTGAAAAATTTTTTAATGAAAAATCTTGGAAATGGTAAATCTCGACTTAAAAAATTTTCAAATCCAATAGCTTTATAATAAAACTTTTATAATTAGATCATCTCACATTTAAACGTTTAACATTAAAACATCTAATACATGAATCTATGTTATATTTATCTCGCGGTTCGCGCTCTGTCTTTGTATCTTTCTTACACTTGTGCACAGATTTTTTTAAACTAAAAGTTAAGTCATCGACAACAGTAATTTGGTGATAGTGACGTATTTTTTGTTAAAGCATTGATATTAAAACAGACGTAGTTTCATTGTCTCTTTTGAAAAATGCGCCTTCTTTAAAAAACTTTGTTATTAAACATTTTACTTCATTTTCAATTTTATTTTTACGATTTAAACGTAGCACATACGGTCGAAATATCAGCCTTACCTTTTTCCAACTTATAATTAAATCCCTACGTCAGTGACCCACAAAACTTCGATAAACGAGGGTTTGGGCGGGGGTGGGAGGCGGTTAGTTTCAACCAAGAATCATAGCTGGTTAGTGTTTTATGATGAGAAGTTCAACCAATCTTCGGCAGCGTTGTGTTAAATGGGAGTTCATAGGATCTCATTTTCACATCCCCAGCTCACAGTGGGAAAAAATGACATTTTTGAATCAAAATAACGTTCAGCTCACAAATATTAAGCGATTTGAAAAAAAAAAATTTGAAAAAATCTTTTAAGATTTCTAAGAGAGTTTTCGAGCCTGATTTTTCAATTAGGTTTTAAATTTTTATAAATAAACAAGCAAATATGACGATAAATGGCTATTTTATCTATTTAACGTTCACAGTGCTCGTCAATAACAGGAAAAGTGTTGAAATCGTCTAAATATCATAAACTAATATTAGCTAAAGATGTTCCAATGTTATA
>NC_046661.1:39091510-39094029 GCF_010883055.1 Belonocnema kinseyi | reverse complement strand
TTGAAGAACAAAATTTTTTATAAACGAATTATTTGTTGAAAAAATGTCTTTCATGATGTTCCATAATCATACGTTTTTTCTAGTTATATTACAAGACATTTTATGGACAAATTCAGTAATCAGGCTTTTTCAATAGAAAAATTCGTTTTTTTCTATGTACATTTTTTGAAAATTGGAACTTCATGATATTTGCAGCAAAGTTAATAAATTGTTAATCAATCTTATGATCTTTTAAACGAATTTAATGAACAAATGCCGTATTCGGGCATTTGTCGGCTGGAAAATTCGATTTTTTCCTAGACAGTCTTTTCAGATGGGAACTTGATGGGAATTTAGAAACATTCATAATAAGTTAATAAATTTTATTATTTTTTTAAACAAATTTGAGTAACAAATGCATTAATCAGGCATTTGTCTACAGAAAACTTAGTTTTTTTTCTATGTCAACAGTTTTAATTAGGATATCGAAAAAAATAAATTTTCCATGGACAGATGCTCGAATAATGCATTTTTTTATTAAATTTGTTTTCAAAAATATAAAATTTATCAACCAATTATGAATTTCGCTGAAATCATGATGAATTTCCCATTTAAAAAGACTAAAATCCAAAAAAACGAATTTTTCCGTCCACAGATGCCCGAATAATGGATTTGTTTCTCAAATTTATTTTTAAAAATCATAAAATGTGTCAACTCATCATGAATGTTGTGACGTGGTATAATTTTATTATCCGTCACTTAAAACAGCCAGGTCAGAACCTTTCCCGACAATACTGAACGAGAGGCTATCACCATCCGGACGACCCAGACCATTTGGCAACAGAGTCGCTAGCGGGCACCGAGCCCCGTATCCGTAATGAGAAATTGAATTTTCATTGTATTAAATCTTTCTCATTGGAGTGTCACCAAAACAGGGCAAAGTAGGGAAAAAAGCACCTTTTTGGACAAAAATCGACCGACAGTGGAATTCTTAACAGATTTTGATTTTTTTTTAGAAATGACCGTAAGGGTTCCAGTTATACCAAGTAACTGCGGATATTTTAATTCGACTCAACGTAAATTTTTTATTTAACAACAAAGTTACAACTTTTTGTTGCTAAACTTTTCCGTGATACCATTTTTTCTAAGACTTTCAAATTCATTTAAAAAATGTCATAAATCAATTAAATAAGTAACTAAAAATAATTTTCAGTGGGTTTGAGTAACTACAAAAATTGTTAATAATGTTATAAACAAATTAATTCACAAAAGTCATTTTTTCGTGATTCGCAATGATTAGCTAATTTTAACCCATAGCTTTTGTATAAAGTATCACAGATAATGATGTGCGCTTACAACAAGTTAAGAATAGATAATGATTGCCAATTATTTAAACAATTTTTATAAACAAATGCACATTAGGACCATTTTTTCATGAATATGATTGATTTTTTTTTGCGGAATCAACTTGAAATGTCTTACCAAAGACACTTTGCTGTAATATTTTTCATAGTGATCGAAAAGTGTTGATTTTTTAAACAATGTTCATAAACAAATGCACATTTTGAAGATTTTTCCATGTATAGGGTTGATTTTTTTGTGGAATCAATTCGAAATGTCAAAATTCATTTGTCTGTCAGACATTCTGCTGGTATTAGCTCTAACTTTTCTAAAGCTCTTATTGTTTCCCTCTTGCGACTCTTCTGAATACCAACCAATTGGTAGCTCAAAAGATTGAATTATATCACTTCCGTGAATAAGCAGCTTATGTACTGATGGTGGCATTTTATACCAAGGATAAAAATGTATGCAAAGATCAGCGGTTTCAAAACAGTAAGTCTTCAATTTCGCACAATTAACTATCCTTCTGCACGTTATAGCTTGTAATATATCGTAGAATCTGGTGATCAGATCTTGATCCAAACCGGTTATTTTAGCAACCGATTTAGCTTTTCCTAAAAAGGCATGGGAAACATTTCCGGTATTTGTTGTTCCATAACCCTGCTTCACCACATCAACTATTAAGCCCAGTTTTGATCGTAATTTTATCTGAATACGTTCCTTTCCTCATTTTTTCATTTTCTTTTCTTCCCTTTCTCTTGCGGAAAAATTTTTAAAATCCATATTGTAGGAAACACGTAACAAATATTCCAGAACACGAATCCAGGCATGCAACGCCGAGAGACCAAATTTATAATGTGCCTCATTCAGTGATCCCAGATCTGAAACGAGACGTGGTCCAATACTATTACACGTCTATATCCGTGTGAATATGTCAGGAGACGATATAAATGCCTGGGTTGCGCGCGCAACCCATTTCTCCTCTTCTGAATTTGAAACTCGAAGGTGCACGATTGCCGGTCGGAACACTTCGGCGGTTCTATTTATATCTCTATCTGCTTTGAAATAAAATGAAGAGATGGAGATTTTAATATTTTCAGATTTCGATGCTGGGCTCGCGATTCTCATGATTTGAATACTTCGCACTCTTCTTTAATGCGTGTATTTTGAGATTACATTACTTCGCGTATAAAATATAA
>NC_046661.1:39083226-39091410 GCF_010883055.1 Belonocnema kinseyi | reverse complement strand
GTTTGAGATTTAAGCATTACAGACTCTCTTCATTACAATTTAGATAAAATTTTTAAAATAAATAAATCTCAATTGAAAAGGTTTAAAGAATAATTTTAATGAGATTATAAATGAGAGAATTTCAAATTAACGCAGCTTTTAAAATTCATGAATTAATGATTATTTTTAACTTAAATCGCTTATGCTTGTATATTTTTAGTAGTTTTGAATGTTAATTATTCATAGTCTTTGAGGGCCTCGAAAAGTTAGAAACGTGGGTGGTCTTTTATTTTATTTTTTTAAGTTTAGTTGCTTTAAGTTGTAAATGAATTTTCAACGGAATTGTTGAGTTATATTTTGCGAAAAGTTTCAAGTTTTTGAAAAAAGCAAATAAAAATACTTTACAACTCTAAATGATTAGAGTTAACTGTTAACAATTTTAAGAGATCTTTCAAGTTTAGAAGTGTTACAATTTGAAGTCTTGTTAACTTCAATTTCTTAGGCCGAAACATTTTTAATCTTAAACTTTAAAAAAATGTGCTACGCTTAAAATAATTAATAATTTCTATGTTTTTTATGTACACTTAGATTTCTTTATAAAAATTTATCATATATAACAACGAAGTGTGCAGGCTCTTCGTAATAATCATTTTGAACTTTTAAACCACCGACTTTTAATACTTATTATCAATTCTGCAATTATGACAGAACAGTTCGAAATGATTCATCGATTTTTTTCTAATATCCGCCACAACGTAACTAGTTCAGTAATTCCTTAAGTACACATTTTTTCCGTGTAGTTTTTTTAGTTTTGGGTCATGTTTGGGGCTCTGCGGGGAGGGTGGAGGTGAGTTGGAAATTGAACTTATTAGTATGGTTTTGTTTCGTAGACACTCCTCTTAAATCTCTAAAACACTTGGCACGTTTCGATGGAACCCTGGAACATGAGTTCAATTTTTCGAACATTTAAAATTCCCCTATGTTAATTGAATGGGCTCAAAAGGCGTTTTTTGGACCACCCTCACACATATAAACACACACATATAGCGTTGTTTTATTTGTTATTTACGGATTATTTGTCAGAAATATTAGGATCTGCCCCTGGTCGTTCGATTTTGAGAAAAGTTGGTAAAATTATAATGCTACATGAAAGGCATTTATTTTGGTCCCAAAGTATTTTAAAAAATTTTCAAACTTGTGAAAGCTACGCCATGTTGAACTTCGGGGTAACATTTTTTTTAATTATCAATGTTTCTGGAAACGATAATTGGATTTTGATCCAAATTCGTCTCATTAGACGTGAAAGTATATATTTTCAGAATATAATACAATCAATTTTTTTGTAATTTTTTTCGAAAAAAGTCCAAAAATCAATTTGATTCGATTTCTCGTGAATTTATCCCCTTTTAATTTGTCTTAAATACGGATAAAATGATTCCTTGTGAAATCACCTTTATTTTCAGAAAAAAATGCATGGAGACTCTATTGGGTCCCATGATATCATCATTTTAGGGATTGTCCATATATTACGTAAGACGTTTTTCTGTTGTTTGAATAAAGACGAAAATAATATTTTTATCAAGTTGAAAAGGACACAGCGATATAAACAAAAGAAAAATGTCTTACGTAATATATGGACGATCCCTTAGTGAGACTACGCGGCCAATATTGACACCACGTAATATTGATAAGAAGCGAGCGTCCATTCTTCTAATGCTCACAGATCACGTCACTGTAATATCTTGGGACCCAATAGTGTCTTCATGATTTTTCTTTTTGAAGAAAGGTGATTTCAGCAGGAATCTTTTTACCCATATTCGAGAAAAATTGAAAGAGGAGAAATTCACGAAAAATGTAATCAAAATTTGTTTTGGAGTTTTTTCCGGGTTAAATTAAATTTCTTTTTGACTGTATTATATTCTTAAAATAAATCATTTCGACTGTGTCCAATTTGGATAAAAATCCTATTATGAAATATTCATAATACAAAAAAATGTGACACTGAAATTCTACATGGCATAACTTCTGCAATTCAAAAATTTTCAAAAATTCTTTAGACCCAAAATTTCTTTTGTATATCATTATATTCTTATTTCGGTTAGAGCTTTGTATTTTTCCTGGTATACGGGAAATTGATTCTACTATAATTTATCTATAGTGGCAACTTTCACCAAGCGATGCTTAGAACTTGAGTTATTTCAGAAAAACTATCATTTTTGTTTGAAAAAATTATACGCTCAAAATCGACTTGCGAGGGCCCCTAGCGGACCGAGTAAACGGAACGGATACTCTGCAGAGTATCCTCATAGTATCCACATAGTATCCCTTCCATATCTATGTAATGCCAACTCAAAAAAACAGCAAGATCAACTTCTAAATTTACGAAATTCGGATTTTACGTTAAAATTTCCATTAGAAGGTGACGGAGTAGTCGCAATAGTTGTTTTTTTTATAACAGCAACAAGTTAAAAATATATAAGACGTATAATGCCTGTTAACTGCTACACTTCAAACGCATCAAATGTAAGTAGCAGTCAACAGGCGTTATAGGTCTTATATTTTTTTAAACTTTTTACCGTTGTAAAAATACAGAAGGAATACTATGTGGATATTATGAGGATACTCTGTAGAGTATCCTTTCCGTTCACTCGGTCAGCAGTTATTTTTCGATGAAAATTCTTACTCGGGGGGTTTTGAGGTCACTGAGCACGAATCTGCAACTAGAATTCTAATGTTTCAATTCCAAAATTCTGAATCCAAGATGGTGGATCATCAATTTTTTTAAACATATACTTTGCTTTAAAATTAACAAATCGAGGGTTTTTAAGGTCGCTGAACATGAATTTGAAATCAAAATTTCAATTTTTCATTATCCAAGGTGGCGAATCTTTTTTTTAAACATATACTGAAATCGCCATTTTCGATCACAAAAAATTGAAAATTTAATTTCAGATTCATGCTTTCATGCTTAGCGATCCCAAAAATTCCCAAGTTACTAATTTTAGAGCGAAATACGTGTTTTTCAAATTTTTGTGTCCTGCCATTTTGAATTCGCCATCCTAAATTAAAAAAATTTAAATTCTTTTAATAGATTTGTACTCAGCGACCCCAAGTACGCCCGAGCAAAAATTTTCAGCGTAAAATACTATTTTTTAACGCTTTTCGTCCAGATCAAAAAAGGAACTGTGTTCTGTAAACATTGTTACAGGATGGTGACAGAATTGTTCTAGAACAAAAAGGTAACAGTGTTATAGAACACTGTGACAATATTGTGACCGAACTGTTCTAGAACAAAAATGTAACAGTGTTATAGAACACCGTGACAAAATTGTGACAGAACTGTTTTCGAACTATGTGACAGCACTATTTTGTAACAGTTGCTATGGAATTGTTCTAGAACAAACCGACCACAGACGCTCTATAATATTTGTTTCAAGTTTATTCTGGAACTGTGCCATAACAGTGTTAAATCGAAGTTCTAGAACCCTGTTACAAGTGTGTTCTAGAACAAATTAGGACAAAACATTAGTTCACTAACACTATGATTGAGTTGACCCTTGCAAATACCCCTAATGTTGATATCTCGGACGTATAATTTTTGTTAGTCGAGACTGCGTACGCACTATCCCGGTTCAAAAAATATCCATCGGGATATAAAAATTTCCGCCTCGCAGGATATTCCGACGGGTTGTCCCGAGAATAACACGGGACATAAGTGGGGTCAAATCGAATCACCCGGGATATCCTATTGCTATGAGGGGTACATAACATTGTACCATATTCGATAAATAACAGTTCTATAACTGTTATAGAATTGTTATAGATTTTTTACAACGCAGCGTACTAAAGTTTTAGAATTGTTCTAGAAATATTACAGATCGGTTGTCACAGCGTTCTAGATCTGTTACACAATTATTACATAACACTGGTAACCGAGTTCTAGAATTGTTCTAGAAATGTTATATATCGTATATCACAGAGTTCTAGAACTGTTACAGAATTTTTCTAACGTATGGGGGATGACATAGTTACTCGCATGCTCATAACCTATTACCAACCTGTTCTACAACACGTTCTTTTGTATTCTTGAACAGTTACAGATCATTTCTGCAACCATATATGCTGGGCCTTAGATTACAATTTTCATCAAAATCGATCGACAAAGAAGATTGGAAATGAATTTCTTCGAAAAAAACGCGTTTTTTTGTCATTTGTTCATTTATAACTAATGAACGGCAAATAAAATATTAATTTTTATCAAGTAGTATTATAGAAAAAGCTCTTAGATAATAGAAAAGTCTGTAAAAGTTTATAAGCACCAAAAATTATAAGTTTGATAAATAAAAATAGGGGCTAGAATAGGTGGTTCGTGTACGGACCACTATGCAGCTAAGGATTAATTCTGTTATGGGTTCTGAAAACCCGGTAGATGCTGAGAAAAAACGTTTTTCAAAAACTAATATTTTACCACAGTTTTCGCCATTTTTCGAAAACATAAGAAGGGACAAAGATATTATAAACGAACATGCGGTACGCGGTGTCAGAGTGGGGGAACTGCATATATATATAGAACATCACATTTTCTGACCTATCGAGGAGCTGCCCTCACCATACTACGGAGCCGATAGACCGGTTTTCTCATTCTGGGGAATATATGATTGTAAAACAGTAGAAAGATTTTTTGAGGTTAGAAAAGTTTGAAATGTATCACTCAAATTTTTTCAGATTTGAAGCTTAAGCCAGATTTTCTCTACAGTCTTTTTACAAAATTATAAAAAAAAGTTTTCTCAGAAAACCGATTTTTAAAAATAAAAAATAAGAAAGTAGAAATAAATGTGAGATAAACCAGTGCTAAAAAATCTGTCTTTCATAATATTTTATTTCTTTTATTAATTGAAATAATGAAATATTTACACCAAAGAAAGAACTTTTTTAACGTTCAAAGTTAAAAAAAATATTGTTTGAATTTAAAATTAAAATAATTGAAAAAATATACACTGTGAAAAAAAGTCTGGTCATTTTACCACTTTCAGAGTAGCTCCGATTGTTACCTACTCTCAAAGTAACGTTTTCACTCACAATAACGTATATTCACTTTAAGTTTGGAATTTAATTTTTAGGCCATTCAAGTTTCCAGGCAGATTCTGTAAAATCACAAATGCATGAGGAATTTTAGGTGATGTTATTCTAATGAAAAATATTTGTGTTTTTATTCAACATGGTAACTTCAGCATCTACATGAGAAATCTGAATGTTGGTTATTTGACTAGAAATTGTAAATTTCCCTTTCAAATAAGGAATACAGCAGAAAGCAGTTTTTTAAATAAAAAACTTCTTGTTTAATTTTTTTTATCAATTTTGCAAATAAATTGTTTCCAACATTTATACCGTTCTGAAACACGCTCTCTTACACATAATTTTAATTTTAACATTTTTTCATTGTTCTCCACAACTTTGAAACTTTACAATTACTTGTACTTATACTGGTTCAGAGCTTTGCCATTACGCCGCGTTATCAATCATCAAATTTAAAGATGTGAGATTACTTTGGAAAAACGAATTTTTAACAGTTTAAATACTTTTACCAGCGTCAACAAATTCAAAACTCTAAAAGTAGGTCCACTTATAACCTACTCTGAAAGTCACAGATTCACAAGCAGAAACTGTACTTCTACAACGCCTTGCTATACTGTCAGTCCAAAAGTAGTACTTACTTACAAGATTGGTTGGAACTTCTAACATGCAGGTGGTATTCGCCAGTGGCGGACCCAGAAAAATATTTCGGGGGAAGGGGATATATATGTATATACCATGCATAGCTTAGCGGTGTCGGCCTTTATTCCGTAAGGCCATAAGTTTCGGGGCGCGGGGTTGATACCCCTAAACATCTGCCCTGGATCCGCCACTGGCATTGACCCTATAATCAAAGTACACTGTAAAATATAAAAAATTGTAACACTTAGAACGCTAAAATTTCCAAACAAACTTGTAACTTTACTACTTTTAGACTTTATTTGCAAAATTGATAAAAAATATTGAACAAGAATTTTGTTATTTAAAAAACTGCTTTCTGCTGTATTCCTCATTTGAACGGGAAATGTACCATTTCTAGTCAAATTACCTTTATTCACATTTCTCATGTAAATGCTGCAGTTACCATGTTGAATAAAAACACGGATATTCTTGGTTAGAATACCCAGGAAAAAAACCCATTTGCATATTCAGAAAGTTAAAATTGAATCAGTTTGCGAGTATGTGAATCGGTCATTTCCTTAAGCAGCTTCGAATCTGCGATGTACTGAAATGACAATTTCAAGTAAGGCCATATTGAATCGGTTTCCCTCTTTTTGAATGAAAACGTCATTTTGGGTTAAGCTGTCATATTTCACACGAATTTTTAAATGTATAAATTATCGAAAGATTAAAAGAAATCATGCGCAAGGCTACTAGATTCCTTTTGCTATTTCAGTTCTAGATGTTGTAAAAACGTTTACGGTATATAAGTCAGGCAAGAAAATAATAACGACTAAAGGTATCTAAAAACCAATCGGCGGCAATCTGTAATTCCAGTGACAGATACACAATTCAGAAGCCTTTCCAGTTCATTCAAAAGAAGTGAATGGATTTTGTTTCCTGGAAACATCACGTAAAATTCATAATGCATTTGTAATTTTACAGAATCAGTCTGGAAACTTACGTAACCTAAAAGTAAAATTCCATAATGAAAGTAAATATTCGTTATTGTCAGTGAAAACGTTACTTGTAGAGTAGGTAATAATTGAACCTACTCTGAAAGTGGTAAAATTACCAGAATTTTTTTTACAGTGTAGTAAAATTGCAAAAATTTTTTGTTAGTAATTTTAGCCTTCTTAGTGGTACAATTCTTTTATTTTTTACAGTATGTTTCTGGATAAGATATTTTAGTTGAAAATATACATAGTATTTTTTCAAATTACAAAAAATCTTCCGAAAAATCGAAGTGTTAATTTAAAAAATTAAAAAGCAGCTTTGAGATAAATTAGTGCTGACTTAAATCCTGCAAAATTTGTTTCGAAAATGTGATTAGTTTTAAGGAAAATTTAGGGAGACTTTTTTTTCCGTTTATTTTTATTTATATTTTATTTATTTTTATTTATTTTTTCCGTTTATTATAGATTATAAAAATCCGAAAAAATTGGGTAGAATTTTTTGACATCTAGCTAGTAAAAAGAAAAACTTCCGAAAATTTCAAAACTGCTTTTAGGTTATCAATACAATTTACAAAACATTAACTGTAAAATGTTCATATTTTTAAGCCTTCAGTTTAACAACTCAAATTTCAACGTTAAAATTTGCCTGATTTTCAGCATATTAATACAAGATGATGAATTTCAAATGTTGATGAATTTCATTTTTGCATTAAATTAAGTAAGTCACTTAATTTCAGCCAGAAATATAACTTAAGTACAGTGTCTCCTATCTGATATACGAGTAATATGATGAGTAACTGATAGGTATGTTGATTTTGGGATGATTTTCATTCGCGCGCTCTGAAATTCAATTTGTGCTGACAGAAAGGCGTGCGCGAAATACGATGCGGAGATGCGCAAACAGACGGATTTCGGCGATTTTAGAAGAGGCGCCAAGAGAGCAGCTGAGAGTAGCCAATATGGCTTCGATAGCGTTGGATAGTACATAAAGCAGTTGACCTTCAACCAAGCGCGTTACTTAAAGTCATGTTATAATCATGAGTTGTCATTCAATTGGCGAATGTTCCTATTGGTTACATCTGAAAGTCAACCGCCTGTTTCTTTTACTGAAATTCAGATTTTTGTATTACTGTAAGTACGAGGGTAGTTCAATAAGTCCTTAGAATGAAGTATAAAAACAATTTTTTTGGGTAAATTTTTTTTATTTTTCAAAATAATCTCCTTGGAGCTCTATACACTTGGTCAATCGCTTTTCAAGTTTTTTTAATCCTTCAGAAAAGTGCGTTTTCGGAAGTTCCTCAAAATAAGCACTTACAGAGGCAATGACGTCTTCGTTGTCTGGAAATCTCTGTTCACCGAGCCATTTTTTCAAGTTTGGAAATAAGAAGAAGTCACTGGGGGCTAAATATGGTGGATACGGTGGGTGTTCGACCAATTCGAATTTTAGTTCTTCAATGTTAGCCATTGAAACGAAGCATGTGTGAACTCGGGCGTTGTCGTGATGAAAGAGAATTTT
>NC_046661.1:39081839-39083126 GCF_010883055.1 Belonocnema kinseyi | reverse complement strand
TATAATAGTCTTATTTAAATCTTGATCCGCATTTGAAAGAAATTAAAGAAATTGGTGATTTTGGAATTCATCTTGTTTGGATAAAAACTCAATTATTTGATTAAAAAATTAATTTTTTGTTGAAAATGTAACTATTTTGTAAAAAGTCCTCTTTTCTATCAAAAGTTCAACTACTTTGTTAAAATTTTTATTTTTTTTATTTGAAGGTTCATCTCTTTCATTGAAAATACACTTTTGAAACTGACAATTAATCTATACCATTTTTGGTTATAAAATCATGTATTTTGTTAAAGATTCGTCTTTCTTTGTAGAAATTAAATTGCTTTATGGAAAATTTATACTTTTTGATTTAAAATTACATTTTTCGGTTAAATTATCAACTGTTAATATTTTTTGGTTGCAAAGTCGTTTTGTTGTGAATGCAACTATACTGTTAAAAATTAAAATCATAATTTTTGGGTGGAAAATTCGATTATTCACTTAAAGTTGAACTACTTATTAAAAAAATTAATTTTTTCTTATTAAGGATTCATAATTACAGTTGAAAATTCAACTATTTGCCTTTAAATGAGGTTGAAAATTCAACTTTTTTGTAGATAATACTCTTTTTGACTTTAAAATTTAAAAAATTATTAAAATTAAATTGACCTTTTTTAGTAGAAATTTAATCTTTTTGGTTGAAAATGTATCATTTTTGGTCAAAAATGCAATTGTTTGGTTAAAATATTAACTGCACATCTTCTTGAGTTGCAAAGTCGATTATTTCACTAAGAGTTGAACTACTTTGTAAAAAAAATAATTTTTTAACAAGGTTTTTTTAATTATGGTTAAAAATTTAACTATTTGGTTGAAAGTTTAACTCTTTGATTGAAAACACATATTTATTAGCTTAAGAAATTTAACTTTTTATAGATAATTCGTCTTTTTGACTTTAAAATTAAATAATTTCGTTTAAAATTCATGTATTTTGTTTGAAATTTGTCTTTTTTTTGTAGATCATTATTTTTTTTTTGTCGAAAATCCTTATCTGAAAATGTAACTATTATAGGATTGATTAAAAATTAATCGTATATATTGGATAAGTTTGAAAATCGTTTTTTTATAGAACATTAATCTTCTTAGTCAAAAATTCAGCTTTTACTTTGAAAATTTAACAATTTTGTTGAAAATTTTTTTTTTTTTTCATTGTCCAATTTAATTTTTTATCATAACTTTTATCTGGAAATTGAACTATTCCATTTTTGGTTAAACTTTATCCTGTAAATTTTATTAGTTAAAACACCAATT
>NC_046661.1:39080401-39081739 GCF_010883055.1 Belonocnema kinseyi | reverse complement strand
AATTGGTGTTTTAACTAATAAAATTTACAGGATAAAGTTTAACCAAAAATGGAATAGTTCAATTTCCAGATAAAAGTTATGATAAAAAATTAAATTGGACAAGGAAAAAAAAACAAATTTTCAACAAAATTGTTAAATTTTCAAAGTAAAAGCTGAATTTTTGACTAAGAAGATTAATGTTCTATAAAAAAACGATTTTCAAACTTATCCAATATATACGATTAATTTTTAATCAATCCTATAATAGTTACATTTTCAGATAAGGATAAATAATTTTTAACGGAAAAAATTTATTTTCAACAAAGTTGTTGAATTGTCAAACAATCAGATGAATTTTCGCCAAAAAAAAAATAATGATCTACAGAAAAAAGACAAATTTCAAACAAAATACATGAATTTTAAACGAAATTATTTAATTTTAAAGTCAAAAAGACGAATCAAAGAGTTAAACTTTCAACTAAATAGTTAAATTTTCAACCATAATTGAAAAACCTTCTTTAAAAAAAGTATTTTTTTACAAAGTAGTTCAACTCTTCGTGAAATAGTCGACTTTTTAACCCAAGAAGATGTACAGTTCATATTTTAACCAAACAATTGCATTTTTGGCCAAAAATGATACATTTTCAAACAAAAAGATTAAATTTCTACTAAAAAAAGTCAATTTAATTTTAATAAATTTTTTAATTTTAAAGTCAAAAAGAGTATTATCTACAAAAAAGCTGAATTTTTAACCTAATATAAAGGCAAATAGTTGAATTTTCAACTATAATTATGAATCCTTAATAAGAAAAAATTAATTTTTTTAATAAGTAGTTCAACTTCAAGTGAATAATCGAATTTTCCACCCAAAAATTATGATTTTAATTTTTAACAATATAGTTGCATTCACAACAAAACGACTTTGCAACCAAAAAATATTAACAGTTGATAATTCAACCGAAAAATGTAATTTTTAATCAAAAAGTATAAATTTTCCATAAAGCGATTTAATTTCTACAAAGAAAGACGAATTATTAACAAAATACATGATTTTATAACCAAAAATGGTATAATAGATTAATTGTCAGATTAAAAAATGTATTTTCAACGAAAGAGATGAACCTACAAATAAAAAAAATAAAAATTTTAACAAAGTAGTTGAACTTTTGATAGAAAAGAGGACTTTTTACAAAATAGTTACATTTTCAACTAAATAATTAATTTTTTAATCAAATAATTGAGTTTTTATCCAAACGAGATGAATTCCAAAATCACCAATTTCTTCAATTTCTTTCAAATGCGGATCAAGATTTAAATAAGACTATTATAATATCACATAATTATAATATCATCATTATT
>NC_046661.1:39075642-39080301 GCF_010883055.1 Belonocnema kinseyi | reverse complement strand
CGCCAATTAGCACAAATGGTAAGTTCCGACAGTGCCTACAAGTGTGCCTACTGGCCGCTAAATGGCAATACCGGTTTCATATGTATACACCTGGTAGTTGTACTCTTTCTTTACAAGAGAATCAGTTTCGTTAAGGAAATTAAATTTAATTGTCCTACAGAAATTGACAGATGAAGGCGTTTTGTTCGTCCAAATAATATCATCATCTCCTTTTAATTTAAGAGGGACGAAGGAAATCAAAAAGAAAGATTTATCCGTGAAAAGGCTTTTGTGATAGTTGATGTTTTCTTAACTCTCAGAATCACTGTTATAAGATTCATCGTTTGCATCCACATCATCACTCTTCTTTGACCACTTTTGCCGTGTCATCTGATGCGCAGAAGCACCGTCCATACCCCACTTTCCAAAGAGCACTAGTTTTTCACCAAAAAGATTAACTCACCGTTTCCTGGATAACAAGCTTCTTTCGCTTCGGAGATCTTTAAATACGGCGGATATGAATCATTGCCAGTTATTTCTTCATTGTACTTTGTTAGCTTTTCGTATTTCCTCTTCGACAGACCTAAATTCCCGTACATCTCTAAGATTCATTGTAATTTATTCTCGACATCATCTTCCTTACGAAACTGCGTCCCAGATTTGTTATCGGACTCATTTTTGATCAATGAAAGTGCTTTGGATAATTCTTCCTTGCTATAATTTGAAGAAAGTTCTTGGATGCGCCTTTTCTTCGTCTTTTCGGATCCATCTTCAAATGATAATCGTGGTCTTGCTCTCTTTAGAAAATTTGTTAAACCTTTTGTTTGGATAGGTGGGCAAGGAAAAGTTACCTTGAACTCTGCTTCTAAGAATGCAGCATGATTTTGAACAAACAATGCTTTTTTCCTACAGCCACTTTTCCATTTTCTATTATACAAAGGCATAAAAGAGTCAACCAATTTTTTTCTTATAATCATTAACTGACTTTCATCAAGAGAAGACGTAGCATTAATATTATCCAAAATCAAATCTACTTTGTTACATTTTGATTGTGGATCGCTATTCCAAATGATGTCACATAAGTGCTGATTTTTTATTCTGTATTCCATGTTAAAAAATACTTCGAAGGATTCCCTCAATCTCTCGGTAGAAACACGCAGTCTATTTGTGAACGTCTTCCATGAAGCAAAATAAAACAAATGCAGAAAGACAAATCAACAACGACTTGAAGTAGCTCCTGCTACATCCAACTGTTTTTAGGTATAGTTGATACCAAAAACAATTTATTTGTAGCTGCAGTAGCTTCAAGTCGTTCCTGATTTTGTTTGCTTCATTTGTTTTATTTTATTTAAAGAAAGATTTATTTGCAAGCGGTATTTGCCAAGACATTTTCAGTTCATTCTACAAAAAAATCTAGCCTATTAAAAAAAATGGTAAAAATGTGCATTTGTTCATAAATTTTTTAAAAATAATTACTAGTTTCTGTAACTATTAAAAATATGTCAGCAAAGAGTCTTTTACAAGACATTTTGCATTGATTCCGCAAAAGAAAATCAGAGATATTCATGAAAAAATGGTCAAAATGTGCATTTGTTTATAAAAATTGTTTAAATAATTGGCAATTTTTATCTATTTTTAACTTATTGTAAGCGCACATCATTATCTGTGATACTTTATACAAAAGCTATGGGTTAAAATTAGCTAATCATTACGAATGATGAAAAAATGACTTTTGCGAAATAATTTGTTTATAACATTATTAACAATTTTTGTAGTTACTCTAACCCACTGAAGATTATTTTTAGTTACTTATTTAATTGATTTATGACCTTTTTTAATGAATTTGAAAGTCTTAAAAAAATAGTACCATGAAAAATTTTAGCAACAAAAAGTTGTGACTTTGTTCGATTTTTGTCCAAAAAAAGTGCTTTTTCCCACTGTGTGCCCTCGTGATTTCATCGTGCCCTGTGAACACCCATCTCAAGGAGCTTTGCAATTTATTTTATTTTTTCCGGCCTTGTATAGGGCCTGTCGGGGATGCGGCCAGCTATCGGTCTTAGACCGAAAATTCCGGCTAGGCCGGTTAAATTCCGGCCAGGTGGCAACCCTAATGTAAAGAAACAAACACATGCAAATCAACTGATACCTTTCAAAGCTCTGATTTGTGCATGAGCTAAGGGTTTGTGTGGAAGGTATGAGTGGTGTGTAAGGGTGGAATGCTAGAAGGTACAATTGTGATGGTTACTTCGGGAAAATAGAAAATTAATTTACATTGTATTTCGGGGGTGGGTCCTGGCTAAATAGGAAAGTGTGGTTAGGTTTGCAAAAGAGTGGGGCAATTTCGTGATCAGGAATTTAGAGTTTCATGGCGGACAAAAGTGGTTCACGTAGGGCTGGGGGATGTTAGGGGTGAGAAAAGTGTGTCTGCAGGGGATGTGAGCAGTGAACTAGGGCAAAGTGCTGGTAGTGAATTAGACGGACAGGAAATTTTCCAGAAGGACACAACAGCCAGCTGTGCATGGCCCGGTGTCGAGTGGCGCGTCAGACAGGCGGAAGAATCGGAGCGAAGGAAGCAATAAGGCAAGGAAGAGAGCGTCCAGTGCAAGCGAGGGGAAGGATCTCTTGAAGAGGAAAATGGGAAAGCAAAGTGAGTCTGGAGAAAAGCGCGTTAGAGAGTTCATTTAAAAAAAGCGGACGAACACGTAGGTCCCCCCCCCCCCTAAAAATGGGAGGACAGGCGGAGAAGGCGGCTCTCGGGTTGCTGATAGGCGAGATCAGAGGGTTGAGCGAGTAAGTAAGAGGGTTTAAGTAGCAAATGGAAAGTATGAGGGAGGACCTGAGGGTAAGGGATGAGAGATGGAAAAAGGAAGTAAAAGAGATGAGGGGGAAAGTAGAAGGATTGCAGAGGGAGTTGGCGTCGGTAAGAAAGAAAAAGAGGATAAAATAGAAGAGGTGGAAGAAGATATTAGGGTGTGGAAGAAAAGGACGGATAAAAGGCTGGTAAAGATGGAGGTCAGGTCGGGAATGAAAGTAGTGGACAGGGGGGAGGGTGTGAAACTAGGTATTTTGGAGAAGGTATAGATTAAGATAGAAGAGAAAGTGGGAGAGTATTGGAATGAAAAGGAGGAGAAATCGGATAAGATATGGTCAATGGAGTTGAGCATGTAGAGAAGAGAGAAGGCAGATAGGAAAAATAATATAGTAATAAAAGGGTTGAACCTAAAGAACGGGGAAGAAAGGGGGTGGAAGCGCTGCTACAGAACATAGGGTGGGTTAAAGGAAAGATGGGGAAAGTTAGGATGAAGGGGAGAAAGGACAATGAAGTGGCGGTGGTGGAATTGGAGAGCTGGGAAGAAAAATTGGGGGTAATGCGTAACAAAAATAGAATAAAAGACAAGAAGGTTTTCATCGATCAAGATTTGACGAGGAAGGAAAGGGATGTGCAGAGAATGCTAAGTGACAGGGCTAGGAAGGAGAGGAGCAAGGGGAGCACAGCGAAGGTAAGGTATCGGTAAATAAAAATAGAGGAGAAAATGCGAGTATAAGACGAGGAGAAGGAGGTGTTGAAGGAAGTGCAGGAGAATTTGTATCGTAGGAAATAGGGGGTGGGAGTAAATCAAGGGGGAATAGTGTTAAAAGTCATCAGAAAGGAATGGGATAGAGTACCGTGAAAGTTGGTAAGGTGGTATAGGTGGAGGCTACCATACGCCGTCAAACTAAAGAGGAAAGGAAGGACTAGAGGCAGAATTATGACAGGGGTTATGGATAGATTAGAGGAAGAAGTCCATGGAGAGGGAGAGGGGCAGGGCGTGCAAATGAGGGCTATAAAGATAGGAGAGGTAATGCATAAGTTTGTGGCTGTGTACAATAAGGATGGGATGGAAAAGATTAAAGAAAGGGTGGAAAACTTACTAGGAGAGAGATATAAGGGTTTGGTGGTACTGGGGGGGGGCTCTAATACGAGAATTGGAAGGGAAGGGAGTCTGTACCGGGAAGGGGAGAGCTTCGAAAGAAAATCGAAGGATAAGATGATAAATAATGAGGGGGAGATTCTAAGAGACTGGATGGAGGGCAGAGTCTGGGTGGTGGCAAATGGTAGAGTAAAAGGAGACGAAGAGGGAGAATACACGTATGTGAGTAAGATGGATGTATCGGTGATAGACTATGTGATTATGAATATGCAAGGTTGGGAGGATATAGGGAAATTCGCAGTGGAAGAGAGGATGGAATGAAACCATCAGCCATTAAATTTGTGGATAGAGGGGGAGGTGGGCGAAAGGCAGGGTGGGGAAGAAGGGTCGTTAGGGGAGAGGGTGTCATTGACGAGAGAGGCGATAGAAGAGTATCAGGAGCAGTTGGGCAACGTAAGCTTTAAGGGGGAGTATGTGTACGAGATGTGGGAGGATCTAAAAGAGAAAGTGAAAGGTTCTATGCAAAAGAAGGTATTTAGGAAGAATAAAAAAGGAATGGTGAAGTCATGGTGGGATAGGAAATGTAAAATGATGAAGAGGAAGGTGAAAAAGAAGTACAGGAAGTGGAAGGAAGGAACCGCGAAAAGGGGAGAGTACGTAGAATTTAGGAAAGAGTTTAGAGCGATGTGTAAGACGAAGGATCAGGAAAAGGAAAAAGAGCTGAAAGAGTCAATAGATGGTTTTGGAAATTTTATTTGGGGGGGGGGGG
>NC_046661.1:39073847-39075632 GCF_010883055.1 Belonocnema kinseyi | reverse complement strand
AAGAGCCTAAAATGAGTCTTCAATTCGGGTGTACTCAAGTTTTAGATTAGAACACATTTTATTTTCAGGGTAATTTTTTTGATAGGGGTTGTTTTTGAAAAATTGCGCCATGGGTCATTCAAAAGCCTTTAATGAGCCTTCAATGGTGATGCACTCAATTTTATGATGAGTGCATATTTGGTGCACTCTATCAGTACTCTTAAGTAAGGGGTAGGTCTTTAATGTCAAAGGATGGTTTTGAAAAATTGATTTTGGGGGCATTTTAGAACCGTTTTTAGAACTGTTTAGGGTAATTTATTTATGGTAGGGGTGGTTTTTGAAAAATTTCTCCATGGTCCAGCCAGAGCCTTTAATGAGCCTTCTATTCTGATATACTCTGTTTTATGGTCAGTGCATATTTGGTGCACTTTCTCAGCACTTTTAAGTGAGGGGTAGATTTTTAATATCAAGGGATGTATTTTGAAAATTTATTTTTGGCGCGTTGGAGACCCTAAAATGAGCCTTCAATTCTGGTATACTCATTTTCAGATTAGTGCATATTTAATTTTTAAGGTAGTTCATTCATAATAGGGGTTGTTTTTTTTTAATTCGCCGTGAGTCATACAAGAACCTTTAATGAGCCTTAAATTTTAATATACTCAGTTGTATGATTAGTGCATATTTAGTGCACTTTATCAGCACTTTAAAGTAAGGGGTAGTTTTTCAATATCAAGGAATGATTTTGGATAATTGATTTTTGAGGCGTTGAAGAGCCTAAAATGAGTATTTAATTCAGATGTACTCAATTTCAAGATTGGTGCATATTTAATTTTTAGGATAGTTTATTTATGATAGGGGTTGTTTTGGAAAAATTGCGCCGCCGATCATACAAGAGCCTTTGACGAGCCTTCATTTCTGATATGCTCAGTTTTGTGATCAGTGAATATTTAGTGCACTTTATTAGCACTTTTCAGTAAGTGGTAGTTTTTGAATATCAAGGGATGGTTTTGGAAAATTTATTTTGGGGACGTTGACGAGCCTACAATTAGCCCTGAATTCTGGTGTATTCAGTTTTAAGATTAGTGCATATTTAATTTTTAGGGTAGTTTATTTATGATAGAGGTTGGTTTTGAAAAATTGCGCCGTGGTTCATGCAAGGGCCTTCAATGAGCCTTTAATTCTGATGTACTCAGTTTTATGATTGGTGCATATTTAGTGCACTTTGTCAGCACTTTTACGTAAGTGGTAGTTTTTTAATATCAAGAGAGGATTTTGGAAAATTGATTTCGGAGGCGTTGGAGAGCTAAAAATGAGCCTTCATTTTTGGTTTGCTCAATTTTTAGATTAGATCGTATTCAATTTTTAGTTTAGTTTATTTATGATAGGGGTTATTTTTGAAAAATTGCGCCATGGGTCATGGAAAGCCTTCAATGAGCCTTCAATTCTGATGTACTCAGGTTTATGATGAGTGCATATTCAGTGCACTTTATCAGCACTTTTAAGTAAGGGGTAGTTTTTTAATGTCAAGGGTTGGTTTTGGAAAATTGATTTTGTGGGCATTGGAGGGTCTAAAATGAGCCTTCAATTCCGGTGTACTCAATTTTTAGATGAGTGCATATTTTTTTTTTAGGGTATTTTTTTATGATAGGGGTTGTTTTTGAACAATTGCGCCGTGGGTCATGCAAGAGCCTTAAATGAGGCCTCAACTATGGCATAAGTCTGACGTTCTTTATGCAAAATGGTACATTCAGCTTTACCCACATAGAGTGTGGGGATGGCCGTGTGGTCGGCCGCAGGTACCGGAAA
>NC_046661.1:39069689-39073747 GCF_010883055.1 Belonocnema kinseyi | reverse complement strand
ATTCTAGATTAAACTAGACCTCTATAGTTTACACTGAAACGTGTTTCAATTCAATTTTTAAATCAAATCTTTGACATGGAAAGATAAAAGTTTGTTTAATTTAAACGAAAGTTTTTATTTAAATAAGTTCTCCTACTTTTTATATGTGGATCAAGAGGCACAAAGATATACCTCAATTTCTATTTTATACAAAACCTACTTTATGTTTTATGTTAGCTTATTTATTTATTATACAATAAGTGGACGTTTAAGAGTTATTAAAAAGTTTTAAAATGATTCAAGAATAATTTAAATTTTGAAAATATTGCAATAAAATTTAAATAAAAAGTACATTTTTGAAGATAACGTACAACACATTTAGAAGTTTTGCAAGCGTTTTGAAAGGTTTCAAGAAAATGATAAATTTTCTTTAGTTTCATAGACAAATTTTATTGATAATTTGTTTTAATGTGAAATACAATAATTTTTTATATTTCAAACGTCTTGAAAACTTGGCCCAAAAAGAATCTGGAAGATTCTGAGGTATTTTTTTCACTTTGCAGTTTTTTTAATTTCAGAAGAAATTAAAAATATTTAAAAAGATATTTGAAGTGTTTTTAAAGTTTGGAAAAAAATTTAAAGGTTATTTATAAGTTGAAAAGAATTAACAAGATTTTTAATCAAATGTAGATTTTTGAAAATGTCGAAAAAAGTGGGAATACTTAAAATGATTTTTTATTCTGACTAATTAATTGTCAAAGAGAATTAAAAAAGATGAAAAAGCTTTTAAAAAGGTCGGAACAAATTTAGACGATATATATGCAATTCTTGTAATTTTTTACTTTTATCCAATTTTTTTAATTCGAGTTAGTTCCAAAGACTTTCAGGAATTTTTAACAAAAAGTACATTTTCAAAGATAGAGAACATAACATGTAGAAGCCTTTCACATGTTTTAACAGATTTCAAGAAAATTAAAAATTTTCTTAAGTTTTCTAGAAAAAGTTCAATTGATTCTTTTTCTTTTTGAAAAATTAATTTGAGGAGAATATTCAAAGAAGATTTCAAAATATTTAAAAACATTTACAAACTTTTCATTAAAGACTGTGGAAGGTTTTTAGGTAATGTTTTCAATTTTTCAGATTTTTTTAAGGCAAAATTCGAATTATTTTAAAAGATATTAAGCATTTCTTGAAGTTTTAAAAATATGTTAAGGTATTTTTTATTTTACTAATTACTTGTTAAAGAGAATTCAAAAAGATTTTAAAATAATTCTATAAAATGTAGAAGATTTGTGGAAATTTAAAGGTGCAATTTTTTAATTTTGAAAATTTTTCACAATTAGTTAGAAAAATTCGGGTTAGTTTACAAGATAAAAACTAATTTTAGAATTTTTTAATAGATTAAAAATATTCTCAAACTTGTAAACGTTTCCGAAAATATATAAAATATGTCATAATTTCTTTCAGATTTCTAAAAGTTCTAAAGTTTGAAACGTCAAACTGACAAATTATTCCTCAGATTTTGTAACATTTTATAGAATAAAGAAAATTTCTTTACAATTTTAGACTTCATTTATAACATATTTGAAATCTTCAGATATATTTGTAAGTTTTCTGGGACATCGTAGAAAAAATTGTGTTTGTCCTTTAAAATCAAAATCATAATACTGATTATCCTGCCCTCACATCTACAAATGTGTTAATATGTATAATAGGCTATTATTAGAAGATGTGTGTTAGTGTTAATAAAATACAAGTTTACTTCCTTTTAAGTTTTTTAATTTTCTGATATTAATATCATCTTCACAATTATTGAAAAAGATGTGGAAAAATTTAATCACAAAATTGTTAATATTCTTATTATCAAAACAAAAATTGAAATTATTATCATTCAATCACAAAAAAAATAATATAAAATTTCTTATTTTTGAGGATTTTTAGCAAAAAATGTCTGTCATTCTGTTATATCTCCGATATCACGATCTTCAACTTTTAGTTGATCAGGAAAAAATAATTTTATTGTTATTATCATTCACCATGCCAATATTTCGGGTACAAGTTTTTATTTTTGTAACAAATGGAAAATTCCATTTCTAATCGCTATCCAAAGCTGATTTTGAAATCACACGAAATTTTTATCTCCAAATTCTCGGTCGCTTTTGTCGGAATTAGCTAAGTATTTGACATTAAGGTATTATACGGATAAAATTGTTTGTTGCGAATTTTTTTGAAATTAGGACTGTAGATTTATTAGAGCGTTATCTAAAGTTTGGTCGAGTTAGGAAAGGGCTGACCATTTAGAAGTTGAGATAAGTAAAATACAAAATCGCATCTTATGCACGTAAGGCCTATCCCAAGATATTGAAAATGTAACATATTTTAGCATAACGCCTAAACGGTTCTCACCATTTTTTTCAAAAACTGAGACACGGTAGAAGGACGCAATACAGAGATTCTCTAAAAATTTCAGAACTTTTATTCATTTTATTTATGAAGTAGATCCCTGAAAGTATGAAAGAACAGAGAGTTCCGATAGGTTATACACTCTCTCACGCATTCAGTTGATCGACATGAAGTTGGAGCATCTTCAATTGTTCTTCGCATTGATAGATCTTTTTCTAAATTCATCGGTATAATACCTTAAACTTCATTTACCCCTATGCACACGGTTCACATCTCCAGAGTAATTTTGTCTATTTGTTTTAACTGAAATATTAAATTTGTATTGCAATCTGCAGTCGAGCCTGCTCCAGTTTTGGGTTAGTGTTACTTTGAGATTGTCAACTTTAACAACCACTTTATCAGACGTCGATAAATTTTTGTAATAAAACTGTTTTGATTTAAGTTAAGCAATACTTTATTCAGGAAGCGGATACTTGCTTCATCTTTTTACGACGATTTTGATTTTACAGGCTCCTTTTTCCCTGTTTCAAAAAATTCCTATTTTGTTGGTTATCCAGTTCCGTCTTGCCACCTTCCGTTTTTGTAATTTAGACAGTTTTTCAAAATTAAAAAAAAATTAGTTAGTTCAAGAGACATGTAGAAATTTTAGATGTTTTGAAACTTAGAAATCTAAAAGGGAATATGCTTCATGTTCTTAACATTACAAATTAATGACATTTTTCATTCATTGTTTTCCAATCTGAAAACAGTGCAAAAATATAATAATATGATACATTGAAAATAATGTAGTTATAAAAGAAATGCCGAAAATATATTCCGTTCATTTGAAAATTCAGACATTGAATTAACAGAAAAGGTTCTTGGTACTCAATTAGTTGAAATTCGTTACCATTCCCCTTCTACTGTTGTTTCGTAGGAAGCCACCATCTGGCTGTCTAGTCTCAGAATCCCGAGACGATGCGAGCGATATATCGGTTCTCCGATACAAAAACAATGCGAGACAAAACCGAGACTGGAGTCTCGGAAACTGATACCGATACGAGAAAAAAACCAGATTTTTCGATACGATATCAAGACAGTCTCGTATCGAACGGCATCACTAAATTGGTCGTACAGGCTCGGGTAACTCTTTTTCTTCAGTTGTTTGATAAGGAATCAAATCCTTCACGTGAAAATTTGCCAACTGCGTTTTAGAGTTTATTTATGCAACTCCACAAGGTGTTTCGGATACTTTGCTCAGTATCTGGTATGGACCGTCCCTTTTAAGTGCTAGTTTCTTTGAAGCCCCGTCGGCTGCTTTGCTTATCAGATGGCTAATTGCCAAAACAAGTCACCTTCTTGATAGGCTGGTACTGGTCTTCTATGCTCGGCTGCATACCTCTTCATTCGGCCCTGCTCTGCCTCGTGCACCTCACGTACGGCCTTCATAATCTCTGCAATCCTCGATAGATAAGCCGTGACTTCGGAAACAAAATTCTCTCCTAGAATGTTTGCTCAGTGATCCCTCTGAACACCTTCTGCAGATCGCTGTTCGCGGCCAAAGGTTAGCTAAGAAGGTGTATGTCCAGTTGTTTGAAAGTACCAGGTGTATACATATGAAACCGGTATTGCCATTTAGCGGCCAGTAGGCACACTTGTAGGCACTGTCGGAACTTACCATTTGTGCTAATTGGCGT
>NC_046661.1:39057241-39069589 GCF_010883055.1 Belonocnema kinseyi | reverse complement strand
AAAGGTATCCATAAATTGCCTGAGAGGTGGACAAAATGTGTAGCCAGCGAGGGCGCATACTTTGAATAAAATATTTGTTATCATTCTCTTGAAATAAATGTTCTTTGCGTACCTGATTGCTGGAAGGTTCTTAGCCCAATGCGTGTGATCGCGTTGGGCCAATATGGCGAATTGGGTCTTCAAATCTCGGTTTTTGCATTCTACCGAGTTAGCCTCTGGATGGTACACGGGTACTAATTAATCTTCCGTCAATTAAAAATGTCAAAAATATTTTAAATGAATAATGATTACTTCAAGCAGCTTTTCAAGTCTCTAGTTGATATAGTAGAGATTTGGAAAGTTGCCTATCGCAATTACAGTGAAATCTTTACTTACGGACACTACTCCAGAGCGGACACCTCGGTTTACGGACACTTAACGGGATTCCTCGACACAAGGTATAGGAAATCCCATGTTAAGCTACCTCTTCCTAGCGGACACTCTCTATAATGGAACCGGACACTTTTATTGACCCTTGAGATATGAATTTACCTCTACGAGACGGACAGTTTTAATACAACCTGACTCATTAGCTTGATGGTAGACATAGGTGTAGGGATAAATGTAACTGTTTCGTTACTAGACCTCTCAAGCAATTAGGGCCTCTCTATTGTTGACCGCCAAGATTTAAAATGACCTTTACGATACGGACAGTTTCAATACAATCTGACTCATTAGCTTGATGGCAGACATAGGTGTAGGGATACATGTAATTGTTTCTTTACTAGACCTCTCAAGCAATTCACCATTTTGTTTCTTCATTCACTTTATTAATTTTTCATTCATTTTATTTTTTCATTTATTTTATTTTTTTATTCATTTCATTTATTAATATATTTATCATCCATTTTATTCATTCATGCATTTTATTTGAATTATTTATTTATCATTTATTTGATTAATTTATTCATTTTAATTTTGTTATTATTATTATTTCATTTATTTTACTTATTTAACGATTAATTTCACTGATGAATTTATCAATAATTAGTAGTCAGTCTTACTTAATCAATTATAACTAAATAGTTAATAATATTATATAAACATAATATGTACATATATATAAACATATTACTGTTTAGCAATTCAATCTCTGGGGTGGAAACCTCTCTAGCGCGGACACCTCTTCTAAGCGGACAGAAAGTCGTTCACCGTGAGTGTCCCTTATGAAGAGGTTTCACTGTACTCGTATTATAAATTTGAAATATTTTTGATAGTTTTAATTGATGGAAGGTGAGACTTGGTTCGTTAAATGTGATATGGGTAGTTCCTAGGGGTCGTGTAATATTACTTTAAAGATAGATATATTAAATAGAGACTTGGAAAGTTTTCTTGTGTGATTCCTTTTACTTAAAAATTATTTTGATCGGTTTTAGTTGTAGACACCTGATACAGGTTTCATTAAATTTTGAAATATTTTTTCCGTTTTAATTGATTGGAGGTGAGACTTGGTTCATTATATGTGATAGGTGTCGTTTCTACGGGTCGTCGAATATTACTGTGAAGATAAATATATATTAAATACAGTCTTGGAAATTTGTCTGGGGTGATTCTTTTTCAATTTAAAATTTGTTTGGCAGTTTTAGTTGAACACAGCTGAGACTGGATTTGTTAGGGGGGTAGTACATGTTGAAACATCTTTTTTTTAATAACTTTTTTTTGCATTAATTTTTATTTGACGTTCGCAATTATTTATTGTGTTTCAGGACATAATTTTTACTAACGAAAAAAAAATTTGTCACTTTTTATTAACATCCGGCCGAGATATGAACGATCTGAAGAAGCCATGTGAAAAAACGGTCGCCATGATTTCTGAAATTCGGATAATCTTAAACATAAAACCCCAATTGATTCTTAAACAGTACATGAGTGGCTATCGTATGACCCTAAATCATTAATAAATATTGATAAATAAACAAATGGTAAATTTTTTAATTTGTTTGCTCCGTTTTTTAAATATTTACAGTGTCAAAATTTTATTAAATATTAATGGAAAATCAATACCGAGGGTCATACGATAGCCAAGTCTCTTCCAAAGATTAAAAAAAAAAGTTCAAAGAAATCGGCCTAATAAATCAGCTGGAATCATGGCAACAGCCCCAAAAAAGTGCATTTCGAGAAAAACGCATTTAAAGTTTAATTTACGAACAACTGTGCGTTTCGACCGCCCAAGGCCTTCAGAAGTAATTTGTTTTTCAGACAATTCCGATACGCTCTGAGATAAAAGAAGGTTTCCAGCTTATTTCTAAGGGTATATGGTGACTGAAATTTTTTAAAAAGTCGATTTTTTAAAAATTTGGATATGTACTACCCCCTTAAATGTGATAGGGACAGTTTCTCGTGGTGGTTTACTTCACTGTTGGAATAGATATATTAACTGGAATCTTGATAAATTGCCTGTGGTAATAATTTGAATTTGAAATATATTTTTTTGTACATGGAAGCCCCCCGCCCTGAAAAAAAATCCTGGCTACGCCGCAGATGAAAGGTAAGAATTTCATAAGGTGAATATTGCATAGGTGACGTGAAATATTACTGTGGGGATAGCTTTATTAAATAGAGTATTCGAAATCTTTTTGGGGTAGTTATTTTTTATTTGAGATTGTTTTGGAGGTTTTAGTTAATGAAGGGTTATAGACTTGGTTCTTTAAGTGTGATAAGGGTAGTTCTTATACAGTAAAAAAGAAACGATTGGACGCACGCTGCTGTGAATCAGAAATGTTAAGAATGCGGATTCACGGGATGACGCGCTATCGATTTAGAGCATTTGAATCGGTTAACTCGTTGGAGTGCTGTCAATCGGCTAATTCTCATTAAATGTAAAGCTTGTTCCATACCTTAAATCGGATCAACTAACCCCAAATATTTTCAATAGGTGTTTTCCGATTATCAGCAAGATCATGCGAATCATTCAAAATTAGTCTGAAAAGGAGCATCTAGCAAGTGATAAGCTGTCGTAAAATCCCGATTGATGCAGAATTACTCTCTATACAATGAATGGGTGAAATAAAGGTTATGTTCGGTAAAAAGGCAGATTATATCTATTTTTATTCAATGCTAGTTAAATGGAAGTGGTAAAAAAATTTGATTGAGAAAATACCGATAATTTAAAATTTGTATTTAATTCATGTTTTACTATAAAAAGTAACTATTATATATTTAAATGATGTTATATGTGAAGAATAGAATATTATGTCATAAAAAGTCATAATTAAAGACAATGAATGAAGTACAGATTAAATTGAACCTAGATTAAATAAGACATTATGAATCTAGTAAAAATATTGACTTTGCAAATAAAAAATTTACTCATTAAAAAAAAAGCATAATTTATTGCATGTTTTTAAGCGTAAAAATAATATTTGAAAACAACGTTCTTATGCCCAATTAAGTTTATTTATATGAATTATGATACGTTTTCATTTTAAAATACATGTAGAATTAGCATATATACAATACGATTTATTTTCAGAACATTTGTTTAAATTGCATCAATATTTCTAACTACTATCGATGACATTCGTAGGTTTACAAGCATAATTTTTCCCTTTGAACTGTAAATAAATTATTTTAGAGCGGACTGTTTTCAAAGGTACAATCGTTTTCTCGACGATGCCAGTTACTTCACATATATGAGGCATTTCTACTTCTCCGACTATTATTTTACGCGATTCTAATTTCCACATGTAAACATAACAGTCACCGTCATTAGGCATGTCAATTATTTGCAATATTTGCGCAATGGATCCACATTGAAGTTCGATAATATTGTCATTAAATTTTGATCCGCGATTATAGCCTACACTATGATATGTTTGCTTCTGATGAGTGCATTTGGTGAATATTTTTGCATTAAGCGATTCTTTATCAACTGAAATTTTAGGAATTCCATAGAACGAAACTCCTTTTTTTAATTGTGCACTAAGTGAAAACTTTTTTTCCTGAAACAGACTATCAAAGAATGCTTTGACAGCTGATGATGATGATGAAAAATCGCGAGCCTTACACCGATAAGACAATACTTGCATTGATTTTATAGTAATTTTCAGTCCAATATTTTTCGTTCCAGTAGGAAGTCTTTTGAGAAAACCAACATTGCTTTCGAAAGGGAAAGTTGATGTAAGCGCAAGAGGCCCAGAACATACAAGACTTTCAATTATGTGTCTTAACCTGGGGACGTTGAATTTCATTGATCCTATTCCACGTAACTGCTGAAATCATTCTAAATACTTTGCAAGATTTTTGTGACAGTCTATAAGCTCTTCTTGGGTAATTTCGAGTTTTAAAAGCGTGTACATACACTTGACTAAAACAGCATAATTTTTTACAATGTGTGGTGGCAGTAAGTCAACGCTTATAGGTAAACTGTAGAATACAAACCAAGATTTCCATGCAATTCCCTTCCATGCTGATCTGTCGCCTTAATTTTGAGGAGTGTTAACCTCATGATTAGGTTTTATTTCCATCAAACGATTGTCAATTCTTTGTATAACGGAACGTGAGAAGTGGTATTCCGGTGAAATTACATCAGCAACTGGACCCAAAAGGACAGTGTGAAGGTAGTCAAAAGAAAACGACCAGACAATATCGAAGTACGGAAGATTCAAGTAAGCTGAATATCCTTTCACACCTCTTGATACTTCTAGTGAGGCTGACTGTTATCGGTTTTGTAAGTCCTCGCGATGAGATGCGGTTGATCGTAATGGAGAAGGTTTTTCTTCACAGGGAAACCTAACTGCACCTTCGGCATATACTCCTTTAATATAACAAAAACTAAAACTATAAAATCCACTATGCTTAATTCTATTTTGAATTAACGCTCTAGCCGAAGAGCCAACTGCAGAGAATAAAGGAATGAATTTTAACGCATGAATCTGACCGTCTACCACTACTAAAACATCCTCTTTACTTAGTTCTATCGCCTGGTCTACAAAACTTTGCAGAAACAAATTTAGTAATTCTGGACTTGGTTCCTTACGGAGAATCATAACACCAACCAGAGTGATAAATTTAAATCTTATAGAAAGAGACAATGCTGGAAATAGTAGTTGAAGAGGCCAAAATCCTGTTTTACATTTTAAGGCATTTTTTGCAGTAGCACCATCTGTAAATACGGTATACTTTATAACATTAGGATGTTTTTCGACAATCTTTTCTGAAGTACTTTCGAAGTATTTTGGGATTTAACTTCATCAGAAAATGCTTTTGCTACCTCTGGTCTTTCGATTAACTGTTCTATTTGACTTGCCTGGCCCGCCCTTCCCATTGCTTGAAATTGGGGCCAGCAGAGAAAATCGAAATTTTGTACAATATTAATTTATCTAATTTAAATAGGCTGATTTATCCTCGTTATATTATTTCGAGAAAATCAAAAAAGGATTGAAAAAATCGGTTAATATTTACTACCCCTGTTGATATTTAACGATATATTTGCCTTTAACTTAATTTTTTTATTTTTAAATAAACTATTCGAGGTACGGAAAAAAGTCTTTGGCAAACTTTTTCCCTTTATGGTTTCTTTAGCATAATGAGAAAACAAAAAGTGAAAATTTGAATAACTGTCGGCTACAATCAGGTTCAAAGAAACCTTGTTGCAAATCTTGTTTGTGGTTTTTTTATACAAACTTTCAATCAGATGCGAAAATGTGCCAAAGAAATTTCATGCGTCTTAATACAATCAAACTAATTCTGAAGACAAATCTTCAAAAGATCCATAAACAATGCATAAAAAGCAATTATTATATTATACTTTTTTTGCGTTTTTTGAAAAAACTATGAGGCAGACAAAAAATTGCACATGACAAAAATTGTTTATTTCAATAAGGCCTAACAGTTTCAAAAAATAATTTCCTAATATGCCGATAATTTTCCAAGATATAGCATACGTTATTTAAAAATATTTAATTAACAATATATCGAGAACGACCGTCAGTTCGCGAAAGCACCTCATACCGTTGGATTCAGGAGACCATTCTGCACAATATCCAATTAAAAAGATTTCGGGGACCTATTTCCGAGGACTAAACGGTTCCTGGCTTCCGGACTACATCCTCTTCTGCCGTTAGTGTACACTCTTCTTCAATATTTAAGAAATCCTCAGCCTGTTGATTTTCTGATTCAACTTGAAATGTAATTTCTTCGTGCGAGGGTTCCGGTACATATTCAATTTTTTGATATTGAACACCTGGCGTTGGTGCTTTCGCAGAATTTCCTGCAGTTTGTGTACCTAGAAAATTAAAATAACGATAGTTCAAGAATGTATACACTTGTTAAGTATATATTTCCATTCTTTTTATAAGTACTGCGGAAAATTTGTACTATTTAAAAGCGTTACTTCAATGAACTTGTTATAACCTTCATTAAGGTTGGCCCCTTAGAAAAAAATAATTACGGTCATTTTCTGCATTTCTCCCGATTTGCAACCCTTTTTCCCAGTTCATAAAAATAAAAAATTTAAGCTAGAAAATCTGCAATTCTTTCATTTCTAAAACTAATTTACAAACAGTTATTCAAAATTACGGTACTCCGAACATCAAAATGTTACAAACAGACCAATTGAAAGCCAAGAATTTAGAACAGTCGGTAGTGTTTTTTTGTTTGGATTCACAATTTTCGTAAACATAGGGGAAAGCACTTCGGGTATGTAGCTCGACTCTCGCTGCCTAAACTTTTTTTCCATTTTTTTTTTAATTTTATTCATTAAAATTAGTTTTTTTAATACCTACACAATTTTGTAAATGTTTATATTCGTTAAATTTTTAAGTCCATTACCTCAGAAACTATCAGGAATTTTATTGTTACGGACTTTTCTAATTTAAGAATTTTCAATTGTCTGTAATATATTGAATATTACATCAAATTATATGAATTTAGGAAATATTATATTTAAATAAAAAAATATATTAAACACCCATCGCATGGTCCTACTGACAGCAACAGTCATCTAAAAATGAAGGCAGCTCCAAGCATATACGCGATAAATCACACCTATGATCATCTCTCACGACTTTGAACTGGATGGTATATAAATATTCACTTTTTCGGACATTTTTGAGTGATAAACGTTTGTTTACCGGATTCTAGAGTCAACATTTTTTTTAAAATAAAAATGTAAACTCTCCCTGAAATCTTAGGTCAAAAATTTTTAATTTCTTAAAACCTTTCCAAATTCTGAAAAAATATATATATAAAAATTTATTTAAAAATCTTCAAAAATCTAAATTTTCTTTTATTTTTTTGAAAATCTTCTCAATATTATAATTATTTTTAGTTTTTAAATTATATTTTAAAAGATTTCTAATTTTACCTATTTTCTTTAAATCGTGCAAAATTATAAACAATACCTTAAAATTTTCAAGGATCTTTTTTGGCAATTTTTTGAAATGTTTTGAAAAAGTTGTAGAATATTCACTCAAAATTAATTTTTGATCATTTTGATAATTTTCTTTAAAAATCTTGAAATCTTTTTAAATATCCTCTTTAAATTAACTTTAAAAATAACAAAATGGCAAATTTCGTTAGGAAGCTTAAAAAAGTTTTTTATCATCTTCAAATCTTTCAAAATTCTTAAAAAGCTTTTTCTTTCGATATCTTAAAAAATCTATATCTCGCTCAACATTCGTTCAAATTCATATAAAAATTTGAAAGGATTTCTTGTGTTCAAAAATAAATTGTTAGAGAAAATTTAAAAAGATTTCTAAAAATTCTGAGAAAAATCCATAATATCTTTGGCAATTTTTAAATTTCTTAGGACTTAAAAATTGTCAGAAAAATTTGGGTGTTAAAGAATTTAGAAGTGTTGAAGTGATTAAAAATATTTTAGAAGTTTAAAACATTTCCTGTTAATATGTAGGGTGAACCACAGTGAAACACGTATTGATAATTAAAGAAACTGATGGTTTATTCAATATTGAACATATAAGACCCGACAGTGATGCGTTCGGTACGTTACCTCAATGTAAACCGAAATGTAGACACGTAGGAGCATACACATGATCTCAAAGGGCCCGTGTCCAAAGTCACGAGAAATCATAATTTTTCTCTTTTCAGGAATCCACATCCTGTAAGCTTTCGCTTCCTCAGAATAGTCTACAAATACGCATTCTTTAGATGGAGCATGAAACTTTCCTTTTCCAGGTACTTTGTTAATCACGAAGGCTTTACGACCGAAAGTTCTGAAGTAAGCAATATTAGGTTTCTTACTGCCACTCCGTTCTGTTGTGGCGTATACGGCACTGTCAATCTTCTTTTAATTCTGCAGGATTCCAGGTACTGAAAGAATTCCTTGTTGCAGTATTCCGTCCCGTTATCGGACTGCACATGCTTGATCCTCTTTCCAGTTTGGTTTTCTGCCTGTAGTTTAAACCTTTTAAAAGCTGGTAGAATATCACTTGTATGTTTTAAAAAATAAACTTCACCCCATCCAGAACAGTCGTCAATGAAAGTGGCAAAGTACTTTGCCTCACTCATGGATTCTATTCGCATGGATCCACAGATATCAGTGTGTACGATATTCAGTAGCTCAGCACTGGGTACGGACTTTTTGGGGAAGGGAGTTCTGGTAAGTTTTCCCTTCAGACATGTCTCGCAAGTTGGAATCTTACTGCCTTGGCTTACCTTTATTCGCTCTACTTTTTCCTCTGATATGAGTTGTCTTAAGCCCCTCTCGTTGAGATGTCCCAAGCGCTGATGCCAGACTTTGAGTTTGGATATTTTGGACTCTGTCATTACTGCAGCTGCAACTTCAGCTTGCTCTTGAACGCAATAGAGACTGTTATTTTACCAACAGATATTAATTCCGAACGTAGATCAAGAACATGCAAAGTATTTTCTAACCTAAAAACTTTCGTTTCGCTATTTTCCCGCACGGTAATTTTAACAGTACCTTTACCTTGAATACACGTTGACTCATTATTCGCAAGATTTACCGATGAAAAATCTGAAGCATTTAAATAAAGAAATTTTTCTTTGGAACTGCACATGCGCGAAGTGCACATGTATCAACTATCTAAGCACCACCATTGTTCGCCCGCACTTGCCCCCACTTTTAACGCCGACTTATCAGCTGAGTTCTCAGTGCTCACGAGGTAGCACACCTCTTCCTCGGCTTTGTTCGCATTTTGCTGCGTGCTTTGGCGCTTAAAATCACAATCTTTTGCCTTATGTCCAGGCTTTTTGCATCGGGAGCATTTAAACTTGAACGGCTGACGGCTGGTTTTTTCACTACATCAATTATTTGCTTCTGCGCGCGTCATTTTCTTCGAGTATTTTAACTTTTAATCTTTCAGGTTGCGTTAACTCGTCTCTCGACTCAATAGTACAACGAAAATTTTCGTAACTTGCGGGTAAACTATAAAGGAGTAAAATCATTAAGAGATCCTGATTCACTTGCACTTCCATTTCTTCGAGCTTATCTACCGCGTCCAAGAATCGTCGAATGTGATCACGAGCATCCTCCTCTTCTACCATTTTTTGTAGAATCAACTGCTTCAGTAGAGTTGCATTTCTTGCAGGTCCTGTTGATTAGTAAGTAGACTGCAATTTGAGCCACACTTCACGAGATGTTACGCAGTTTTTTATTTGTTTCAGCTCCGAGGGGCTAATAGACAAAATCAAATCAGATTTGGCTTTCAGGTCAGCGGCAGTCCAAGTTTCTACAGCCGTCAAAGAAGTCTGAGTTGGGAGATGATTATGTCTATTCTCGACGATCAGTTTGGCTTTGGCGCCGCTAACATAACCCCATGCATCATTTTTGATTAACAGAGCTTCCATCTGAAGCTTCCACGTGTCGTAATTGTCCTTACTAAGCGACTCAATACGCGTATTAATCATCATACTCATTTTGACACAATGATAAGCTTTACAACTAAGCGTCCTTGTCCGAGTTCTAAGACGCGCACTTTTCAGTCACTTTGCAATCACTTTACACTTGCCTCAAATAGTTTAATTTCAACACTATTAACTTCCGCGAATCTAGGCCCATAACCTGTTAAGATGTAGTGTGAACCACAATGAAACACGTATTGACAATTAAAGAAACTGATGCTTTATTCAAGATTGAACAATTAAGACCCGACAGTGATGCGTTCGGTACGTTACCTCAATGTAAACTGAAGTGTAGACGCGTAGGAGTGTACACATGATCTTAAAGGGCCAGTGCCCACGGATGTACCAAGTTAGGGTGCAAACTTAACATTTCCTAATATTTATAAAATATTTATAAAAACGACGAAATTTCAAGAAATAGTTAAATATTCTATAAAAAAAAAAGTATTCTCAACTAAGAATATTAATCTTAAAACAATAAAAAAAAAGAAATAGAATAGTTAAGGTTTGAACCAAAAAATTTTCTTGGTAAATACTTCAATTTTGTATCTAAAATTTCAAATGAAGAAATTAATTTTTAACCAAATCGAGGCGTCCTAACGGTAGGATGCCAACGCATGCGACACCACTTGACGGTACTTAACCAAAAGTAAAAACAATAAAAAACTAGCCGAGAAGTTAGCGCTAGAAAGTTTTGCTCGCGTAATTGAGCAAGATGATGCTAGAAGTTGGCCAAAGCTAAAAAGTGCTCACTCGCTTCATCAGATCATGAAAGTTCTATCTCGGGCGAGAAAAGCATGAAGGTTGCCACTTCTCGCGTTTAGATTATAAGCGGGAAGTGGCACCTTCATGCTTTGCTCGCCCGAGATAGCACTTCTTAAGCGAGCGAGCATCTTCTAGTTTTGGCCAACTTCTAGCTTCATCTTGTTCAATTCCGCGATCTAAAACTTTCTAGTGCTTACTTCTTGGTTAGCTTTTTATTGTTTATATTTTTGGTTAAGTATCATCTAGTCGATCGCGTGCGTTGGCATCCTATCCTTAGGACGCCTCGAAATATTTGAATTTTCAATACAAAAAGGAATGTTCATACAAGCTTCATTTCCTAGCAAAAAACAGCGAATTTAAAAGATATTTATTTCAATTTTAAAGAAACAAGAAACACACATTTCCAATAAGGATTTTAAATTTCCACAATTTATTTCCATGGCGTACTAAAATAGTTATTAAGACTTTGATTAATAGTCTTTGAAGATAATCTTTCAATAAGACATCTCCTGTCATTATTTCAAAATTACATGATTTTTCCACTTTTTCTACAACATTTTAAAAGATTCAATGACTTTGCCAAGTCTTCCAGGTTTTGTGCAAAGGAAATAATTAACTTATACGTTATGCCCCATTTGTTTTATAAATCAACATTTATATCTTTCGTAACAAAAAAGCTATAATTAGCCTTTCGACTGAACTGTACTTCAATAAATTTGTTTAATTTCACTACACCAAAAAAAACTTTAAACAGATTATTAAAAAAAATCGATTTTTAAAGATTTTGGATTACATGCTTAGAAACTTTTTAACAACTTTGAAAGGTTTCAAAAGAATGAAAGAATATTATGAAGATTAATATGAAAATTTGAAAGGATTTTTTAATAATAATTTTTAGATAAAATTTTAAGAAAAATTCGTTTCCGTTTACGACATTTAGAAATTTTAAAAGATTCTGAGTGATTTAAAACAAATATTTCTGAAAATTTACCAAATATTTTTTAAAAACAACATAAATTTTTAACACAAAAAATGAATTTTCAACCAAGATTAATTTTCAAGCAGTAAAAAGGCGAATAAAATAGTTTAATTTTCAACCCAAAAACAACGGATTAAAAAAAAGTTTAATTTTTCAATAAAAAGAAGAATTTTTAACGTAGATATTAATTTTCTACTAAAAAACAACAAACTTTTAAACAAAAATCTTAAAATTGTAAACCAAATAAATGAATTTTATACTGAAAAAGATCAATTTCGAAGCATAAATAAAATAGTTAAATATTCAATTTAAAATCAACAAATTTCAAAAAAAAGAATTCACAACTTCAAAGAAATCCAAATAGTTTGTGAAAATAATTCGAAGAATCCAAAAAAACCCTTAAAAAAGAGTTAAGTTACAGAAATATAAGGCGTTTAAGGGTGCATCTTCAATAATTTTTGCGAGTCGGGAAATGACCGGAAACTTGTTTCCTTGATTAAAACGGCCACCTGGATCACTTAGTATTTAAAAAATTATTATATTCATTGGTATTTTCTTGTAAAAATAGTTATACTTTTTCGTACTTGTAAAAAAATTCCCACCAAGGATTGTATAAATTTTTGATTTTATTTATTTCTTCAAGTGAATTTTTTTTTTAAGTTTGCAATAACAAAGAAACACTATTCAATTAGGGGTTTTCATGTTTTAAAAATCGTGATTTATTTTTTTCATAAATAGTT
>NC_046661.1:39050668-39057141 GCF_010883055.1 Belonocnema kinseyi | reverse complement strand
TCTGCCTTTCCATATGCATGTTTGTTTGCGAGTATAATAACTTTTGAAAAAATAATCTATTATATTGGCCGTTGATATACTCTTTAAGTGTCAGAAACTAAAAATCAATTTCGGATGAATCAATCAATCAATCAATTTTAGATGAAAATTCAAAAAGTTAGAAAATTTTCAAAATTTCTTAGACAATTTTTTTCAAGATTGAAAAATTCCATGTACGGGTATTCGTAATAATTGGAAATCCGAACAATTTATCTCATCGACTTCTTTTGATAAAAAGAATATTACCAAAATTATAGCGTTTTCAACAAATTAAAAAAAATACCAAAATGAAAATTGTAAACTAACCAGCGCGAGACTTGAAAAAAAAACTCGAGAGAAGAAAAACGTTGCTTTTTGAGAGCCCTACAATATTATCATAACAACTTTTCAGATTGTTTTAAATAATCGAAAATTCAAATTTTGAAAGAACCAAAAATAATGAAAAATCATAAATCTAATTTAGTGATCAAACTGTGCAAGATGCGGAAAAAAGAAGAAAAATAAAAAATTGTGCACCTTAAAAAGATCCAAAAGTTTTTTATCAATTACTTTTTGATACGAAGGCTTAAATATACGAAGGCTTTAAATTCCTAAGATTTAAAGTCGAAATATATCATCAATTTGCAACAAAGAAGATTAATTTTCTTACCAAGAAAGACGAATTTTTAACAAATTCCATGAATTTTCAACCAAGTAGTTGAATTTTCTACTTATACAGGATCCATTTCTAATCAAGAATAGACATGTTGCAATTTTCAAAAAAAAAAAGTAATTTTTAACGTAAAAAACCAAATTGCCAACAAAAAAAGTTCAATGTTAAGCCAAAGAGGTAAATCTTGTAGAAATATGATTTTTAAAAAACTAGATTTAACAAACATGAAAAAAACACGGAAAAGTTCATTTACAAACGAATCCTACTTTAATTTTCTACTATATTATTAAATCCTTAATCAAAATATACTAACTTAGAACTTGACAATTGCAATGTCAATAAAAAGACGATGTAAAAAAAATCAAGAAAATTAATTTTCGACCAAAAGATGAATTTTCAACAAAACAAGAAAATGTTCTAAAACATAATTAAATTTTAAACTCATAAAGTACAAATTTCTAACAAAAATGTAAAATTGCAAATTTTCAAATAAAAAATTAATTTGGAACAAAACAAAAATCCCAAAATGTCAAGAAAATTATTACATGTTAGAAAAAAAGATTAATTTTCAACTAAATCGAGAAATTAAATTTTCAACAAAAGAGTCAACCCCATAGATCAAGGGGATTCCAAAAATATGAATCTTTAATGATAAAGTTCAACTTTTAACCAAGTCGTTTAATTTTCAATTAAAGAAGATACATTGCGAAAAAATAGTTACATTTTTAACCAAAGAAATGAATTTTGCAGCATTATATTAATGATCTACCAAAATAAGACGAGCTTTCAACAAAATATATTAATTTTTAACAAAATTTTTAATTTTAAAGCCGGGAGGAGCAATTTTAAACCAGAAAATATTAATTTTTAATAAAAATAACAATTTAAATCAAAAATGAAATGTTTACCTTGTTAGTTCAAAAAAAATTAATTCTTATTAGAAAAACAAATTTTCAACAAAATAGTTACATTTTTAACAACAGAGATCAGCCTAAAAATGACTTTTTATCCGAAGAAGATTAATTTTCTAAAAATAGAATAGTTAAATTTTCGACCAAAGAAGTGAATCTAAAACCAAAAGAATAATTTTTTTACAAAGTAGTTCAACTTTTAACCAAACTTCTGAATTCCTAACGAAACAAGATGACTTTTTAACAAAATAGTTGCATTTTTTACAGAATAATAAAATTTGCAACTGAATACTAGAATTTGTAACCAAACGAGTTGAATTCCGAACCACAAATATAATAGTAGACTTTCTACCATAAAGGATTTAAGCGAAAAAAACGAGAAAAGGGGGTTTCTTAAAAACAGAGAAAAAAAAGAACAATTCTTTAAAAGTTAATAATAACTAAGCATACGAAATGTTATCTAAGTTCGTAACTTTTCTTCCACTGGCCCCCAACCCCTGTTCTAACCATAGTTTTTAGCATGACCGGGGGGGGGGGGTCATGCTAAAAAATGGGGGGGGTCCATGCAATTGGGAATGCAGTTTACTGACGACCCCTTAAAGTTTCGATTTTTTTATTTAATGAAAATATCCTTATAATGTATAGTTTAAAATTTGTTTAGCATGAAAATACACAAGGGAAAAATAAACAAGACTCAGAAAACGAAATTACAACAATTAAAAGAATGACAGAGAACAAGTATATTGAGACTATACTTAAGAAAGTTTATTTTCAATTTTATTCATATTGGATAAAATATCAATACCCGTGTGGAAATAGCCCCATTTGGCCCTATTACAAGTCGGGCACTAATCGAGGGCTGGTTGGTTAAGAGCTAGTCGGGCCTTTTTGTTCACTAATTTCCGTGCGGGTAATCTTCAGGCTCTGGTCGGGAGCTAGTGGGGCTCTGGCCGGGTTATTCTTATGTTTGAGTTTTCGGCGAGGTTTTATCAAATGAGGCAATATCTAAAGAAGCGTAATGACTTTTTTATTCTAAAACACTAAAAATATATTTAACAATAATTTTACACTGTTTTTTGGAGAAAAGGTTTATTAATGTTAAATTCATCTCGAATATACTTAATAAATAACTATTAAGTTAATAATATTGTACGAAAATCAACTTTTTATAAAAACAACGATCAAAATCTTCAAAAGGACGTAATCTTATTTTTTTGTAGTATTTTTTAGAAAATTGCGAATTTCTAGGAACATTTATAAATACCTTTGTATGGGATTTTAAGAAAATCCATATTGGTAAAAATACATATAAATGTAGGTGAAAAGTCTGCCGAAAGTCATGAGACTCTAAATTTGTACAGATGCTTATTTTTAAATTGATCTGAAAGGTTTGCCATATGTAAATAAAGTCTAATCCTTCATGTAGTTCAAATTGGAAAGAGAAAAAGTTTTTGATTAATCAGTGAAGAGCAGTATCCTAGTAGTAAACTATTAAGCACGATACAGTTCAGATTTCGTTACCACCTTCATTTAAGTCTTGCGGTTCTGGACTGGTATCTTCAAAGCAAATCCGCAAGGGCACGACGCGTCGCCTCTCCCGCAACAGAAATGACGCGTCGAGTGTTTCAGACAGCAGTCCACACGTAGCGAAGCATAATTACCTGGAGCAGAGACTACTGTGACCAACTTGGCGGTTCCTTCAGAGCGAAGCTCTTCCATTGCTGCCTTCCAGCTGAAGTTTTTTTTTTTTTAAATGAATATTCCACAAATTTTGGGGAATTTTAGTTACATAAATTTATGTATTTCTAAGCTTAGGATATGTTCCCTATTGAATCTTGGGTAAATTTAAGCACTTTTAAATATTTCAAAAAACTTTATGGAGATTTCCGTAAATAATAAGTATTTTGACAAACTTTGAAGGGATATTCCACAAATTTTGGGGAGTTGGGTTAATATTCCACACGAATGTATTATCATATAACCCCTACTAGTACCCGATCAGGCCCCGAATAGGATAAGTCGGGTCACCTGACTAGTCCCCCACTAATCTACCGTGACGCTACTGGTCGGGGGCTAGTCAGATGACCCGACTAGCCCCCGACTTTAAGTGTGGTTGAATAGTCGGGAACCTGACTAGTTCCCCATTTTAATTTCTAAACGGGTATTACAGAGAAAAGTAACAGCGGTTTACTTTGAAGAATTCAAATGATTTAGAAATTGAAATTAGTAACAAAAATTAAAGGGCCTCTAATTTTTCTCATTCTCATCATTTATGATTGAGAAAGGATAAAAAAGAAAGGTCCGACAAGTCCGAAAAGAAAGGTCGAGTTCGTTAACAGCCATTTTGGATAAAAATACAAATTTTGGGACAATTTTTTTATACTTAAAATTTGTATTTACGCCTATTAATAGTGCTCAGAAGGCCAAACAATTTATCCTGATGACCTTTTTTTATACAAAAAAAATTCTTAGAGTTATAGCATTTTCAAAATTTTTAATATCAATTGAAAATGAAAATTATAAGCCAAACAAAGTACGATATGAAAAAAAAGTACAGAAAAACATTGCTTTTTAAAAGCCCTACAAGATCAGCATACAAAGTTTTTGGATTTTCTTGTAAAATTGGAAATTCTAATTTTTATTGCACAAAAAATAATGAGATATGAAAAATCCCATTTTGTGGTCAAACTATACAGAATACAAAAGAAGATGAATCTACAAAAATTGTGATCTCAGAAAATATCTACAAATTCGTTAATAATCACTTCTTGATAGGAGGCGTACCTTTTGTTTTATTCGCGAAAAATAACATTGAAAATATAAAAAAAAACTTTGTGGAAGAATGATACAAGTTACGAAAAAAAAATGATTTAACAAAAATTATTTTCCCGAAAAAGAGCTACAAATTTGTTATAAATTACTTTTTGACATGACACGTAGTTTTGGTTTTGATCATAAAAATAGTATTAAAAATAAAAAATAAAAATTTGTGGAAAAACCACAAAAGATAAAAACACAAATTGATAGAAAAAAGTTATTCGCCCAAAAAAGTGATACAAATTTGTATTCATTTATTATATTCTTATTATTTATGATAGAGAAAGTATTAAAATTGCCAGAAATTTGACACCACATAATTCAAATTTTGAACCAAATGACGCAAAATACGACAAAAAGCCTCAAAAAGAAATGATAGGTTTTAAAAAATCATGAAAAATTTCTTTAAACCACTTTTCAATAGGACTCGTAATTTTGTTTTATCGTAAGTAATATATGCAGATAATCGAAAATTCCAATGTCACGCCAAAAGACGCGAGATGCGTAAAAAATCTAAAAGAAGACTTGTAGGATATTTCGCTTTATACATGTATAAAAAATAATATGAAAACCAAAATCCTATTATTAGCATAACAACGCATGATAGAGAAAAACGTCTAAAAAAAGGATTGTATTTTTTAAGTTTATTTTAAGGTGGTTCAGAAAATATAAATTTACAATTGTCTGTCAAAAAACGAGTGCTCAGCGCGAGTGTCACGATAATATTGTAATCTTAATCTTTAACTATACTTATTTAAGCAAAAAATTCAGAATATGAACACGCACCTAAATACTGCGATCCAAAGAGATGTTTTTGATAAAGTTTCATTCAAACATTCTAAATGCAAATAATAAATATCTGAACGCGAATCGCGGGAATCAAAAGACGCGCGCCCCAAGCGCGCTCAAACTTGCGAGCCATGGGCTCAGCGCCCGATGAGAATGTGCCCGCGACAATAAATAGTTCATTTACGGATTATTTTATTACAAACTAACAATTAAGAGATAAATGTTTTTGAAACTATCCAATAATTTCTGACCTTTTAGTTTAAATTGAGAAATGTAAGGCAAAATATTTATATGTTCTGATCCACCACTCGTATAAAATTCAAAAATACATTTTTTCAATTTTAAAATGATGGGGTTCTCTATTTAAAAAAATCGGTACATGTTTTACATGCATAGTAAGATACATAAATTTCTATAAAATATTATATAAAAAAATGAAATAAAAAATAATTTTATTATATAATTTTATCGTTTTATTATAATTTATTTAATTCATAATTAATAACACAATCATAGAAATTTATGGATTATTGTTTACTTAAATTAATAATCGTGAGGGAAGCGTTATTCCTATATAATTTAACTCTACATCTAAAAACTCCAAATCGGTAATTATACATGCGAGAGCGCTGTACGATCATATTTATTTAAAAAATTTAATATTTTAAATTTCAACTAAATATGTTTATCAATTAAAACTTTTAATGTCTTGAATCGTATAGTTTCATTTAGTAGAATTTCTACCGCTTTTTTTCAAAACAACAAAATAATATTATTCATAGACAGTAAATTTTCATTGCAAAATGACTAATTTTTTCCATAAAAGATGTCAGCTAAAAATATTTATTACGATATAATTACATTTTAATTCAATTTAAAAGTAAATCTTATGTATCTATATATTTTCTTGATGCAAAATTGCTTCAAATAATTCATTCATTAATTGAAAATAGTAAATCAAAATTCTCGATATAAAATTTATACTTTTAAGTATTTAGTATTCACCGACTTAGTATCGGCTATTTGTTGGACTTGTTCGACGGGTAAAGATTGCAGGGGAAAAGTAGTTGGTGTGTGCGATTTTTGGGTTGAGAGGCATGGTGGGATCGGGCAATTTTCGTCGGGAGCACCTTCTACAATTAGTTCCTCGAACTATACACATGCCGCATCTAGGCTTATAATATCTTTGCGTCTATCATCTATTTATGGACATAGAAAACAAGGGACTCGACATGCCATTGCGGGGTTGATGCAATTAGGGGGGG
>NC_046661.1:39050228-39050658 GCF_010883055.1 Belonocnema kinseyi | reverse complement strand
TGGGAACAGCCAAAGATATTATAAGCGTAGATGCGGTGCGAGCCTAGTTACCCGCCATAAATATAGACGGCGCGTCCGGCGAAAAAAGTCACTTCCCCTCTATCGACCGCTCCCGTAGATAGCACCACACCATGCCATATAGTTTGCCAAGAGCCACTTGGAACGCTGTAAGCAACTTTCGGCACACCTTTGAGGCGCACTGATGGTAAACTTAGCTTGGACAAGAACCATTTAAATTAAAATTAAATTGCCAACATTTCATAACAAACGTAAAATATCCACGCTTTGTAAGACATGGTTATTTTAATAGATACCAAACATATCTTTGTTATTTCTCATCTTTTGATATTCTTTTATAAGTAACAATTTATTTACTTCACCATATTATATTTTTATTCCAACAGATAAAACTTTTAGTGCAATATCTATA
>NC_046661.1:39046047-39050128 GCF_010883055.1 Belonocnema kinseyi | reverse complement strand
GATGCGGTACGGGGCGTCGGAGTGGGGAATTATATATATAGGACATCACATTTTCTGCCCTATCGAAGTGCTGCCCTCATCGTACTACGAAGTCGAATTCTTATTTTTTCATTCTTCGTAAAATATGACGGTAAAGCAGTAGAAAGATTTTTTGGGGTTAGAAAAGTTTGACATGTATGTATCGCTGAATTTTTTCAAATCTGAAGCTTGATCTAGGTTTTCGGTACAGTCTTTTTTTTAATTATAAAAAAAAAAATTTCTCGAAAAATTATATTTTTAATTTTTAAAAAAGTATTATAAAAAGACATTTCGAGATAAACAAGTGTGGAAAACATTGTTCTTTGACAAATTATTTTTTTAAATTGAAATAATCAAATATTTATACCAAAGAAACAACTTTTTTAATGTTTGAAGTGTTTAAACATTATTGTTTAAATTTAAAATAACAATAATTGAAACAAAATATATTTCTGGATAAGATATTTTGGTTGAAAATTTATATAGTATGTTTTAAATCACAAAAGTTCTTCCGAAAAATCGAAATGTTAATTAAAAAACACGTGTTTTTGTATATGAATTTGTCGGTAAAATTTTTTTAATAATTTTAATTTTAAATTCAAATAATTTTTAACACTTGAAATATTGAACAAAAATTTATTTTATAACAATATTTTATTATCGTATTTTTAATAAATAATTAATACTGATTAAGAAACAATTTTATTGGGGGGTTTTATTATTTGGGAATTTTAAATTCGTTAATATTATAAACTGTTCAGGAATCTTATTAGTTTTGGAATTGTATTTTTCAGGACAGAGAGTTTTACCGAGTCCGGAATTTTATTTTTCGGGATATTTCAGCCGTCCCCATAGAATTACAGAAAATTTGCTCTAATTATAATCTCGGCGCTCGATCTTGTTAATTTTTTCCTTCAGTATTAATAAAAAAAAATTGTATGGAAAATTTTGATATCACAAAGTTAAAGATAATCACAATTAAAAATTTAAAAATTCGCTGTACATTCAATTTTTATTCTTGGATCTTGGCGATTTTTTTCTAATCCATTTCAGTCACTGGTAGGCTTTTTTGACATCTAGGTATGTAAAAAAGGTAAACTTCAGAATATAGCCTTATTGGTTGAATTTTCAGAATTTTCGTTATAAGTTATAGGTTAGGTCAAAAATAACATTCTGGGATTCGAAATTTTTACAACGCAAAAAAGTTTTAATTAAAAATTTAAAAATGCGAAAATACACCATTTTCCATGTTCATTTGCAATCCAGCGAGTTACTTTCTTTCGATTCCTTTGAAAGTCGATCCTTTGCTTCAGTTTTCTTTTTAAAATATACCTTGAATTCAAAGCATTTCAAATTAAATGTTTGCAGCTGCATTTAGATTGAATTATATAAAGGTTTTTTGTTTTAAGTATAAATTAATTAAAACATTTTATTTGTTTTTCACAATTGTAAATTATAACTTCTAAAATGGAATAATTGTAGCTCAAACATGAAAAAGTATAGACTAATTTCAAATTTAAAGAGGTTCTATCACATATATTGAACTATTAAAACCTCTGACTTTTTTTAAGGTTTTTAAAACTCTTTTAAAACTTGCTTTAACAATTTTGGTTGTGATTTCTTAATAAAAGAATAAGTGTTATTTAGTCTCCAGAACAGCAATTTCAAAAATATTTAAACCCTTAATAGTTGAGACATTTTAAATTTGTAGTCTGCTCAGTATATTGAATTATTTCAAATTTAAAGCTATTTAAATATGTCATCTGAATTTTTAAATTAAAATTGTTCGATAATTTTAGATTGAAACCTCTCAAATTATTTAGTTACAAATTAAAATCGTACAACTTTAAGTTTTATTTATTTTTTGATCATTTGTCACCCCCCCCTCCTAATTTTTTTTTGTACTAAAATAACGCCCGTTTTTTGTGAAAATTAACTAATATATATTAAAGCTTCGCTCAAGGTAATTTTTGTTCAAAAAGCTTGTTCCTGAATAAATTAACTCTTATTGTTTCCGATTTCGTTCTGTTACTTAGGGATTGTGTTTTTCATAGAAAAAATTGAAATGTGGTTTGTTCACGTTTATAAAACTATAATTGAAGGTCACTCGGGGTAATTTTCTGTGAAAAATATTGATTTACAAAGAATATTTGTCAAACAATAGAATGGATTTCTTCGCCTGAGATACAAACGTAAATTGTACTATAGTAAAAACAACTGGAAAAATTTAGACGAAAGCCAAATTTGGTAAAGAAAGCAAACCTTTGTCGACCTATAAATACGAATTTTATTCCCCGAAAGATTTTTATAAAAATCTCTTCGAAACACTTTTATTGCAACAATTTAATTGAAGAAAAATATTTGTTATAAAAATAAAAATAGTACAATTTTTACATACAATTCTTAAAATAAAAAATCTGTGTGTCAAAGCACAATCCAATCCGACTATTCTTTCGAAAGTTATACGATATACAGACAACCACAACATCAATAACAACGAGGACGTAGACGCCAGAGAGACAGACAGATACCGATGTAAAAACTTATTTTTCTGATTCAAGGAGCCTCAAAACGTCGAAATTTCATGAAATTCGCGGAAGCTTTAAAAAGTTTAAAAAAAGTTTTAAAAGATTTAAAATAATCTAAAAGAGAATAGATACTTTTGATGATTTTGAAATGTTTTGAAATGTTGACTTTTTATTTTGAAAAAAGACATAATTTTAAGAGGAGATATAAAAATATGGGACCACTGGAAAAAATTCCGAAAGGGATGAATGAAAAATCCCAAAAAATCAAATCTCCGGCACCTGAATAATAATTTTATAAAAATTGTATTAAAAATACATTAAAAAATACATGCCCTTTGAAAGAAAAAAATGTTCTGCCTAAATTTTCTTCGTACCTACATAATAACATTTTTGCACAAACTTTGCAGGATTCAGTTCAACAACGATTTATATCAAAATTTATTTTTATTACTCCTATCATTTTTTTATTAATAAAATATTCGATTTTTCAGAACTTTTAAATATTTTTTTTCAAATACTATGCACATTTTCAAACAAATTTTTTCATCCAGAAATATATATTCGATTATTGTATTTTCAATAGATAAATAATATTTAATAAACAATTTTTTTAATTGTTTAAATTCAGGAATTTTCTAGTTCGATTATTTTATAATTCAGCCATTTTCTCTGGTGATTTTTAAAATTCGGTAATATCTTATTGTCTATAATTTTATTTATTTTATTTTCCTGAATTTTCCAATTCGACTTTTATATTTCAAGACTTTCATAATTTTGGGAATTTTATTATTTGGTTATTTTTCAATTTACGAATTTTACAGTGTCGGGAATTTTATTTTTCGGGATTCTTCAGTCGCTTTTTCCGAAAAATAAAATTCCCACATCACTGTAAAAATTCCGAAATTATAACATTGTCGAAATACAAAAGTCCCGAATTGGAAAATTCTCGACAATTTACAATCTTACCGAATTTGAGAATTGCCGACAGAAAATTTCCGAATTATACAATATCCGGGCTAGACAACTCTCTGATTTGAACAATTAAAAAATAGTTTGTTTAAAAAATTTTTTAAAATAGAATAATAAAATATTTTTACCAAAGAAAAAACTTTTTTAATGTTTAAAGTTTCTAAAAATTATTGTTGGAATATAAAATAACAATAATTGAACAAATGTATTTTTTGATAAAAGTTATTTGAAAATGTGCATTGTATTTTTGTACATTACAGAAAACGCTCACGAAAATGAAATTATTATTTAAAAAAATAAAAATTAAAGTAGCGTTAAATCAGCCAGCATTGAATCTTGCAAATTTTGTTTCATTTAAAGCTCACGTGGTTTAAATTTATGTTTGTATCAAATATTTATACAATTATTGTTATTTTAAATTAAAACAATAATTTTAAAAAATTAAGCGCCAAATAAAATTTCTTTAATAAAAATATTTGATTATTGTATTTTTAATAAATAAATAATATTGATCACAAAACTGTTTTCTCAATTTCTGCAATTCGGAAATTTTCTAGTTTGTATAT
>NC_046661.1:39044172-39045947 GCF_010883055.1 Belonocnema kinseyi | reverse complement strand
AAAATAAGAGTAACAATTACAAATTATTAAAAAAAAAAGAAAAAGTAATAAAAATATGTAGTTTAATACGAATAAAATTTAATTTTAAGATACATTTTGAAAGCAGTTCGAACTTCATATTTCTACGATTTATTTTGCTGACATTATTGATTTTATTATTTGTTCTAGTTAAAAATATATATATTTATTGTAAAAACTATTAACGTAGCTAATGAAAAAATTATTTAAAACATATACATGATCAGGAGAATTAATAAAAAATATATCACTTATATCCAATATAAATATAATAATAATTAAAATATGTAAGACTACAACTTGAGTTGTAAAGTAAAGAACCTTTGTACCTTTAAAATCTTAACAATTTAATGTTTTTAAGGAAATATTTTTAAACAGTAATATTAATTTGAATTAAAATGTTTTGAGGGAATAATTTTGTAAAAAGTAATTGACAAGCCTGATATGAGAAAATGGATATAATATTATTCAATATAATGTATATATTTAATTAAATTGAACCGAACGTCATATATACATTTAACCAGTTCAATCATTTATTTATTGCTTAATCTTGAAAGATTTTTTTCGCTGCATACAACCCTTCAATAATTTTATTTAAAAATTTAAATTCAAAGTAGATTTTGAATTAAATTGTTAATTATATTATTGCAAACCTCATTTCTAAAATAAAAAAACTATAAGTTATTAAACTCTATAAACAAACGTACTGTACTCATGACGCACAATTGAAGCAAATGCACATTTGTCAGTCAAAAATGTTCAGAGCCTTCAATTTTTTGCGATTTTGAATTTTTTGTTTTAAATTAAAGATTATTAAATTCTATAGATCTTGACTTTACGAACTTTTGTCTCCTTTATTTTTTTATTAATAATTTTTCCACTCAAACCATGTAAAAACTAAATTTTTTTATATAACAATTTTTTACGCTTTAATAACTGATCAGGAAAACTTTATATTGTCTTAAATAAATGTTAAGAAACTCATAGAATAGAAATACTGTGCTTATTAATCCATTTAATTGTTACAAACCAATTTTATGAACAAATTGACCATTACTCTTATTATCGGTAAAAAGAAATGTTTCGCTAAAAATGCTTCACATTAATGTAGGAATGACCTTTAATAACAAAAATACTTTAAAAGTTTATAATAACCTCTGTGATCAACATTTTTTGTGGCAAAATATTAGAATTTGAGATTTTTAAAATTATAATTTCCTTCAATAGCCAGAACGACTTCAGGTAATCCTGAAAATAATAAATATTTTATAATATTTGATAAAATATAACCATTTAAATTTTTGTTAACAAATTAGATAAAGAAGTTCAAAATGTTGGTGTTTTCGCATAGACATTTTTTCCTGCTCTGGAAATGTTTTAAGCTGTTGGACGAATGACTGCTAGTCACAAAAATATTTGAGAAGTCAACAATAACCATTGTTATAAATAATTCTTGTGACAAAATATTCAAAGGTAAGGTTTTATCAAAACTTTTATTTTCTTTAGTTGCTACAATGGCTCCGGATATTTCTAAGAAAATGTATCTTTGATAACATTTAGTAGAATGTAACAACTTACATGTTTAAAAACAATTTACATAAACAATTTCTAAATGTTGGCAGCTTCAATTGGAAGAAGTCGGGTTTTCAATCTTATGAGGGTAGTTCAATAAGTCCTTAGAATGAAGTATAAAAACAATTTTTTTTGGGTAAATTTTTTTTTATTTTTCAACATAATCTCCTTGGAGCTCTATA
>NC_046661.1:39036709-39044072 GCF_010883055.1 Belonocnema kinseyi | reverse complement strand
CTGTCCGGTGTCGTCGTTGTTGTAGTTGTCTGTATACCGGATAACTTTCGAAAGACTGGTCCGATTGGATTGGGCTTTGACACACTGTTCGAAAGACCAAAAGGAAAGATAGAGTTCGCTAAACAGCCATTTTTGATAGAAATTCAAAAAGTTGATGCTTTTTAAAAATTTTTGAGACCAATTTTTTTTAGAAATTTGAAAATTCTATCTACAGCCATTTATGATACAAAAAAATATGAAAATTTATCTTGACAACTTTTTTTGATAAAATCAAACTTACCAAAGTTAAAGGATTTTAAAAATCCAAAAAACCAAACGAAAATGGACATTTGAAGCAAAAAAGCTTGATATGGAAAAAAGTCAAGAGGCGAAAAACGCTACTTTTTCAAGGCCCCATGATTATTTTATCACATTCTCATCCATAATGAGAAGAGTATTATGCGAAAAATGACTTCCGCGAATTTCATGAAATTTCGACGTTTTGAGGCTCTTTGAATCAGAAAAACAAGTTTTTACATCGGTATCTGTCTGTTTCTCTGGCGTCGTCGTCGCTGTTAGTGATGTTGTGGTTGTCTGTATATCGGACAACTTTGGAAAGAATAGTCGGATTGGATTGTGATTTGACACACAGATTTTTTATTTTAAGAATTGTATGTAAAATTTGTACTATTTTTATTTTTATAACAAATATTTTTCTTCAATTAAATTGTTGCAATAAAAGTGTTTCGAAGAGATATTTATAAAAATCTTTCGGGGAATAAAATTCGTATTTATAGGTCGACAAAGGTTTGTTTTCTTTACTAAATTTGGCTTTCGTCTACATTTTTCCAGTTGTTTTTACTATAGTACAATTTACATTTGTATCTCGGGCGAAGAAATCCATTCTATTGTTTGACAAATATTCATTGTAAATCAATATTTTTCACAGAAAATTACCCCGAGTGACCTTCAATTATAATTTTATAAACGTGAAAAAACCACATTTCAATTTTTTCTATGACAAACACAATCCCTAAGTAACAGAAAGAAATCGGAAACAATAAGAGTTAATTTATTCAGGAACAAGCTTTTTGAACAAAAATTACCTTGAGTGAAGCTTTAATATATATTTGTTAATTTTTACAAAAATCGGGCGTTATTTTAGTACAAAAAAAAATTAGGAGGGGGGGGGTGACAAATGATCAAAAAATAAATAAAACTTAAAGTTGTACGATTTTAATTTGTAACTAAATAATTTGAGAGGTTTCAATCTAAAATTATCGAACACTTTCAATTAAAAAATTCAGATGACAAATTTAAATAGCTTTAAATTTGAAATTATTCAATATACTGTGAAGACTACAAATTTAAAATGTCTCAACTATTAAGGGTTTAAATATTTTGGAAATTGCTGTTCTGGAGACTAAATAGCACTTATTCTTTTATTAAGAAATCACAACCAAAATTGTTAAAGCAAGTTTTAAAATTTGAAATTAAAACTTTTTCGCGTTGTAACAATTTTGAATCCCAGAATGTTATTTTTGACCTAACCTATAACTTATAACGAAAATTCTGAAAATTCAAACAGTAAGGCTATATTCTGAAAATGAAGCAATTGTAACGTTAAAATTCAAGTTCTTAAACTGAAGGCCTAAAAATTTGCAAATTTTCAATTAGTGTTGTGTAAATCGTTTTGGTATCTTAAAAGAGTATAAATAGTTCTTAAATTAGTTTTTAAATTTTCTGAAGTTTACCTTTTTTACATACTTAGATGTCAAAAAAGCCTACCAGTGACTGAAATGGATTAGAAAAAAATCGCCATGATCCAAGAATAAAAATTGAATGTACAGCGAATTTTTAAATTTTTAATTGTGATTATCTTTAAATTTGTGATATCAAAAATTTCCATACAGTTTTTATTTATTAATACTGTGGGAAAAAATTAACAAGATCGAGCGCCGAGATTATAATTAGAGCAAATTTTCTGTTATTCTATGGGGACGGCTGAAATATCCCGAAAAATAAACTTCCCTACTCGGTAAAACTCTCTGTCCCGAAAAATACAATTCCAAAACTAATAAAATTCCGGAACAGTTTATAATATTAATGAATTTGAAAATTCCCAAATAATAAAACTCCCCAAATAAAATTGTTTCTTAATCAGTATTAATTATTTATTAAAAATACGATAATAAAATATTGTTATCAAATAAATTTTTGTTTAATATTTCAAGTGTTAAAAATTGTTTGAATTTAAAATTAAAATTATAAAAAAAAATTTTACCGACAAATTCATATACAAAAACACGTGTTTTTAAAATAAAATTTCGATTTTTCGGAAGAACTTTTGTGATTTAAAAAAAAAACTATATACATTTTCAACGAAAATATCTTATCCAGAAATATATTTTGTTTTAATTATTGTTATTTTAAATTTAAACAATAATGTTTAAACACTTCAAACATTAAAAAAGTTGTTTCTTTGGTATAAATATTTGATTATTTCGATTTAAAAAAATAATTTGTCAAAGAACAATGTTTTCCACACTTGTTTATCTCGAAATGTCTTGTTATAATACTTTTTTAAAAATTAGAAATATGATTTTTCGAGAACATTTTTTTTATAATTAAAAAAAAGACTGTATTGAAAACCTGGATCAAGCTTCAGATCTGAAAAAATTCAGCGATACATACATGTCAAACTTTTCTAACCTCAAAAAATCTTTCTACTGCTTTACCGTCATATTTTACGAAGAATGAGAAAACAAGAATTCGAGTTCGTAGTACGATGAGGGCAGCACCTCGATAGGGCAGAAAATGTGATGTCCTATATATATAATTGCCGACTCCGACGCCCCGTACCGCATCTACGTTTATAATATCTTTTGTTTTGTCTTTGCTTTTGTAAAATTGTAGTTTTCAATTATTTTTGAAAAGAAGGATCTGAATATTGTAAATTTGATTTGATAATTAAATCCTGAATTAAATTGAACTTTGTGATTTTTATTTGTTTTCCTTTTTAATTTAAAATTGAATTTTCACGAGTTTAGCTACACTCAAATAGTAGGGTTTCATCACAGAGGAGTTTAGGCAAAGATATTATAAGCCTAGATGCGGCACGTGTATAGTTCGAGGAACTAATTGTAGACGGCGCTCCTGGCGAAAATTGCCCGATCCCCCTATGCCTCTCAACAAGAAGATCGCACCAACCAATTACTTTGCCCCTGAACCCTTCACCCGTCGAACAAGTCTATCAAATAGCCGCTACTAAGTCGGTAAATACTAAATACTTAAAAATATAAAATACAAATTTGAAGACATTAAAAGTTTTAATTGATAAATATATTGGGTGGAAATTTAAAATAATAAATTTTTTAAATAAATATGATCGTATAGCGTTCTCGCATGTATAATTAGCGATTTGGAGTATTTAGATGTAGTGTTGAATTTTATAAGAATACCGCCTCCCTCACGATTATTAATTTAAGTAAACAATAATTCGTAAACATGTATGTTTGTGTAATTAATTATGAATTAAATCAAGTATAAAGAAACGATAAACTTATATAATAAAATTATTTTTTATTTTTTTTATATAATATTTTATAGAAATTTATGTATCTTACTATGTATGTAAATTATGTCCCGATTTTTTAAATTGAGAACCCCATAATTTCAAAATTGAAAAAATGTATTTTTAGATTTTACTCGAGTGGTTGATCAGAATATATAAATATTTTGCCTTACATTTCTCAATTTAAACTAAAAGGTCAGAAATTATTGGAAAGTTTCAAAAACATTTATCTCTTAATTGTTAGCTTGTAATAAAATAATCTGTAAATGAACTATTTATTGTCGCGGGAACATTCTCACCATGCGCTGTGCGCGTGGCTCGCAAGTTTGAGCGCGCCTGGGGCGCATGTCTTTTGATTCCCGCGATTCGCGCTCAGATATTTATTCTTTGTATTTAGAATGCTTGAATGAAACTTTATCAAAAATATCTCTTTAGATCGCAGTATTTATATGCGTGTTCATATTCTGAATTTTTTGCTTAAATAAGTATAGTTAAAGATTAAGTTTCTCAAAGCTCTGTAGTCTTTGAGGTACACAATATTATCGGGACACTCCCGCTGCGCACTCGTTTTTTGACAGACAGTTGTAAATTTATATTTTCTGAACCACCTTAAAATAAACTCAAAAAATACAATCCTTTTTTTAGACATTTTTCTCTATCATGCGTTGTTATGCTAATAATAGGATTTTGGTTTTCATATTATTTTTTATATATGTATAAAGCAAAATATCCTACAAGTCTTCTTTTAGATTTTTTACGCATCTCGCGCCTTTTGGCGTAACATTGGAATTTTCGATTATCTGCATATATTACTTACGATAAAACAAAATTACGAGTCCTATTGAAAAGTGGTTTAAAGAAATTTTGTAGGATTTTTCAAAACCTATCATTTCTCTTTGAGACTTATTTACGTATTTTGCGTAATTTGGTTCAGAATTTGAATGTCGTAGTGTCAAATTTCGGGCAATTCTAATACTTTCTCCATCATAAATAATAAGAATATAATAAATAAATACAAATTTGTATCACTTTTTTGGGCGAATAACTTTTTTCTATCAATTCGTTTTTGTACCTTTTGTTGTTTTTCCACAAATTTTTCATTTTTATTTTTAATACCATTTTTATTATCAAGACCAAAACTAGGCGTCCTGTCAAAAAGTAATTCATATCACATTTGTAGCTCTTTTTCGGGTAAATAATTTTTGTTAAATCATTTTTTTCGTAACTTGTATCATTTTTTCACAATGTTCTTTTAGATTTTCAATGTTATTTTTCACGAATAAAACAAAAAGTACACCTCATATCAATAAGTGATTATTCACGAATTTGTAGATCCTTTTTGCGATAACAATTTTTATTGATTCATCTTCTTTCGTATCCTACATAGTTTCACCACAAAATGGGATTTTTCATTTCTCATTATTTTTTGTGCAATCAAAATGAGAATTTTCGATTTTACAAAAAAATCCAAAAATTTTGTACGATAATCTTGTAGGGCTTTTAAAAAGCAATATTTTTCTTTACTTTTTTCATATCGTACGTTGTTTGGCTTATAATTTTGATTTTCGATTGATATTAAAATTTTTTAAATTGCTTTAACTCTGAGAATTGTTTTGTATAAAAAAAAGTCATCAGGATACATTGTTTGGCTTTCTGAGTACTATTAATAGCCGTAAATAAAAATTTTAATTATAAAGAAATGGTCCCAAAATTTGTATTTTTATCCAAAATGGCTGTTTAATGAACTCGTCCTTTCTTTTCGGAATTGTCGGATTTTTCTTTTCTTATCCTTTCTCAATCATAAATTATGAGAATGAGAAAAATGAGATGACCTTTAAATTTGTTATTAATTTCAGTTTTTAAATCATTTGAATTCTTCAAAGTAAAACGCTGTTATTTTTCTCTGTAATATGGATATTTTATCCAATATAAATAAAATTGAAAATAAAGTTTCTTAAGTATAGTCTCAATATACTTGTTCTCTATCATTCTTCTAATTGTTATAATTTCGTTTCCTGAGTCTTATCGATTTTTTATTGTGTATTTTTATGCTGAACAAGTTTTAAACTATACATTATAAGGATAATTTCATTAAATACAAAAATCTAAACTTTAAAGGGCCGTCAGTAAACTGAATTACTAATTACATGGGGGGGGGGGGTCATGCTTAAAACTATGGTTCGAACAGGGGTTGGGGTTCAGTGGAAGAAAAGCTATGAACTTAGATAACATTTAGTATGTTTCCTTATTATTAACTTTTAAAGAATTGTTCTTTTTTCTCTGTTTTTAGGAAACCCCATTTTCTTGTTTTTTCGCTTAAATACTTTTTGGTAGAAAGTCTACTATTATATTTGTGGTTCGGAATTCAATTCGTTTGGTTAAAAATTCTAGTATTTAGTTGCAAATTTTATTATTCTCTAAACAATGCAACTATTTTGTTAAAAAGTCATCTTGTTTCGTTAGGAATTCAGAAGCTTGGTTAAAAGTTGAACTACTTTGTAAAAAATTATTCTTTTGGTTTTAGATTCACCTCTTTGCTCGAAAATTTAACTATTCTATTTTTAGAAAATTAATCTTCTGCGGATAAAAAGTCATTTTTAGGCTGAACACTTTTGTTAAAAATGTAACTATTTTGTTGAAAATTCGTTTTTTTTTTTAAATAAGAATTTTTTTTTAACTAACAAGGTAAACATTTCATTTTTGATTTGAATATATATTTTTTATTAAAAATTAATATTTTCTGGTCAAAAATTGCTCCTTTCTTATTGAAAAGTCATGAATTTTGCTAAAAATTTGTCTTTTTCTACCGAAAACAAATTATCTGCGTTGAAAATTCATAATTTTTTATTAAAAATGGAACTGTTTGGATCTACATTAATCTAATTTGGTTGATGATTCAGCAATTTTGTAAAAAATTGAACTATTCGATAGAAAATTAGGTTTTTTATTTCAGATTATACCAGTTTTATAACCAACAAATTGGTTTAATGACAATTTAACTTTTTGGCAGAAAATTAACTTTTTTTATAAAAAATCATATTTTTGTTGAAAATTCGTCCTTTTTATAGGCAAATCGTCCTCCCGAATTTAAAATTCAAAAATTTTGTTAAAAATTAATAAATTTTGTTGAAAGCTCGTCTTATTTTGGTAGATCATTCATACAATGCTGGAAAATTCATTTCTTTGGTTAAAAATTTAACTATTTTGTTCGCAATTTATCTTCTTTAATTCAAAATTAAACGACTTGGTTAAAAGTTGAACTTTATCATTAAAGATTCATATTTTTAGAAATCCCCTTGATCTTTGGGGTTCATTCTTTTGTTGAAAATTTAATTCCTCGAATTAGTTGAAAATTAATCTTTTTTTAACTTGTAAAAATTTTCTTGACATTTTGGGTTTTCTGTTTTGTTCAAAATTAATTTTTTATCAGAAAATTGCAATTTTCCATTGTTGTTAGAAATTTATACGTTATAAGTTTAAAATTTAATTATTTGGTTATGTTTTAAGTTATTGGACGAATGACTGCTAGTCACCAACATATTAGAAAAGTTAACAATAATCAGTGTTATTAACAATTCTTGTGACAAAATATTTAAACTTAAGGTTTTACCAAATTTAAATTTTCTTTTATGACCAAGTAGGTGGGTTATTGTCAAAAGATTTTGTATCTAGTGAATCTTAGCATGCAGTGTTATGATTCATTTTCAATCTATTACGAGGGTAGTTCAATAAGTCCTTAGAATGACCAACATATGGCGCGCGAATCGCTCCAAATCATCTGTTTTCAGTCAGCACCACTCCCGACTAGAT
>NC_046661.1:39032451-39036609 GCF_010883055.1 Belonocnema kinseyi | reverse complement strand
TGATATGCATGTCAAATTTCATGAATTAGGAAGATTTATAATTGAGAATTCTTTACTTTTAATCTTCAAAATCATGACAATTTATATGAATTTTTATTTTATGTTGTCATTTAATTAAGTTTAATTAAAATTTTATTAGATTTTAATTAATTAATTTGTTGTTTATTTTATTTATACATCATTTAAAATTCAAGAGTTTCTGATTGCAAATATTCTAAATTAAAGAGTTTTAAATTGCAGATCGTTAAAATTAAAGAATTTTCCATTGCAAGTCTTCAAAATTGAACTTTTCAAAAAAAATTCATATTATACCCTTAAAATATAAATCTTGAAAACTAAATAATTTGAAATTCCAAATCTTCAACATTTCAAATCACGGCAGTACTCAAAGTACAGATATTTTTTACATTCTCATCAAAAAAGTTATTACATTTGTGTAAAATTTTACGTCTGGACACGAAATATAGGTGTTTACGAGTGTTTCTGCCTTTCCATATGCATGCTTGTTTGCGAGTATAATAACTTTTGAAAAAATAATCTATTATATTGGCCGTTGGTAATTGGAAATCCGAACAATTTACCTCATCAACTTCTTTTGATAAAAAGAATATTACCAGAATTATAGCGTTTTCAACAAATTAAAAAAAATACCAAAATGAAAATTGTAAACTAACCGGCGCGAGACTTGAAAAAAAAACTCGAGAGAAGAAAAACGAGGCTTTCTGAGAGCCCTACAAGATTATCATAACAACTTTTCAGATTTTTTTGAATAATCGAAAATTCAAATTTTGAAAGAACCAAAAATAATGAAAAATCATAAATCTAATTTAATGATCAAACTGTGCAAGATGCGGAAAAAAGAAGAGAAATAAAAAATTGTGCACCTTAAAAAGATCCAAAAGTTTTTTATCAATTACTTTTTGATACGAAGGGTAGTTTTTGTATTATTCGTAAAAAACAACATAAAAAATATAAGATATAAGTGTTTGGACAAACGACATAAGCAATGAAAAAAATAAATAGATAAAAGTTGTTTAGCTTAAAAAGAGCTAATGAATGTGTTATTAATCTAAAATGCTATTAACAATTTTCTGTGTTACTAATGTTACTAATGTCGCAACATTTCGGAAATCTGAACATTTTCTTCGAGACATTCGATAAGCACAAGTAAGGAGAATATATACATAAAGATTACATAGTAAGGAGTAAATGAAAACAAATTCACGAATTGGGTCATGTTTGGATGAAACCAGACATAATCAAGGATGTTCAGAAATCATGAATTAAAATTCACCTATAAAGCACCAAGGTTCTAGCTTGGAGCTAGAACGGGAATTGACGGGGATTTTATGAGGCTGGGAAAAATAGGCAAATGGCAGTGAATTAATTTTTTGACCGGGAAATTTATGAATTTTTAGAAAAGAAATTGGTCCAAGTTTGGTCTGAACAGTTTTTTTTAAATTCCTTAAATTGCTTTTTTCCTATTATATCATTCAGTTTACAGTACGTAATTCGAAAATCTTTCACTTCAGAATTTTCCGTTTAAGTTTTAAAATTTAAGCGTACATTTTTCAATTTCGAATTTTAGAAAGCAGTTTTGAAGACCTGGAAAATTAAAAATTAGAAGCGTTTCAAATTTATAATTTTAGATAGAAATCGTTTTTAGTTTATCAACTGCTAATATAAAGTATGATTCTTTTTTTAATTGAAGTGGACACCAAAGATTCACAAGTGAATCATAATTGATTTCACAACACGATTCGAAATTTGTTTAAAATTGAAGAATATTCCAATTTTAACGTTAAAAATTAAACTGTTTCAATTCGAAATTCTTAGAAGCTAAACAAATGGAAACTCGAGGTTAAAACTTTATAACCCATTTTCAATTTAAAATAAATAAGCTGTATCAATTATAATAATTTAAAGTTTATTTTAAAATATACTTTATGGAACATGATATTTTTTACGAATGTGTCAGTGAAATTCTGTTCGTATAATATTGTTTGCCAATGCGAAACGTAATCTGGCTTGGAACTGTCGTCTTAACATCTAAAAACCAAAAGAACAATTTCCCTATCACTTGGAATTATAATTATATTTTTATAAAAACGTTATTCTGGACAGTTTACAATATTATCGAATTTGAAAATTCCCGAATAATAAAACTCCAGGCCGAATGCTGTCTAATGATCAAATATACAAACTAGAAAATTCCCTAACTGCAGAAATTGAGAAAACAGTTTTGTGATCAATATTATTTATTTATTAAAAATACAATAATCAAATATTTTTATTATAGAAATTTTATTTGATGTGTAATTTTTTTAAATTATTGTTTTAATTTAAAATAACAATAATTGTATAAATATGTGATACAAACATAAATTTAAAACACGTGAGCTTTAAATGAAACAAAATTTGCAGGATCCAATGCAGGCTGATTTAGCGCGACTCTTATTTTTATTTTTTTAAATAATAATTTCATTTTTGCGAGCGTTTTCTGTAATGTACAAAAATACAATGCACATTTTCAAATAACTTTTTATCAAAAAATACATTTGTTCAATTATTGTTATTTTATATTCCAACAATATTTTTTAGAAACTTTAAACATTAAAAAAGTATTTTCTTTGGTAAAAATATTTTATTATTCTATTAAAAAAAATTTAAACAAACTATTTTTTAATTGTTCAAATTAGAGAGTTGTCTAGCCCGGATATTGTATAATTCGGAAATTTTCTGTCAGCAATTCTCAAATTCGGTAAGATTGTGAATTGTCGAGAATTTTCCAATTCGGGACTTTTATATTTCGACAATGTTATAATTTCGGAATTTTTACAGTGATGTGGGAATTTTATTTTTCGGAAAAAGCGACTGAAAAATCTCGAAAAATAAAATTCCCGACACTGTAAAATTCGTAAATTGAAAAATAACCAAATAATAAAATTCCCGAAATTATGAAAGTCCCAAAATATAAAAGTTGAATTGGAAAATTCAGGAAAATAAAATAAATAAAATTCTAGACAATAAGATATTACCGAATTTTAAAAATCACGAGAGAAAATGGCTGAATTATAAAATAACCGAACTAGAAAATTCCTGAATTTAAACAATTAAAAAAATTGTTCATTGAATATTATTTATTTATTGAAAATACAATAATCGAATATATATTTCTGGATGAAAAAATTTGTTTGAAAATGTGCATAGTATTTGAAAAAAATATAAAAAAGTTCTTAAAAATCGAATTTTTTATTAATAAAAAAAACATAAAAGTAATAAAAATAAATTTTGATATAAATCATTGTTGAATTGATTCCTGCAAAGTTTGTGCAAAAATGTTATTATGTAGGTACGAAGAGAATTTAGGCAGAAAATTTTTTTCTTTCAAAGCGCACGTGTTTTTTAATGTATTTTTTAATACAATTTTTATAAAATTATTATTCAGGTGCCGGAGATTTCATTTTTTGGGATTTTTCATTCATCCCTTTCGGAATTTTTTCCAGTGGTCCCATATTTTTATATTTCCTCTTAAAATTATGTCTTTTTTCAAAATAAAAAGTCAACATTTCAAAACATTTGAAAATCATCAAAAGTATCTATTCTCTTTTAAATGATTTTTAATCTTTTAAAACTATTTAAAAAATTTTTCGGAACTTTTAAATGTCTTTAGAGTGATTCCCATTTTTCCTAACATTTTTGTAAAATCCTGCTCACAAAATTGTTTTAAGAGCTTCCATATTTTTTCTAATATTGTAAATCTTTTGAAATGTTTTGAAATATTTTTAAACATTCTCTTTGAGTTATGTACTTTTTTGAAATAAAAAATCATTTTAAATCTACCCAGAAATTTTTATTGTTATCTTAATGTTTCAAATTCTTGAGAAGCTCCAAATTTTGTTCTTTTCTTTGAAACATTCAGAAACCTCCAGCTTATTTGATTTTTTTCTAAATTAATGCTAATTTAACTGTTCTTTAAAAATAAAAATAAAATACTTTTACCTTCGAAATACAAATAAAAACAAATAAAACAATTATGATCGTAACATTCCAAGCTTAAATTTGTCACTCTGAATTGTGTGTGTGTGACGATTTGTCCCGGTCTCAAGTCCAGCTCAATATTTAGAACAACCTTCATTTTTTTGAAATTGTAATTTT
>NC_046661.1:39020169-39032351 GCF_010883055.1 Belonocnema kinseyi | reverse complement strand
TGAGGGTTCAAAGTTTCAAAGTAGAGAAATCCTAACACCAAATACAGGTTCGACTCAGGGAGCAGTTATCGATTTATGAACTTATTATTACTCTGCCATTCACTCATTGTCAGTGATCGGAACGTATTAATTAAGAAATTTTAAAATACATGCGGGAAATTCATTAGTCGAATAGACTAAAAATTATACATTTAATTTTCTCTATGCTATCTATTAAAATAACCATGTCTTACAAAGCGTGGATATTTTACGTTTGTTATGAAATGTTGGCAATTTAATTTTAATTTAAATGGTTCTTGTCTAGGCTAAGTTTACCGTCAGTGCGCCTCGAAGGCGCCGTCTATATTTGTGGCGGGTAACTAAGCTCGTACCGCATCTACGTTTATAATATCTTTGACAAAACCGACCGGTCGCGACCGAAGGAAGGATATTTCTGATTTTTCTGACTGACTTTTTCTGGATCGATGGATCCAACACAGAAATCCATAGTCCCCTTCTCTCTGTACATTTCTTATACTTCATTCATCTTACGAGGAAAGTAGCCGCGACGACGGTTGCGGCAACGAAAAAGGATAAGAAAAATCAGTATTAAGCACGTACAGGAATTTAATATTTATAAATATAATAAGACCACATCCGCCGACAAGGCGCCTCCAAATAGGTTATTTTGAGTCAATGATCCACAACTCGAATATCTCTACATAATGAAACTTAATTCTTAAATAAACGACCCATGAAATTGAAATCCCAAACTAATTTGAATTCTTAAACTCAAAGTTTTAATCAGAAATTCGCAAAACTAAAACCCATTAAGATAATTTAACTTCCAAAAACTCTCATTGGTCACTTCCTGTTCAGATTTCTTTCACAACTTACAATATCTTCAATGCAAGTATTATTTTAAACAAGCAAAATTCCAAAATGCTTTGATCAGTCCTTCTTGGAATACATCATTTTGCTGTCAACAAAGAAATCTCTATATACTATATACTTCAATTTTATTAAATATGAAGATTTATAATTTTGACGCTTAAGGCCATGTGATGAGTGTAACAGCTGATCAAGTCAGCCCTAAGATCAATATTTTTCACCCATATTGAAAAATAAAAATTTAAATAACGCGGAAATTTTTTTCGGGAAATTTTAGTAAATATTAAAGGATCGTTTGTGGCCTTGCAAAGAGTTGGAGGAAGAAAAAAGTTTATTTATGCAAATAATGATTATCGACGGACACATTTAGGTTTTACACATGGACATAGGAAACACGGGACTAGGCATGCCATCATAACTTGGTGATCGGGGTTGAATCCACGGGAGGGAGGAGAATTCCATGAGTGGGGAGAGCCGCCATGTTACGATGTGCCATTTGATTATGCGCACGAGCATTTTTGCCGACAAACTGTGCATGAAAATATAAACATGTGGGCGCTGCCATGTTTGTTACGGGACATCAAAAGGTGGCGGACCTCCACCTCATTGCATCACCCCCGCAATGGCATGCCTAGTCCCTTGTTTCCTATGTTCATGCTTGCAGGGTTTGACGACAGCACGATCAGTATTTTTCCAAAATTGAAATTAAAAAAAAAGTTTTTTCACTATTCTAATTATTTAGGACCACAGACAAATTCTTGCATGCCTTCTATGTATCTTGCCAAATTTTTGACACGATATCTCATTCCGTATGGACGTAAGTTGGGAAAGAAAACTTCCACTGGTATTTTCTTCAAAACAATTTTTTTCTCAAAATTTCCACCGGTACAAAGCAGAGACATGGACTTTATTACCTCCTCTTTCATTTCCCAAACTGATTGATTATTGTCAATTAATGAATGAATTATTTGAATAAATTTTGCATCAAGAAAATATGTAGATGCATAAGATTTACTTTAAAATCGAATTAAAATGTAATTGTATCGTAATAAATATTTTTAGCTGACATCTTTTATGGAAAAAATTAGTCATTTTGCAATTAAAATTTACTGTCTATGTATAATATTATTTTGTTGTTTTAAAAAAAAGCAGTAGAAATTCTACTAAATGAAACTATACGTTTCAAGTCATTAAAAGTTTTAATTGATAAACATATTTAGTTGCAATTTAAAATATTTAATTTTTTAAATAAATATGATCGTACAGCGCTCTCGCATGTGTAATTAGCGATTTGGAGTTTTTAGATGTAGAGTTAAATTTTATAGGAATACCGCCTCTCTCACGATTATTAATTTAAGTAAACAATAATTCGTAAATTTCTATGATTGTGTTATTAATCATGAATTAAATAAATTATAATGAAACGATAAAATTATATAATAAAATTATTTTTTATTTCATTTTTTTATATAATATTTTATAGAAATTTATGTATCTTACTATGTACGTAAATTATGTACCGATTTTTTAAATAGAGAACCCCATCATTTCAAAACTGAAAAAATGTATTTTTGAATTTTATACGAGTGGTTGATCAAAACATATAAATATTTTGCCTTACATTTCTCAATTTAAACTAAAAGGTCAGAAATTATTGGAAAGTTTCAAAAACATTTATCTCTTAATTGTTAGTTTATAATAAAATAATCCGTAAGTGAACTATTTATTGTCGCGGGCACAGTCTCATCGTGCGCTGTACCCGTGGCTCGCAAGTTTGAGCGTGCTTAGGGCGCGCGTCTTTTGATTCCCGCGATTCGCGCTCAGATATTTATTATTTGCATTTATAATGCTTGAATGAAACTTTATCAAAAACATCTCTTCAGATCGCAGTATTTATATGCGTGTTCATATTCTGAATTTTTTGCTTCAATAAGTATAGTTAAAGATTAAGTTTCTCAAAGCTCTGTAGGATTTGAGGTACACAATATTATCGTGACTCTCGCGCTGAGCACTCTTTTTTTGACAGAGAGTTGTAAATTTATATTTTCTGAACTACCTTAAAATAAACTTAAAAAATACAATCCTTTTTTTAGACATTTTTCTCTATCTCTCGTTGTTATGCTAATAATAGGATTTTGGTTTTCATATTATTTTTTATACATGTATAAAGCAAGATATCCTACAAGTCTTCTTTTAGATTTTTTACGTATCTCACGTCTTTTAGCGTAATATTGGAATTTTCGATTATCTGCATGTATTACTTACGATAAAACAAAATTACGACTCCCATTGAAAAGTGGTTTAAAGAAATTTTGTAGGATTTTTCAAAACCTATCATTTCTCTTTAAGACTTTTTGTCGTATTTTGCCTCATTTGATTCAAAATTGGAATGCTGTGGTGTCAAATTTTGGGCAATTCTAATACTTTCTCTATCATAAATAATAAGAATGTAATAAACGAATACAAATTTGTATCACTTTTTTGGGCCAATAACTTTTTTCTATTAATTTGTTTTTTTTACTTTTTGTTGTTTTTCCACAAATTTTTCATTTTTGTTTTTAATACCATTTTTATTATCAAACCCAAAACTACGTGTCCTGTCAAAAAGTAATTCATAACAAATATGTAGCTCTTTTTCGGGTAAATAATTTTCAATTTTACGAGAAAATCCAAAAAGTTTTTAGGATAATATTGTAGGGCTTTTAAAAAGCAATGTTTTTCTTTACTTTTTTTATATCGTACGTTGTTTGGCTTATAATTTTGATTTTCGATTGGTATTAAAAATTTTGAAAATGCTATAACTCTGAGAATTTTTTTTTGTATGAAAAAAAGTCATCAGGATCAATTGTTTGGCCTTCTGAGTACTATTAACAGCCGTAAAAAAATTTAATTATACAAAAATGGTCCCAAAATTTGTATTTTTATCCAAAATGGCTGTTTAACGAACTCGTCCTTTCTTTTCCGACGTGTCGGACCTTTCTTTTCTTATCGTTTCTCAATCATAAATGACGAGAATGAGAAAAATTAGAGGCACTTTAATTTTTGTTATTTATTTCAGTTTTTAAATCATTTGAATTCTTCAAAGTAAAACGCTGTTACATTTCTCTGTAATATTGATATTTTATCCAATATAAATAAAATTGAAAATAAAGTTTCTAAGTATAGTCTTAATATGCTTGTTCTCTGTCATTGTTTTAATTGTTGTAATTTCGTTTTCTGAGTCTTGTCAATTTTTCTTTGTCTATTTTTATGCTAAACGAAATTTAAACTATACATTATAAGGATAATTTCATTGAATACAAAAATCGAAGCTTTAAGCGGTCGTCAGTAAACTGCATTACCAATTGCATGGGGGGGGGGGGTCATGCTAAAACTATGGTTCGAACAGGGTTTGGGGGTCAGTGGAAGAAAAGCTACGAACTTAGATTACATGAAGTATGTTTCCTTATTATTAACTTTTAAAGAATTGTTCTTTTTTCTCTGTTTTTAAGAAACCCCCTTCTCTCGTTTTTTTCGCTTGGATCCTTTTTGGTAGAAAGTTTACTATTATATTTGTGGTTCGGCATTCAACTCGTTTGGTTAAAAATTATAGTATTCAGTTGCAAATTTTATTCTTCTGTAAAAAATGCAACTATTTTGTTAAAAAGTCATCTTGTTTCGTTAGAAATACAGAAGCTTGGTTAAAAGTTGAGCTACTTTGTAAAGAAATTATTCTTTTGGTTTTAGATTCACCTCTTTGGTCGAAAATGTAGCTATTCTATTTTTAGAAAATTAATCTTCTGCGGATAAAAAGTCATTTTTAGGCTGAACTCTTTTGTTAAAAATGTAGCTATTTTGTTGAAAATTCGTTTTTTTAAATAAAAATTAATTTTTTCTTTAACTAACAAGGTAAGCATTTCATTTTTGATTTAAATTGATATTTATATGAAAAATTAATATTTTATGGTTTAAGAGTGCTCCTCCCGGCTTTAAAATTCGAAAATTTTGTTGAAAAATAATATATTTTGTTGAAAGCTCATTGTTGAAAATTCATTTCTGTGGTTAAAAATTTAACTATTTTGTTCGCAATTTATCTTCTTTAATTGAAAATTAAACGTCTTGGTGAAAAATAGAACTTTATCATTAAAGATTCATATTTTTGGACTCCTCTTGATCTTTGGGGTTAACTCTTTTGTTGAAAATTTAATTCCTCGATTTAGTTGCGAATTAATCTTTTTTTTAACATGTAAGAATTTTCTTGACATTTTGGGTTTTTTGTTTTGTTAAAAATTAATTTTTTATCTGAAAATTGCAATTTTCCATTTTTGTTAGAAATTTATACGTTATAGGTTTAAAATTTAATTATTTGGTAGAACATTCTTTTGTTTTGTTGAAAATTCATCTTTTTGGTCGAAAATTAATTTTCTTGATTTTTTTACATCGTCTTTTTTTAAAAATTCAATTATTAAGTTCTAAATTAGTATATTTTGATTGATGATTTAACAATATGGTAGAAAATTAAAGTAGGATTCGTTTGTAAATTAACTTTTTCCGTGCTTTTTTCGTATTTGTTAAATCTAGATTTTTTAAATCATATTTCTGCAAGATTTACCTCTTTGGCTTAAGATTGAATTTTTTTGTTGACAATTTGGTTTTTTATGTTAATTTTTTTTTTTTTTTGAAAATTGCAACTTTTCTATTCTTGATTCGGAATGGATCCTTTATAAGTTGAAAATTCATCTTCTTTGTTGCAAATTCATTATATATTTCGACTTACATATATAGAAAAAATGGTTCATTTTATTTATTTCTTCAAGTGAATTTTTTTAAAGCTTGCAATAACAAAGAAAAACTATCCAATTAGGGGTTTGAAGTGTTTAAAATCGTGATTTATTTTGTTCATAAATAGTTTCGAAATAATTTTCACATTGTACACATCATCAATATAATATACCTAAAAACCAACTGATGTGTACAATGTGAAAATTATTTTGAAACTATTTATGAAAAAAATAAATCCCGATTTTTAAACTCTTAAAACCCCTAATTGGATAGTTTTTCTTTGTTTTTTTTTACAAGTACGAAAAAGTATGACTATCTTTACAGGAAAACACCAATGAATATCATAATTTTTTAAATACTAAGAAATCCAGGTGTCCGTTTTAATCAAGGAAACAAATTTCCGGTCATTTCCCGGATCGCAAAAAATGATTGAATTATTTTAATTCTTTGAAATTCTTTCCTTTTCCATTTTTTTTGTAATAGCCTTAGTTGCTGAGATGCACCCCTAAACACCTTATGTTTCTTTAGAATTTTTTTGGATTCTTCGATTCTTTGGATTATTTTTATAAACTATTTGGATTTCTTTGAAGTTGTGAATTCTGATGAGCATAAGATTTGCAAGTGGTTAACTGCCCTCAAACTTAAAATTAAATTTTAATGTGCAAGGCACAGTCTAGTTACTGGTTTTTGTAATTAAACAAATTACAAGGAAAAAGATTATACGTTTCAAATAATCAAGAAACAAAAACAAACAAAAAACAGAATTTTAATATAATTTTGATAAATAATTAAAATAGTAGTGAAAACCTTAAATTTTTGCTCGGAATTAAGTGTAAATTGTCAATTCGACACTACTGACAAGTGTAAATATTACTTCAGTTGTACCTTAATTATCCGAAAAAATAATAAGATATTTTAGGATTTAAAAATACATGCCGAATAAATTTATACAGTGAAGTATACGAACCTTCAATTCTCTATTTTTGTATAAACTATATTTTTTAAATGTTTCAAATTTCGCTACAATTCTAAAATATGACAAGATTTCTTTTAAACTTATTTATATAGTATTTCGAAAAAATCTCTTTTAAAAGAAACCAGACGAAGAATTCATTTAACTAAGCTTCATTAAATTTTTTCATTTAACTACATTCTGCATTAATTAAAATTTTATTTACTTTTTAAATTTATTTAGTAGCTCGAAAATGTCCCTTTTTTAAAAAGAAACCGTAAAAGAAATTAATTAATTTTAACATAATAATAGAGATAATAATTTTAGGCCCTTATTAATTTGAATATTTTCGGCGTGCATAGACAGCCCCGAGTCAGCTATAGATATGGCTGGCGAAGGAAAGCGCGAGAATCGAGAAACAATCACCGGCACTTCGGTTTGGCTTTCGCCTTGGCCCCACCCCTCCCGTAGGCTCAGGCAAAGGACGCGGTTGCCATAGAACGTCGAAAAGTTGAAGAGGGCAGCACCTCGAGGCATGCAAAAATGTAATTAGATATATATATATATCGTTCTCCCACTCCGACCTCCCGTACCGCATATATGCTTATAATATATTTGCCCAAAGATATCTATCTTTTAATCAAAAAAGTTCAACTTCCAACTAAAACAATTAGTTTTCCTGACGGACCGAAGGAACCGAATGGAGCCTCTACCAAGTACCCGTAAAGTCCCCATTGGGTCCCCATTCGGTTCCTTTTTAAAAAAATCTGGAAGAAACAGCAAAATCAACTTTTAAATTGTTGAAATTCGGATTCTACGTTAAAGTTCCATGTGGAAGATCACGGAATAATCGCAATCGTTTTTTTTTTGCAACGGTAAGCAGTTTAAAAAAAATATACGACGTATAACACCTGTTGACTGCTAGTTACAGGCGATGCGTTTGATGTGTGGCAGTCAACAGGCGTTATACGCCTTACATTTTTAAAAACTTTTTACCGTTGCAAAAAAAACTATTGCGATTATTCCGTGACCTTCTATACGGAATTTTAACGTAGAATCCGAATTTCAACAATTTAAAAGTTGGTCTTACTGTTTTTTCGAGTTTTTTAAAAAGGAACCGAATGGGGGCGGCCCAATGGGGTCTTTAAGGGTACTTTGTAGACGTAGAGGCTCCATTCGGTTCCTTCGGTCCACCAGGGTTTCTGCAAAAAAAAACATTTAGAATAAAATATATAAATTTTAAAAAACATTGTTGAAATTGTTTTCAACAAAATAGCCAATTTTTTTAACAAAAATTTAAATTTTTATCCAAAAGGCTGAATTGTATACTTTAAAAAGGCATTTTTAATGAAATACATGAATTTTGCACAAAAGAAATTTATTTTCCACCAAGTCTAATTATCTATACAAAAATTAATGTTTAATCATAGTCAATTTTTCGACAAAGGAGAATTATTTACTTGTAGTTCAAAGAAATAATTTTTGAACAAAAATATTCTACAAAAATGTTTTACAAAATATTTAAATTTTCAGAAAACAAATTTTTTTAAATAAATTGAAAATTCATCAACCAAAACAAAAAAAAATCATTTTTTAACGAAGCAGTTCCGCTTTCAACCGGAAAAGTTGAAAATAATTAAAATTCTTTGAAAATGCTTTAAATGATTGAAATTAATTAAAAATGTTTGCAATGTTTTAAAACATCCTAAAATATAAAAAATCCTTTGAAATCTCTTGAAATTTTGCAAAGCTCTTGAAAATTCCTTGCAAGTTAAAAAATACCCTGAAATGTTTCAAATCCTTTCAAATCTGAAACTAAATTATTGAAATGAATGGAAAATTCCTTGGAATCTATTAAAATATCCTAAAACCTTTTAAGATACTCTCAAATATTTCGAAAACTGCAAAATATTTTGAAACACCTTGACATCTTTTCAAGATTTATAAGGTACTTTGGAGTTTTTTTAAACAAACCTGCTATAAATGTTTAAATTCTTTGAAATTCCTTAAAATTATGAAAATAAGATAAAAATTCATTGACATTTTTTTAAACATTCTCAAATATTAACAATCTGTTGAAATCTTTAAAAAAATATAAAGCTCTTGAAAATTCCTTGAAATTTAACAAATACCCTCAAATATTTAAAATCCTTACAAATCTTTTGAAATTTCTTGACATTTTTAAAAGATGCAGATTGAAATTTAGAAAAAAGAAACATTTCAAAACGTTAAATATCAAATTGTTTGTAGATTAAAGTTTTGAAAATGGAATCAATACAAATACAAAACTTTTGAAATCTTATTTTCAACTATGAAATATAAGTAATTTTCAACTCGATGGAATTCAAGTCTTCAAAATTTGAATTGTAAACTTAGATTGTAAACTCGAGTAATTTCTATTAAAAATTTAATTGGATACTTTAACTAACCTACAAACATTAAAATTTTTAACATTTTGAAATTTTTCTGTTTTCTAAATTACAGTCTGAAATAATTTCATTCAGTGATTGCCCAATTGAAAAAAGGTAAGTTTAAATTTTGAACGTTTTCAATTAATTCATGATTATTAATTTTTTATAAATAAACTTTCACGTTGACAATTCAAAATTTAAAGATTTAAATCCCATCGAGTTGAACATTATTCTTATTGAATAGTTGAAAATGTATGAAAATTAGATTTCGAAAGCTTTGAATTTTTATTGATCCCATTTTCAAAACTCTAATCTACATACATTTCAATATTTAACTTTTTGTAACTTTTCTCTTTTTTTAAGTTTTAATCTGAAGCTTTACAAAATTTCCAGAGATTTCAAAAGATTTTTAAGGATTTTAAATATTTGAGGATGTTTTAAAAGATTTCAAGGAATTTTTCAATTTTTTTTATAATTTGAAGGAATCGCAAAGGAATTTTCAATTGATTACAGTAATTTAATACGAGATTTTAAAGGATTTGATATATTTCACGGTATTTAAAAATTTCAATATATTTTCAAAAGCTTTAAAAAAATTCAAGGGATTTTAAAAGATTTTAAATATTTAAGGATGTTTTAAAATATGTCAAGGAATTGTAAACTTATTTTTATTATTTTGAGAAATTTTTAAGAATCAAAACATTTTAGAATGGTTATTCAAAAAAATTCAAAAGTACTTAAAAAACCTTTAAACAAAAGTTTAAGGTGTGTCAAAATATTTTAAAGGAATTATAATATTTGAGAGTATTTAAAAATGTTCCAAGGATTTTTTAATTGTTTGCGTTAATTTAATATGAGATTTGTTTAAAAATATGCATACAAATCAATATATTTATGCATATTAACTGTTATTAACAGGGGAAATAGGGCCAGTTTGCCCCTGGATATTATTGATTTAATAGACAAAGTTAGATATGAAAAAAAAGATATGTATGTTCGTTTTTTATTCTTGCAGTTGATTTTTTTAATATCTAAGAATTTTACTATTCCCTAAAAAAAAGACTGTTTAAGTTAACCGTCTGTAATTAAGTCTATTAATAAATATTACGAGTTTACCGCAACATCAATTTTGTAAATGAAAATTTTCAATTAAGTAATTTTATTTTATGATCAAATGTTTTCCAACTGTTTCTAAACATTATTGATTAAAAAGAAAATTTCATTGCAAATAGGTTTTCTAATATTATAGGAAATAACTCGGTTCTTAAAATATTGAAAACTGAATGATTTGAAAACATATTTACGAAACAAAATCTAGAAAATTTTAGGACAATTAAAAGATTTTATAGGAAAACTGAATGATTTGAAAAGATATTTCGAAGGTGTAGAAGTTTTGTAAAGGTCTTAAAGTAATTTAAAATTTAAAATTTTTTAGCCAATTAAAAATTTTCTATACATTTTTAAAACAATTTTTAACAATTTTATAAAATTTTGAGTATTTCGAAAAAATGTTAGAAGCTATTTAAGAATTTTGAAAGGATGACATTTTTTGTTGAGATTCCTCTGAAAGTTTCTAAACATCTTTAAGGTTTGAAGGTCATTGTAAAAATGTAATTTTTTATTATAAAAATTATTTAGAAATTTCAGAATTTTTGAAGAGACTAACAATATTTAAAAACATGAATAGTTTTCGGAAAATTTATTTTTAAAATTATTTCTTCAAATCTTCTAAAAGTCCTAAATATCTTTTAAGCTGATTCTAATGTTTCCTAATATTTCGTGTATCCTGCAAAATAAAAAAAATGCATAAAAATTTTCTGCATTTTTTTCTAATTTAATAATTTTAAATTGTTTGAAATATATAAAATATTTGTTGGTTTAAATTCGTAGAATTAAATGTATAGCAAAAAGGAATCATTAAATTCTAAGAACAGTACGTGTGTGGCCGAGTAACGAAATTGTTTATATGATATTCGAGCAGGACTGTACTCGCCTAAAGTCTTTCTCACAAAGGGTGCTGGTGCAAATAAGTAATCATAAGTTAGTCTTGATCAGTTTTCGATACAAGAAAGACGTGCCTTCCGAAGTGCTCTTTAAATAAAAAGCACAAGTTCATTCCAGAGTATAACGTTTGTTTTATTCCCATAGCCTAATTCCAATAGGTTATGGGCGTAGAATACGTGAGTTACCTGTGTATTACCTGTGAACTGTAAATTAGCCACTTGTGATAAAACTTTAAATAAAAATTTAGCTATTTCTAACTTTTCGTGTTATCTTAGTGCAAGCGACAATGGAGAATTTAAAAGTGAAAAGAAATGTTAAACCGTTCGATGGTGAAAAGTACAGTGTATGGAAATTTAGAATTCGTGCCTTATTAAGTGAACTGGATGTGATAAAAGTGATTGACGATGCAATTCCGGCTGAATTGACTGATGAGTGGAAGAAAGCCGAACGAATTGCCAAAAGTACAATCGTTGAATACTTATCGGACTCTTTTCTCGGTTTCGCTAAAGCTGAAAATACTGCTAAACAAATTTTAAGTGATTTGGATGCGATCTATGAGCGTAAAAGTCTCGCGACTCAATTGCCTTTGCGAAAAAGATTACTCGGATTGAAATTGCAAGGAGATATATCATTAATAAAACATTTTAGCATTTTTGATGATAGAACTTCTGAATTATTGGCGGCAGGTGCGAAGTTAGATGAAACAGATAAAGTATCTCATCTATTGTTGACTCTACCTGTGGCTTATAATGGTGTAATTACAGCAATAGAAACATTGTCAGAAGATAATTTAACTTTGACCTTCGTGAAAACCAGACTTCTAGATCATGAAGTTAAATTAAAAAATGAAAGCAGTGATACTAGTGCGAAAGTACTTCATGCCGAGAGACAGGATGATAGTACAAGAAAGAACAGATTTCAAACTTCGAATTCATTTAAAAATAATCGTCAAGAACAATTTAAACCGCGATCTTTTAAATCTAATCAAAAGTCATCTTTTGTAAAGTGTCATCATTGTGGCAGAAAAGGACACATTAAAATTAATTGTCACTACTATAAAAAGGGACTGAAATACTAAAATATTCTCCTGGACTCTGGAGCATCGGATCATTTTATCAACAGAGCAGACTTAGCTGGCAGTTTCAACGATTTGCAAAATCCAATGAAGATTTCAGTGGCAAAAA
>NC_046661.1:39012319-39020069 GCF_010883055.1 Belonocnema kinseyi | reverse complement strand
TTAAGTTTTTCAGAAGTTTTAATATATTTATGATTTCCATTTTGTCGTAAAATTTATGTGAAATTCTGCAAAAAAAATTGCCTAAAAATCTTTCCAGATTTTTTTACAATTTTATAAATCTTTTTAAATGTTTGAAATATTTTCGACAGTGTAAAGTTTCCCGAATAATAAAACTCCAGGCCGAATACTGTCTAATGATAAAATATACAAACTAGAAAATTCCCGAATTGCAGAAATTGAGAAAATAGTTTTGTGATCAGTATTATTTATTTAAATACAATGCAAATCTTCAAATAACTTTTTTTTATCCAAAAATACATTTGTTCAATTATTGTTATTTTATATTCAAACAATAATTTTTAGAAACTTTAAACATTAAAAAAGTTTTTTATTTGGTAAAAATATTTTATTATTCTATGTAAAACTTTTTTTTTAACAAACTATTTTTTAATTGTTCAAATTAGAGAGTTGTCTAGCCCTGATATTGTATAATTTGGAAATTTTCCGTCGGCAATTCTGAAATTCGGTAAGATTGTAAATTGTCGAGAATTTTCCAAATCCGGAATTTTCTATTTCGACAATGTTATAAATTCGGAATTTTTACAGTGATGTGGGAATTTTATTTTTCGGAAAAAGCGACTGAAAAATACCGAAAAATAAAATTCCCGACATTGTAAAATTCGTAAATTGAAAAATAACCAAATAATAAAATTCCCGAAATTATAAAAGTCCCGAAATATAAAAGTTGAATTGGAAAATTCACGAAGAATAAAATAAATAAAATTCCGGACAATAAGATATTACCGAATTTTAAAAATCCCCAAAGAAAATGGCTGAATTATAAAATAACTGAACTAGAAAATTCCTGAATTTAAACAATTAAAAAAATTGTTTATTAAATATTATTTATTTATTGAAAATACAATAATCGAATATATATTTCTGGATGAAAAAATTTGTTTGAAAATGTGCATAGTATTTGAAAAAAATATAAAATAGTTCTGAAAAATCGAATTTTTTATTAATAAAAAAAAATAATAAAAATAAATGTTGAAACAAATCGTTGTTGAATTGAATCCTGCAAAGTTTGTTCAAAAATGTTATTATGTAGGTACGAAGAAAATTTAGGCAGAACATTTTTTCTTTCTAAGCGCACATGTTTTTTAATGTATTTCTTAATACAGTTTTTATAAAATTATTATTCAGGTGCCGAAGATTTCATTTTTTGGGATTTTTCATTCATACCTTTCGGAATTTTTTTCAGTGGTCCCATATTTTTATATCTCCTCTTAAAATTATGTATTTTTTCAAAATAAAAAGTCAACATTTCAAAACATTTCAAAATCATCGAGAGTATATATTCTATTTTAAAGTATTTCAAATCTTTTTAAATTATTTAAAAATTTTTCGGAACTTTTAAATGTCTTTTAGACTGATTCCCATTTTTCCTAACATTTTTGTAAAATCCTGCACACAAAATTGTTTCAAGAGCTTTCAGATTTTTTCTAATATTGTAAATATTTTGAAATGTTTTGAAATATTCTGAAAAATTCTCTTTGAGTTCTGTACTTTTTAGAAATAAAAAATCATTTTAAATCGACCCAGAAATTTTTATTGTTTTCCTAATATTTCAAAATTCTTGAGAAGCTCCAAATTTTGTTCTTTTCTTTGAAATATTCAGAAACCTCCAGCTTATTTGATTTTTTTCTAAATTAATGCTTATTTAACTGTTCTTTAAGATTCAAAATGAAATACTTTTACCTTCGAAATACAAATAAAAAAAATAAAACAATTATAATCGTAACATTCCAAGTTTAAATTTGTCACTCTGAATTGTGTGTGTTACGATTTGTCCCGGTCGCGAGTCTAGCTCAATATTTAGAACAACCTTCATTTTTTTGAAATTGTAATTTTTCGGTTGTAATTTACCGGGCAATCATTTTATTCTTTGAAAGATTTTCTACAAATCTTATTAAAAATGTTTATATTCTTATCCAAAATGAGAAGGTATTAGTTTTTAATGAAAAATAACTTTTTCGGATTTTATCAACTGTCGACATTTTGAGGCCCCTTGAGTCAGAAAAACAAGTTTTTACGTCAGGGCCTGTTTGTCTGTCCAGCGTCGTTGTTGTTGTTCTTGTTGTCTGTATATCGGATAACTTTCGAAAGACTGGTCCGATTGGATTTAACCCTGACACACTGCTTGAGGGACCAAAAAGGAAGATTGAGTTCGTCAAACAGCCATTTTTGATAAAAATCCAAAAAGTTGAAGCTTTTTCAAAATTTTTTAGACCACTTTTTTCAAAATTTGAAAATTCCATCCACAGCTATTTATGGTACAAAAAAATATGAACACTTTATCCTGACAACTTTTTTTGATAAAATCAAACTTACCAAAGTTAAAGGATTTTCAAAATCCAAAAAAAACAAACGAAAATGGACATTTGAAGCAAAAAAAGCTTGATATGGAAGAAAGTCAAGAGGCGAAAAAGGCTACTTTTTCAAGGCCCCATGATTATATTATTACATTCTTACCCATAATGAGAAGAGTTTTATACCAAAAATGACTTTCGCGAATTTCATGAAATTTCGACGTTTTGAGGCCCCTTGAATCAGAAAAACAAGTTTTTACGTCGGTATCTGTCTGTCTCTCTGGCGCCTAAGTCGTCGCTATAATCGCATTTGTGGTTGTCTGTATATCGGATAACTTTCGAAAGAATAGTCGGATTGGATTGTGCTTTGACACACAGATTTTTTAGTTTAAGAATTGTATGTAAAAATTGTACTATTTTTATTTTTATAACAAATATTTTTCTTAAATTAAATTGTTGAAATAAAAGTGTTTAGAAGAGATATTTTAAAAATCTTTCGGGGAATAAAATTAGTATTTATAGGTCGACAAAGGTTGTTTTCTTTACCAAATTTGACTTTCGTCTAAAATTTTCAAGTTGTTTTTACTATAGTACAATTTACGTTTGTATCTGGGGGGAAGAAATCCATTCTATTGTTTGACAAATATTCTTTGTAAATCAATATTTTTTACAGAAAATTACCTCGATAGACCTTCAATTATAATTTTATAAACGTGAAAAAACCACATTTCAATGTTTTCTATGAAAAACACAATTCCTGAGTGACAGAACGAAATCGGAAACAATAAGAGTTAATTTATTCAGGAACAAGCTTTTTGAACAAAAATGACTTTGAGTGAAGCTTTAACATATATATGTTAATTTTTACAAAAATCAGGCGTTATTTTCTTACAAAAAAATAATAAAAATTTGTGGGGGGGGGTGACAAATGGTCGAAAAATAAATAAAACTTGAAGTTGTACGATTTTAATTTGTAACTAAATGATTTGAGAGGTTTCAATCTAAAATTATCGAACACTTTCCATTCAAAAATTCAGATGACATATTTAAATAGCTTTTAATTTGAAATTATTCAATATACTGAAGACTACAAATTTAAAATGTCTCAACTATTAAGGCTTTAAATAAATTTTTCAAATTGCTGTTCTGGAGACTGAATAGCACTTATTCTTTCATTAAAAAATCACAACCAAAATTGTTAAAGAAAGTTTTCAAAAAAGTTTTAAAACCCTTAAAAAGGTAAGAGGTTTTAATATTTCAATATATGTGATAGAACCTCTTTAAATTTGAAATTAGTCTATACTTTTTTATGTTTGAGCTACAATTATTCCATTTTAGAAGTTATAAATTACAACTGTGAAAAACAAATAAAATGTTTTAATTAATTTATACTTAAAACAAAAAATCTTTGTATAATTCAATCTAAATGCAGCTGCAAACATTTAATTTGAAATGCGTTGAATTCAAGGTATATTTTAAAAAGAAAACTGAAAGCAAAGGGTCGACTTTCAAAGGAATCAAAAGAAAGTGACTCGCTGGATTGTAAATGAACATGGAAAATTGTGTATTTTCGAATTTTTAAATTTTAAATTAAAACTTTTTCGCGTTGTAACAATTTCGAATCCCAGATTGTTATTTTTGACCTGACTTATAACTGATAACGAAAATTAAAACAATAAGGCTGTATTCTGAAAATGAAGCAATTTTAACGTTAAAATTCAAGTTCTTAAACTGAAGGCCTAAAAATTTGCAAATTTTAGAATTAGTGTTGTGTAAATTGTATTGGTATCTTAAAAGAGTATGAATAGTTCTTAAATTAGTTTTTAAATTTTCTGAAGTTTACCTTTTTTACATACCTAGATGTTAAAAAAGCGTACCAGTGACTGAAATGTATTAGAAAAAAATCGCCAAGATCCAAGAATAAGGATGTACAGCGAATTTTAAAATTTTTAATTGTGATTATCTTAAACTTTGTGATATCAGAAATTTCCATACAATTTTTTTTATTAATACTGTAGGAAAAAATCAACAAGTTCGAGCGCCGAAATTATAATTAGAGCAAATTTTCTGTAATTGTATGGGGACGGCTGAAATATACCGAAAAATAATATTCCCGACTTGGTAAAACTCTCTGTCCCGAAAAATACAATTCCAAAACTAATAAAATTCCTGAACAGTTTATAATATTAACGAATTTGAAAATTCCCAAATAATAAAACTCCCCAAATAAAATTGTTTCTTAATCAGTATTAATTATTTATTAAAAATACGATAATAAAATATTTTTATCAAATCAATTTTTGTTTAATATTCAAAGTGTTAAAAATTATTGTTTGAATTTAAAATTAAAATTATACAAAAAATTTTACCGACAAATTTATATACAAAAACACGAGTTTTTTTACTTAACATTTCGATTTTTCGGAAGAACTTTCGTGATTCAAAAAATACTATATAGATTTTCAACCAAAATATCTTATCCAGAAATATATTTTGTTTTAATTATTGTTATTTTAAATCTAAAAAATAATTTTTAAACACTACGAACATTAAAAAAGTTGTTTCTTTGGTATAAATATTTGATTATTTCAATTTAAAAAAAATATTTGTCAAAGAAAAATGTTTTGAGCACTTGTTTATCTCGAAATGTTTTTCTATAATACTTTTTTTTAATTAAAAATATGATTTTTCGAGAACATTTTTTTTATAATCAAAAAATAGACTGCCGAAAACCTGGATCAAGCTTCAGATCTGAAAAAATTCAGCGATACCAGAGATGAGGTGGCAGATAGGCGATCCCATGTATTTAATTTCGAACGATTTTCGCCAGCGCCATCTATTACCTGATGCTTTTGCGAACTAAAATAAAGCGCTCCCAATTACTCAGGCCAGTTTACGAACTGAAATTAGATGATAGATGGTTATACTTGAGCGGCCAAACAGGGCGGCATTTTTCCAATTTGACGATGTCCGTAGAGAAAATCAGAGTGGGTAATTTTGCGTATATGCTAGGTGAATTTGGGATGCTTTAATTAAAAAGTTCACATGAAATAATCTGAGAGATCTGAAGGGAATTTTTAAAATTATGCACAATTGAACATTTTGAAAAAATACTGTTTTTTGGTATTTAAAGATTAATTTAAGAGTTTATTAATCAAAATTTTAATCGTTATTTCAGTACATAACGATGAAAAAGTAAGAAATGGTGGAAAATAACAAACATTTTAATTGAAAATTAATACTTTTTTGGTGTTTAAAGATTACTATATATTTTTTGAATCCATTGTTTATTGGTAGAAGATTTATCTGCTCGGTTGAAAAATCATGTTTTTCATTATAAATTTTATTTATGCTTCGAAATTGATATTTTTCAGTTACAAATTCATCTATTTAGTTGACAATTTTAAGATTTTTGTTTTCAATTTTGTTGTTTTTTATCAGAAAATTAATTTTCTAGGTTAAAAATTCTTCTTTTTATTGCAAATTAAACTTTTTAAATCCGTTGTTTTTGTGTTGTAAATTGAACTATTTAATTTTTCTTTTTAATGCTTGAAAATTAATCTTGGTAGAAAATTTATTTTTTGTATTACAAATGTAAGTACAAATGTAAGATGTTTTTAAACAATATTTGGTATATTTTCGGAAATATATTTTTTTAATCACTCAGAATCTTCTGAAATTTCTAAATTTCTGAAACGGAAGCGAATTTTTCTTAAAATTTAAAAAAAATTTTTTTAATTAAAAAACTTGTCTTAAAATATTCCGATTTTTTCGCGGATTTATAGAAATGTTTAAAAAATTTTAGTATCTTTTTAAATTTTATCAAAAAATGAATATAAAAAAAAATCCTTTCACATTTTCGTATTAATCTTAAGAATATTCTTTCATTCTCTTGAAACCTTTCAAAGTTTTAAAAAAGTTTCTAAGCGTCTGATTCAAAATCTTTCAAAACCGATTTTTCAAAATAATTTGTTTAAAGTTTTTTTTTAAAGTGAAATTGGAAAAATGTATTGAAGTACAGTTCATTCGAAAGGCTAATTATAAATTTTGTGTTACGAAAGGTATGAATGTTGATGAATTCGACATAACGTAAGTTAATTCTTTCTTTTACACAAAACCTGGAAGACTTGGCAGGGTCATTGCATTTTTCTTAATTCTGTGGAAAAAATGTAAAATCATGTAATCTTGCAAATATTGACAGGGTTTTTTTAATTGGAAAATTAATTTCGAAGACTATTAATCAAAGTCTTATTAATTATTTTAGTAAGTCATGGCAATAAATGGTGGACATTTTAAATCCTTATTGAAAATGTGTGTTTTTTTGTTTGTTTAAAATTCAAGTACATATTTGTTAAATTAGCTGTTTTTTGGTAGAAAATAAAGCTTGTATGAAAATTCCTTTTTTGTAAAGATACCAATGGAATAAAATGTAAAACTTTACCAGCACGGCAATTTAATATTTTTGATAATACGAGGATTAAGAAGTGTGCGTTTGAACTAATTACAAAATTTTTTCAAACAAAGTTCATCAATTTATATATTTTTTATTTCTACTATATCAAATAGTGTAAAAATAATACGAAGCATTCCTAAGTAAGCCGTGCTGCCGTGTTAGAGACCCGTGTTCGATTCCCACCAGCTTTAATTTAATCACATTTTTCTGTTTCAGCTTGTAATACAATATTCCTGCATGTATATAATAATGTATAAACTAAATATAATCGTGTGTACTATACAATTGCAATTTAAATCAATATAATAGTGCGAAAAAGATCAACATCCCATAATAAATAAGTCTGCATTTACTTCGTATGCTCGTATAAAGGATACGCATCGTGACTTTCAACGCGACGCGACCCAGGTTGGGTTAATTTTTTTGTCTTCTGCTTATCTGACTGCACCAATTTTTACTAAATCGCTTACTAAATCAGTGCGCCGGTCTCTCTCGACGTTACTATAGTTATTATTATTACACCATTAAGCCATTTCCCTTTCGGGGTAGGCGTGACTCACTCGGCAGGGGAAAGGAGTAGTGTGTGGAAGGGATAGAGATTTTTCAGATTGATCCAGAAATTCTCGTGCTATTTAAGTAAATAACACGTTCGTTCCGCAACACTGATCCGACCCAGGTTGCTGATCAATCTCTCTAGCAATCACCCCAAGCGCAGAACCTCACGAAGTCGTTATGTAAGGTTCCTGACTTGGGTCCATTAATATCCAAGGTCTTTGTTTTAGGCGTCATTCACTCTACTAACACTCTTTTTATTAACTATTTACCGCCATACTTTCCTGTCCTGACATACTTCTCTAGCTTCTTTTATGTCCATGCATTTTTTCATGCAGGCTCTCGTGTTTCTGTGACTTCTTATGTCTCTTCT
>NC_046661.1:39010044-39012219 GCF_010883055.1 Belonocnema kinseyi | reverse complement strand
TACTTGCTTCTACGGGCCTTCCTGAACGTGGTTCGTCACTTATTGATGTACGACCACGCTTAAATTCATTTACCGAGTTATAAACCGTTGCTAAGGCAGGGGTAGATGTGCCATGAACTGAGTCCAATTCATTTTGTATCTCATATGGTGTTAAACCCTTTAAATGAAAATGTTTGATTACCGCTCTGAACTCGTTTTTTTTCCATTTTTCTTAACGAACAATTTTTTTTTCAATTGGTTATAAAAACACGTAAACTCAGAAGATGTGGACTGTGACTGCACCATATATCTAGTCGGGAGTGGTGCTGACTGAAAACAGATGATTTGGAGCGATTCGCGCCCCATATGTTGGTCATTCTAAGGACTTATTGAACTATCCTCGTACATGCACAGCAACGGGGAAGGCCCTCAAATTTACAGCGCCTTAACAAGCTAGGCAACGCGGGTTCGAACAGAAGTCTGGACGAATGGCAAAAAAAGGCAAGCGCGACTAGCAGTGAAGGGGAGGAAAAAAGGAAAAGAATGGCTGGGAAAGATGAGGTAGAAAGGGACCAGGAGAACAAGAGAGTTAGAATTAAAAGGAAAACACCAGAGAGAGTGAGGGGGTATGGGGGGATGTTTGAAAAATTGGAAGCTCTCATTAAAGGCTTTGGAGAGGAAACAAGAAAGAGATTGGATGAAATGAATAGGGATATGAATAGGCAGGGAACCGATGTAAGGGGGGAAATGAGAAAGGTCAGAGAAAAATGGGAAGAATGGGATAAACGTTGGAAGGAGGAGAAAGACAATGTTTGGGGTAAGCTAGAGAGCATTGAGAATAGACAGAGAGAGGTTGACGAACAGAGATCTAGAGAAATAAAACTGTTGGAAGAGCGGGGATCCAGTCTAGAAATTAGGAATGAGCATATGGGGGGAAAAACAGAAAATGAGGAAATAGTTCAAGGGAATGAAGAGAACGTCCGAAGTGAAAATGAAAGATTTAAGAAAAGACTCTGTGAGATCGAAATAAGATTAGAAGGGGAAGAAAGGGCAAAGAAGAAAAATAACATAGTAGTCAAGAGATTAAAAGTGGAGAGTGAAACAGGAGAAGTGGAAATAACAAATCTTTTTCGAAATATTAGAGTGCAGGTAAGGGTAGAAGGAGTCCAGAGAATAGGAGGGACAAAGGAAGGAAAAGAAGGAATGTTTCTAGTAAAAGTGGGGAGTGAGGAGGAGAAAAAGAAACTTATGGAGAGAAAAGAATTATGGAGAGGAAGAAGGGAAAGAATTGAAGAAGATCTGACATGGAGGGAGAGGAAAAGGAGATGGCAAATAGAGCAGAGGGCTTGGATAGAGAGGAAAAAGGGCCATATGGTATGGATAGGGTGAGACAGGTTATGAATGTATGGGGAGGAATGGTGCTGGAATGAAGAATTAGAAGAATTAAGGAAAAAAAGAAAAAGTCTTGAGAAAGGTAGGGGGAAGGAAGACGAAAAAGAGTCTAGAAATAAATCAGAGGGGTTTCCCAGCGGCAAAGGGGAAACAAAGTAAAGAGGAAAGAAGAGGGAGGGGAAGAGAGAAACGTGAAAATAGCTTTCTAGAATGTGTCAGGTTTGAAGAACAAGAACAAAGGATTCTGGGAGGAGTTAGAAAAGTGGGATGTGATTATGATGAGTGAAACTTGGGCAGATGAGAAGGACTGGAAGGGAATAAAAAAGATGTTACCGAAAGGTTATGTGTGGACAATGCAAAAAGCAAGAAAGGAACACGTTAAAGGGAGAGGGGTGGGTAGCATGGTGTCAGGGGTGAAAAAAGAATTAGCAGTAAAATGGAGAAAAGATGGGAACATGGAGGAAAAGGATGGAACAATGATAAGAAAAATTATAATTGGGAAAGCAGAAATAGCAGTGGTGGGTGTATACAGAAGAAGAGGGGAAGAGGAAGGCTGGAGAGTAATAAGGAGGTGGATGGAGGAAAAAAAGGAAGAATTGGTTTTAATAGGCGGGGAGACTAAAATGCATGGACTGGCGAACAAGGGGAGGGTTATGGGATGAAGAAAAGGAGGCATTTATAAGGAACTACAAATATAGTGAAACGGACAGGGAGGGGAGGAAGTTACTAGACATGATAGGAGAAACAGGATGGTTTATATGGAATGGCAATATGAAAGGAGATGAGGAAGGGGAGATCACATTC
>NC_046661.1:39008909-39009944 GCF_010883055.1 Belonocnema kinseyi | reverse complement strand
GTACGACAAGCCTCTTCAAGAGACACCACGAAACTATTACAGAGAACTCAAGAGAATTTAGGGGTCGATTGACAACTACGTCATTTCCGACAGTCGTTAAAAAAAATATATATACATACACGCACATACACACACACACACACACACACACACATATATATTGCAAATCAAGAAACTTCAATTCGAAATGTGCAAAATTGAAGAAATATAAAATGTAAATCCAGAAAAAAGTAAACAAAAAGCCAAATAAAGACAAGTTTTCAGGAAATATTAAAATCTGAAACAAAGCCAAAAACAGATATTTTCGATAAAACTCTCAATCAAAAGAATTGATTTTTCACCGAAAGAAAAGAATTTTTGAAACGAAGAGGATTAATGTTGACAAAATTGCCGAATTTTGAAGGAAATAATTCAGTTTTGAGCCAATTAATACAATTTTTGACAAAAAAAAAAGAACCATTAACAACAAATTTCATTGTAGGCGTTTCGACTAAAAAGGATGAATATGCACATAAACATGCACACACACACACACACATATATCTTTTTTGGTGTGTTTATTTTAGGCCTACATCTTTGAATTTACAATAAAAAGAAAGTTCCCCCCCCCCCCGGGTCAAAATCTCCGCGCTATTTTTAGTTTGTAGGTTTAAAATTTCTTTTTTTTTATCGTAAAATTATAGTGAATTGCTATGAATTACTTATCTTTGAGTACGTTTCTGGATTTCCTAGTGACTGCATATCGAAGCACAATTTTAAGAAAGTGCATTTATACAAAATTAAAAATTTTTATTTGGCTTTTTCCCCAACCGAGTAAACGTACGACAATCCTTTTCAAGAGAGACAACGAAACTTTTACAGAGAACTCAAGAGAATTTAGGGGTCGATCGACAACTACGTCATTTCCGACAGTCGTTAAAATATATACATAGATACGAGGGTAGTTCAATAAGTCCTTAGAATGAAGTATAAAAACAATTTTTTTGGGTAAATTTTTTTTAATTTTTCAACATAATCTCCTTGGAGCTCTATACA
>NC_046661.1:39006624-39008809 GCF_010883055.1 Belonocnema kinseyi | reverse complement strand
ATAAAATCAAACTTACCAAAGTTAAAGGATTTTCAAAATCCAAAAAACCAAACAAAAATGGACATTTGAAGCAAAAAAAGCTTGATATGGAAAAAAGTCAAGGAGGCGAAAAACGCTTCTTTTTCAAGGCCCCATGATTATTTTATCACATTCTCATCCATAACAAGAAGAGTTTTATGCGCAAAATGATTTTCGCGAATTTAATTAAATTTCGACGTTTTGAGGCTCCTTGAGTCAGAAAAACAAGTTTTTACATCGGTATCATATGTCTCTCTGGCGTCTACGTCGTCATTATTGTGGTTGTGGTTGTCTGTATATCGGAAAACTTTTGAAAGAATAGTCGGATTGGATTGTGGTTTGACACAGATTTTTTTATTTTAAGAATTGTATGTAAAAATTGTACTATTTTTATTTTTATTACAAATATTTTTCTTCAATTAAATATTTGCGATAAAAGTGTTTCGAAGAGATTTTTTAAAAATCTTTCGGGGAATAAAATTAGTATTTATAGGTCGACAAAGGTTTGTTTTCTTTACCAAATTTGGTTGTCGTCTAAATTTTTCCAGTTGTTTTTAGTGTAGTACAATTTACGTTTGCATCTCGGGCGAAGAAATCCATTCTATTGTTTGACAAATATTCTTTGTAAATCAATATTTTTCACAGAAAATTACCCTGAGTGACAGAACGAAATCGGAAACCATAAGAGTTAATTTATTCAGGAACAAGCTTTTTGAACAAAAATGACCTTGGGTGAACCTTTAATATGTATTTGTTAATTTTTACAAAAATCAGGCGTTATTTTCTTACAAAAAAAATTTGTGTGTGGGGGGGGGCAAATTATCAAAAAATAAATAAAACTCGAAATTGTATGATTTTAATTTATAACTAAATAATTTGAGAGGTTTCAATCTAAAATTATCGAACACTTCCCATTCAAAAATTCAGATGAAATATTTAAATAGCTTTAAATTTGAAATTATTCAATATATTCTCAAGACTACAAATTAAAAATGTCTAAATTATTAAGGCTTTAAATATTTTTGAAATTGCTGTTCTGGAGACTAAATAGCACTTATTCTTTTATTAAGAAATCACAACGAAAATTGTTAAAAAAAAGTTTTTAAAAGAGTTTTAAAAACCTTAAGAAAGGTCAGAGGTTTTAATAATTCAATATATGTAATAGAATCTCTTTAAATATGAAATTAGTCTACTTTTTCATGTTTGAGCTACAATTATTCCATTTTAGAGTTATAAATTACAGTCGTGAAAAACCAATAAATTTTTAAATTAATTTATATATAAAATATAAAAACCTTTGTATAATTTAATCTAAATGCAGCTGCAAAAATTTAATTTGAAATGCGTTGAATTCACGGTATAGTTTAAAAAGAAAACTGAAAGCAAAGGATCGACTCTCAAAAGAAGCGAAAGAAAGTGACTCGCTGGATTGCATATGTACATGGAAAATGGTGTATTTTCGCATTTTTAAATTTTAAATTCAAACTTTTTCGCCTTTTAACAATTTCAAAAAATTCTTAAAATTCAAACAATAAGGCTGTATTCTGAAAATGAAGCAATTTTAACGTTAAAATTCAAGCTCCTAAACTGAAGGCCTAAAAATTTGCAAATTTTACAATTAGTCTTATGTAAATTGTATTGGTATCTTAAAAGAGTATAAATAGTTCTTACATTAGTTTTTAAATTATCTGCAGTTTACCTTTTTTAGATACCTAGATGTCAAAAAAGCCTACCCAATTTTTTCAAATTTTAATCACTTATTTTCTAAGATAAAATCACCCCTGTTTACCAGTCACTCAAATGGATTAGAAAAAAATTGCCAAGACCCAAGAATAAAAATTGGATAATTAGAGCAAATTTTCTGTAATTCTATGGGAACTGCTGAAATATCCCGAGAAATAAAATTCCCGACTCGGTAGAACTCTCTGTCCCAAAAAACACAATTCCAAAACTAATAAAATTCCTGAACAGTTTATAATATTAACAAATTTGAAAATTCCCAAATAATAAGACTCCCCAAATAAAATTGTTTCTTAATGAATATTAATTATTTATTAAAACTACGATAATAAAATATTGTTATCAAATAAATTTTGGTTTAATATTTAAAGTGTTACAAATTATTGTTTGAATTTAAAATTAAAATCATACAAAAAATTTTACCGAC
>NC_046661.1:38997891-39006524 GCF_010883055.1 Belonocnema kinseyi | reverse complement strand
TTTGGTATAAATATTTGATTATTTCAATTAAAAAAAAAAAAATTGTCAAAGAAAAATGCTTTCAGCACTTGTTTATCTTGAAATGTCTTTCTATAATACTTTGTTTTAAATTAAAAAACTTGATTTTTCGAGAACATTTTTTTTATAATTAAAAAAAAAACTGTACTGAAAACCTGGATCAAGCTTCAGATCTTAAAAAATTCAGGGATACATACATGCCAAACTTTTCTAACCTCAAAATATTTTTCTACTGCCTTACCGTCATATTTTAAGAAGAATGAGAAAACAAGAATTCGACTTCGTAGTACAATGAGGGCAGCACCTCGATAGGGCAGAAAATGTGATGTCCTACATATATAATTCCCCACTCCGACGCCTCGTACCGCATCTACGTTTATAATATCTTTGCTAGCCCCTTGTTTCCTATGTCCAGATACCATTGCTGGGGCGATGCAATGAGGGGGGAGGTCCGCCACTTTTCGATGTCCCGCGACAAACATGGCAGCGTCCACATGTTTATATTTTCATGCACAGTTTGTCGGCAAAAATGCTCGTGCGCATAATCAAATTGCACATCGTAAGATGGCGGCTCTCCCCACTCATTGAATTAACCCCCCTCCCGTGGATTCAACCCCGCTCACAAGGTGGGTGGCATGCCTAGTCCCGTGTTTCCCATGTCCATGGTTACCACAAAGATATCTTTGTTGCCGATTTGAAAGTTTCGAAAGACTTCGGTGGTCTTCTATTTATATCTCAATCCCCATTGGAAATAAATTAAAGAAATTAGCGATTTTGCTGTTTCGCGTTATTCTTAATTTCATGCACGAGTCGATTTTGAGGTTATGTTTTTCAGGTGTATATAATATGGATATTATTACTACTATATATATTATTGATGTTAATATTATAATTATAAAATATATCAATATTAATAACTATTTGACTATTTTTAAATATAAATAGTTCAACGTTCAACTAAAACAATTCGTTTTCTGCAAAAAAAAAAGATTTTGAATAAAATACATAAATTTAAAAAAATTATTGAAATTGTTTTAAACAAAATAGCTAAATTTTTAAACAAAAATTTTAATTTTTATCCAAAAGACTGAATTATATACCAAAAAAAAACAGAATTTTTAATAAAATATATGAACTTTGCACAAAAGAAATTTATTTTCCACTAAGTCTAATTTTCTATACAAAAATTAATATTTAATCACAGTTAATTTTTCGACAAAAAAGAATTATTTTCTTGTAAAAAAAAAAAACATTTTTAACAAAGCAGTTCCAATTTCAACCTGCAAAGTTGAAAATAATTAAAATTCTTTGGAATTGCTTTAAATTATTGAAATCAATTGAAAATGTTTGGAATATTTTAAAACATCCTAAAATATTAAAAATCCTTTGAAATCTCTTGAAATTTTGCAATGCTCTTGAAAATTTCTTGCAATTTTAAAAATACCCTAAAATATTTTAAATCCTTTAAGATGTCATACTAAATTATTAAAATCAATGGAAAATTCCTTTCAATCTATTAAAATATCCTAAGATATATCAAATCCTTTGAAATCTCATATTAAATTAATGTAATCAATTGAGAATTCCTTGGAACCTTTTAAAATACTCTAAAGTATTTTGAAACCATCAAAATATTTTGAAACACCTTGACATCTTTTCAAGATTTATAGGGTGCTTTAGAGTTTTTTAAACAACCCTGCTATAATTGTTAAAATTCTTTGAAATTCCTTTATATTATAAAAATGAATTTGAAATTCATTGACATATTTTTAAACATCCTCAAATATTTAAAATCTTTTGAAATCTCTTGAAAATTCATTGAAAATTAAAAAAAAATCCTAAAATATTTCAAATCTTTTACAATCTGGTACTACATTATTGAAATCAATTGAGAATTCCTTGGAATCTGCTCAAATATCATAAAGTATAATAAATCTTTCAAAATCTCATATTAAATTACCGTAATCAATTGAAGGTTCTTTGCAACATTTTGAAATACTCTCAAATATTGCAATACCTTCGAAATATTTTGACCTACTTTGACCTCTTTCTTAAGATTTTTAAAGTACTTTAAAAGTCTTTGAAATTCCTTAAAATTATAAAAATAAAATGAAAATTCCTTGACATCTTTTAAAACGTCCTCAATTATTGACAATCTGTTGAAATCTTTTAAAATTTTTAAAGCTCTTGAAAATTCCTTGAAATTTAAAAAATACCATGCAATATTTCAAATCCTTTAAAATCTCATATCAAATTACTGTAATCAAGTGAAAATTCCTTGGAACCTTTTTAAATACTCTCAAGTATTTCAAACCTTCAAAATCTTTTGAAACACCTTGACACCCATTTAAGATTTATAACATACTTTGAAATTGTTTTAAATAACTCTGCTAAATTTGTTACAATTATTTGGAACTCCTTTGTATTATAAAGATAAATTTAAAATTCCTTGACATCTTTTAAAACATCCTCAAATATTTAAAGTCCTTAAAAATCTTTTGAAATCTCTTGAGATTTTGAAAAGATTCAGATTGAAATTTAGAAAAAAGAAAATTTCAAAACGTTAAATATTGTAATTTTGTAGATTAGAGTTTTGAAAATGGAATCAATACAAATTCAAAACTTTCGCAATCTTATTTTCAACTATGAAATATACGTAATTTTTCACTTGATGGAATTCAAGTCTTCAAAATTTGAATTGTAAACTTAGAAGTTTAATAACAAAAAATTATTAATCATAAATAAATTGAAAATGTTGAAAATTTAAAAGTATGTTTAAAAGAATATGTATAAATATATAATTTGATAATTATATTTAAAAAATCGTTTTAGAAATAGTTAAACTTTAACTCGACTAATTTCTATATTAACACTTTAATTTAATACTTTAACTAATCTACAAATTTTAAATTTGTTACATTTTGACATTTTTATGTTTTCTAAATTTCAGTCTGAAATAATTTCATTTAGAGATTGCCAAACTGAAAAGCGTACGTTTCAATTTTGAACGCTTTTAATTAATTCATGATTATGAATTTTTTATATATAAACTTTCAAGTTTACAATTAAAAATTTGAAGACTTGAATCTCATCGAGTTGAAAATTATTCTTATTGAATAGTTGAAAATGTTTGAAAATTAAATTTCCAAAGCTTTGAAGTTTTATTGATCCCATTGTCAAAACTCTAATATACAAAAATTTCAATATTTAAAGTTTTGGAACTTTTTTTGTTTTTTTAAATTTCAATCTGAAGCTTTACAAAATTTAAAAAGATTTTTAAGGATTTTAAATATTTGAGGATGTTTTAAAAGATGTAAATGAATCTTTAATTTGTTTTTATAATTTAAAGGAATTCCGAAGAAATAAAAAAATTTTAGAAGAGTTATTTAAAAAAATTAAATATTTAAGGATGTTTTAAAAGATGTCAAGGAATTTTCAACTGTGTCAAAATATTTTGAAGGAATTGCAGTATTTGACAGTATTTAAAAATTCTCCAAGGAATTTTTGATTGTTTGCGTTAATTTAATATGAGATTTGTTTTAAAATATGCATACAAGTTAATATATTTATGCATTATAACTGTTCTTAATAGGGGTAATAGGCCCAGTTCGCACCTGGATTTTAATGATCTAATAGACAAAGTAAGATATGAGAAAAATAAGATATATATGTTCGTTTTTTATTCTTGCAGTTGATTTTTTCAATTTCTAAGAATTTTACTATTCGCTCAAAAAAAAGACTGTTTAAGTAAACCGTCTGTAATTAAGTATATTACTAAATATTACGAGTTTACCGCAACATCAATTTTGTAAATAAAAATTTTCAATTAGGTAATTTCATTTCATGATCAAATGTTTTCCAACTGTTTCTAAACATTATTGATTCAAAAGAAAATTTTAATTGCAAGTGGGTTTTCTAATATTATAGGAAATAACTCTGTTCTTAACATTTTTCTATCGTAGTATACAATTTGTAAACTTTTTCAAGCTTTGAAAGATGTAAGAAAAATGAAATACATAATGGGCAAAAAACTTAGAATATCTTAATCTTTTTAATAATTGTGTTTTGATTTTAAAAACACGAAAGAAAGTCTAGAAGATTTTAGGACAATTAAAAGATTTTTTAGGAAAACTGAATGATTTCAAAAGATATTTCGAAGGTGTAGAAGTTTTGTAAAGGTTTTAAAGTAATTTTAAATTTAAATTTTAAAAAAAAATTTTTAATTTTCTATACATTTTTAAAACAATTTTTAACAATTTTATAAAATGTTGGGTATTTCGAAAAAAATGTTCGAAGCTATTTAAGAATTTTGGAAGGATGAAATTTTTTTGGTAAGATTCCTCTGGAAGTTTCTACAAATCTCTAAGTTTTGAAGGTCATTGTAAAAATGTAATTTTTTATTACAAAAATTATTTAGGAATTTCAGAATTTTTGAAGAGATTAACATTCTTTAAAAACATAAATAGTTTTTCGAAAAATTATTTGCTCAAATCTTCTGAAAGTCCTAAATATTTTTTAAGCTGACTCCAATTTTTCCTAATATTTTGTGTGTCCTGCAAAATAAAAAAAATGCATAAAAATTTTCTGCATTTTTTCGGCATATGTGAAATCTTCAAAAATGTTTTTGAAATATCTCCGGAATTTTATGAAAATTATATTTATATAACTTTAAAAAGAAACAGATAAGCGGTGATTCGTTCGTGTCAAAACTTAGAATGTGGTTTTACCTTTCTAAGAAGCTAATAGTTATTCCAAATTTGTATTTTGTATTAAAAATAATTGTAATTGCAAAAAAAACATTATTTTTTAACTCCAAACTGAAGCTGAAATTAATCGCCCACATTTTTTAAAAGTTTTTTCCCCCCTATTTTTAAAGACTGAATCTAATAACTTAGTTATTAGTACATATACTAAATTAGGAAATGTGAAAATTATTAAAAGTTAAAAGAAAATTAGATATTTTTAAATTTAATTTATTTTAATCAATTTATTTATTTAATTAAAGTTCAACTAAATACTATTTAATTAGATTATATAATAAGTGTTCAAGAAAGCAGTTTTAAAGAGCTACTCATCTATTTATATTGCATTTGTTTGGCGGGGAAATACCTTTCTCGGAAACTCTCCGCCGGTTCTGCGAACTGAAGGTGCTAAGAATCTGAAAGAATCGAAGATTCCCCTTCACCTTACCAATATCATTTCAACAAATTGTGCGAATTCAAAACAAATTCACACTTTGCGGACTATTCTAATTTAATAATTTTAAATTGTCTGAAATATGTAAAAAATTATATCGAATTATATGAATTTAGGAAATATTGTATATAGAAATGCAGAAAAAAGATCAAACAACCACTGCGTGGTCCTACTGTCAGCAACCGTCAACTAAAAATGACACCAGCTCCCAGAATATACACAATAAATCATACCTATGGCCAAGTCTTACGATCGTGAACTGGGTGGTTATAGTATTTATTTTTCTCGTAAATTTTTAAGTGTTGATACTTTTGTTTTACCGGATTCTTGATTCGACGCATTTTTTAGATTTTAAATAATTTCAAAATATTTTTAAATTTTCTTTCAAAATGATTTTTTTTAATTAAAAAAAAAAAAAAATAAAAACTTTCCCCGCAATCTTAACTTAAAATTTTTTAATTTTTTAAAACCTTTCCAAATTCTGAAAAAGAATGTAAAATTTTATTTCAAAATATTCAAAAATGTAAATTTTCATTTATCTCTTAAAAGTCTTCTCAATATTAAAATTACTTGTTAATGTTTCAAAATTATGTTTTTAATCAATTCGAATTATTCATATTTTTTTTAATTGTGCAAAATTATAAAAATTACCTTAAGATTTTCCAGATTTTTTTTTACAATTTTTTAAAATGTTTTAAAAAGTTGTAGAATATTCGCTCAAAATTAATTGTTGAAAAATTTGATAATTTTCTTTAAAAATTTTGAAATCTTTTTAAATATTCTCTTTAAATTAACTTTAAAAATAAAAAATTGTAAATTTTCTAATGAAACTTAAGAAAACTTTTTTATCCTTTTCAAATCTTCAAAATTCTAAACAAGCTTTTTCTTTTGAAATCTTAAAAAATCTATATTTCGCTCAACATTTGTCGGTATTACAGCAAATAACAAACGGAAGACATCCACTAAAATCATATTCATACAGAATGTAATCAGTCAGGTTTTCGAACAAATTAAAAATATTCCGACAATTTTGAAAGATAATGAAAGAATGTTCTTCAGATTCATATAAATATTTAAAAGGATTTTTTGTTTTTTAAAATAAATTGTTAGAGAAAATTTTTAAAGATTTATAAAAATGCTGAGAAAGAATTCAAAATATCTTTGGCAATTTTTTTAATTTCTTAAGGTGTACAAATTTTAAGAAAAATTTGGGCGTTGAAGAATAAATATTCTATAGAAAAAGAATTCTCAACTATGAAGATTAATTTTAAATTAATGAAAAATAAATAGAATAGTTAAAGTTTGAACTAAAAAAATTGACTTGTTGAATACTTCAATTTTCAATAAAAAATTGTAAATGAAAACATTAATTTTTAACCAAATATTTGAATTTTCAATAAAGAAAGGTATCTCCATACAAGCTTTATTGTCTACCAAAAAACAACGAATTAAAAAAAAAATCCATTTTTACATCATATTACATCAAATTAAATATTACATCAATTTATATGAATTTCAGCAATATTCCATATGAAAATTTTAAGAAAAAGATTAAACAACCACCGCATGGTTCCACTAGCAGCAACCGTCATCTAAAAATGACACCAGTCCAAGCATATACGCGATAAATCATATTTACTTTTTCAGGAATTTCTAAGTGTTGATACTTTTGTTTACCGGATTTTTGAGCCAACGCAGTTTTTAAATGTTTTATAAAGTCTCAACATATTTTTCAATCCCAAAATGTTAGGCCAAAAATTTTTAATTTCTTTAATCCTTTCCAAATTCTGAAATAGAATCCAAAACTTTATTTCAAAATCTTCAGAAATCTAAATTTTCTTTTATCTTTTAAAAATCTTCTGAATATTAAGATTGTCCAGAATCTTTTTTAGCAATTTTTGAAATGTTTTGAAAAAGTTGTAGAATAATCTCTTAAAATTAATTTTTGATAATTTTGACAATTTTCTTTAAAAATCTTGGAATCTCTTTAGGTATTCTTTTCAAATGAACTTTAAAAATAAAAAAAAAATGTTACATTTTTTAGGAAACTTAAGAAAACTTTTTAAAAATATTCAAATCCTTCAAAATTCTTAAAAAGCTTTTTCTTTCGAAATATTAAAAAATCTATATTTCGCTCAACATTTGTCGGCATCTCAGCCAATAACAAACTGAAAACATCCACTAAAATCATATTAATTACAAAAAATTGAAAAGGTTTTCTTTTTTTTAAAATAAATTGTCAGAGAAAATTTTAAAAGATTTCTAAAAATGCTGAGAAAGAATCCATAATGTCTTCAGCAATTTAAAAATTTTTTAGGACGTAAAAATTGTAAGAAAAATTTGGGTGTTGAAGTGATTAAAAATATTTTAGAATTTTAAAAGATTTCCTAATATTTATAAAATACTTATAAAACGACAAATTTTCAAGAAATAGTTAAATATTCTATCAAAACAAGTATTTTTCAATTAAAAAAACTCTGTCATTATTTGCAAGATTACATGCTTTTTGCACTTTTCCCACAACATTTAAAAAATGCAATGACCCTGCCAAGTCTTCCAGGTTTTGTGTAAAAGAAATAATTAACTTAAGGAATGTCCCATTTGTGTTCTAAATCAAAATTCATACCTTTCGTAACACAAAAGTTATAATTAGCCTTTCGACTGAAGTGTACTTTAATACATTTTTCTAATTTCACTACACAAAAAAAACTTTAAACAAATTATTGAAAAAAATCGGTTATGAAAGATTATGCAGATCTTCCACATCCCATCCGTAATCCCTTCTCCTCCAAACTTCATCGCTTCGTTCTCCATCCCATCTTCTCCCGTCGCCTTGTTTCTTTTTAACCTATTTATTGCTTCATCCACTTCTTTTCTTGTTATCTCGTTCCCTTCCTCTATTTCTCCTTGGACTATCCTACACTTTTCCCCTTTGATCTTATTTTGCTCTCCCCCTAATAGACTCTTAAAATAATCCGTCCATTTCTCCATTTCTATTTCTTCGTTAACGCCCTTCCTTTCCCCTCTATCCCTATTTATCACATCCCACACCTTACCTTCTTAAATCGCTTTTTCTACCTCTGCTTTATATTCTTCCTTTCCCCTCTGTCTTTTTATTTTCAGCATCTTCTCATGTTCGTTTTTCCTCCTGTTATAATCCTCCTTCTCCATTTCCCCTCTTCTCCATTTGCTCACACACTCTTTTATTCTCTCTTTACTCTCCCAGCATTCCTCGTCCCATCAGCCTCTCTTTCCCCCTACTCTTTCTTCATTAGTACCCAGCTAATCCTTTACCTTTTCAATGGACCGCTTCAAAATTTCAACTAACGAGTCTATTCCCTCCTCTTTTTCATACCTAACCTTCTCCTTTTCCATCTTTTGTTTAAACTCGTTTAATTTATCTACCCCCCAGATTCCCA
>NC_046661.1:38979306-38997791 GCF_010883055.1 Belonocnema kinseyi | reverse complement strand
AAATACACACGAGAACTTGATTAGACGAATAGTCTAAGAAAGTCCGTAGAAATTGCAGACCACAAACATAAAAATAAAAACTAAATAATATTAAAGAACTATGTATAGACAATATATAGAATGAAAATATAATTAATAATTTTAGAATTAGTGGAAAATATATGAAACCGTAATGTAAATTACTCATTGACTTATATTTGTGGTATTTATTAAAACAACCAAGTTTTGTAAAGATATATATGTAAAAATGTTTTAATTGGCAATTTACTTTCAATCCAAATGGTTCTTGTCCGAGCTAAGTAACCGTTAGTGCGCCACGAGGGGCCTACTGAGAGTTGCTTACAGCGCTCCAAGTGGCTGTTGGCAAAATATATCGATGGGACTTCGTGGGTGCTGTCTACGGTTAGCGGTGTGTAGAGGGTAAGTGATTTTTTTTTGCCGGACGCGCCGTCTATATTTATGGCGGGCAACTAAGCTCGCACCGCATCTACGTTTATAATATCTTTGGGACTAGGCATGCCATTGCGGGGGTGATGGAATGAGGGGGGAGGTCCGCCGCTTTTTGATGTCCCGCGACAAACATGGCAGCGTCTACATGTTTATATTTTCATGCACAGTTTGTCGGCAAAAATGCTCGTGCGTATAATCAAATGGCACATCGTAAGATGGCGGCTCTCCCCACTCATGGAATCCCCCCCCGTGGATTCAACCCCGCTCGCCAAGTTAGGGTGACATGCCTAGTCCCGTGTTTCCTATGTCCATGGTGGTAACTAATTGAGCAGAAACTTAAGGGCATGTGATACTTAAAAGATTGTCAATTTTACCAGTTTTAGATTCCCCTGGCTTTTTTTCTAGAATAATAAATATTTTATCTCAAAAATTTGGGAAATGATAGCGTACATGCTAACGGACGTCCCCGCACACTTTTTTTGTGGGTTAATTAAAAAAAGTTTTAATTTAGCAAAATGTGATTAATTCGCATAGCGCTTAGGAAATAGTACCGATTTTTTCAGTGTTAGATTCCCCCGGCTTTTTTCCTAGGATAAGAAATATTTTGCCTTTAAAATCTGGAAAATGATAGCGAAAATGCTAACGGACGTTCCCACACACTTTTTTTGTGTTTTTTTATCAAAAAAATTTTGATATTGCTAACAACGTGCGTGTATATTTCAAGGTTATGTGTGTTACAATTCACCCAAGCGTTACTTCCAAACTACACAATATTTTGGGCCGAAAACTTTGGACTTACAAATAAACATAATAACTAATCTCTCGGAACTAACCTTGTTTGCAGGCAATCAAAAAAGTTTATTTCATAAATAATTTCCAGATTATCGGAAAGGCAGAGATGAAAAACGACGTAACCTCAAAATAATGCATATGCATAAAATATGTATTTTGCAGAATAAATTTTGTTTTCTTATTATCCCTCAAAAAAGAGTCCGTGGACATCCGTTATGATATTTTATAGCATCTCCGAATTCAGTTTTAAAAAATTTTCATCATTGCCAACTTTCATCATTCACCGACGCGCAACCTGCGCCTTCAAAGTAACTCTTAGGTAATCCGCCAAGAGGGCGCAGTTATCAAAGCATGTTTTTCACATTCTCTTATTCCATTATCTCGGCTATCTCCCACCTCATCTCTGATGGCTTGACCCTCACCGTGCAGACATCTTAGATTTTCCCCGCGCAGCAGCAATTGAAGCATGCGCAGTTTGAGCGCAAGTGCACTATTTGTTCGCACCATGTTGGTACACCTGATACTCGACTGTTATAATCGATATAATAGTGGTTCGAGGGAAGTAACTTCAAGTGGTAGAGTAAAGATCAATTATTCTCAGCAGAGTAAAATCCCTTTCGATCGTGTCAACATCAGCTGTTGTTTCGCTCATGCGGAAATGACAGTAGCGAAGATGTGCGCGTTTTGTGAATCCTCTACAACGTGACTGAAAATGCGAGACATCGACGAGTTCCAAGACACGTGTTTTTTTTAAGTGAAATATGAACGGGAGTCTTGCAATATTGCGTGGCCCTGAGCAACATCCAGCCAGGTTCGCGGATTATTTTGTCATCTGCGGACTCGACAAGGACTCGGGTCTCGAGCCTGACAAGTATTTCGGTGAGTGCATTTTTGGGATTTATATGGGAATTTTTCTCCCCTCTGAATTTTATATTAATTTAAATTTTGCATGATAATTGGAAGGGAATTGGCTTTAAATTGCACATTTACAAATGTGCATTCTTACTCAATGTCTTTACTGGCTAATATTGTATGGCGTGTAATATTTATCGAATGTAAATGATTTCATAACATTCTTTGGTGAAATATTTCTGCAATGTTAATATGTCGCGAACGAATGTTATAAAAAAAAACATATACGTATATATGTTTGTGAAAGTTACTTGATTAATTTTTAATTATTGTTTGTGTTGGTGGAAAATAATATTTGTTTTGTGTTCTTTGTTTTCAATAAAAAAGTTCAATTTAATTCGCAAATATAAATTGAATATTGTAGTATTTAGTGGCGTTTCTGAAACCCTAATTTCTTTCAAACACTACTGTGTGATAATATTATTTTACGGGATACAGGAACTACAATCACAATGTTTGCCATTACCAATAATAATAATAAAAAAATGTCAACAATACGTACCTAGTAGTAATACTTAAATTTATTTAAAAATATGAAGTGGATTTCCCTGCTTCCTACATTACCCTGTAAAAAAAGTAACTTTCGACGTTTTTGCAAAAAATCATACGTTTATCGAAGGTCCTTTTTTTAACTACAATTTTCATGATAATTTTACGAAATCGTGTAAAATCACTAGGATTCTAATCTTAGTAACGTTAACAAAATATTGGAGGTTTACTGTGATAATTGTAGTAGCGATTGTATAATTTGTTCATAAAATTCGGTGAAAGTACTGCCAATCTACACAAGTTTTTTTTTTGGAGCGTAAAAAGATTGCAAAAATTCTGCATTCAACATACTTGTCTCAATTTTAAATGTTAAATTTGAGTTGAGAAATTTATTTTGTTTATTTCAACATTCGAAACAAAAAGGGGATTTAAAAATGTCAAGGCTTCGGTCTTGAAGAATTAAACGCTTTAATTTTTGAAGCTCAAAAAATTATTTTTTTCTTAAGCGTCCGGTGAGAAGGCTTGCATTAAAAAGTATTAAAAAATTGCATGCATCCAGTGGTAACGTGAGTAATATTGAATACTTCTGGACAGAAGTTTCTGGGGAAGAATAATTTTTTGAATTTTTTATCATGATTTTATACTTTTGTAATTAATAATATGTGAACAAAGCGAACGTTTTACGATAAAGAGATGTATTCTTAAATACAATCCTACTTGATTTTGCAAATTTTATGCTTCTGGAGGGCGTTCTAATGTTTCAAACGAAAATTGCATTTTTAATTTATTGGAGGTTACGTCTGGCAGCTCCGATCGGCTTTAAAAGGGATTGGAATCTTATTATTTTCGCCGCCTAATGAGAATTAAAAAATGAAGGACAGAAGCGACTTTTTTAGGATTCAAAATTTTTAATTATTTTTAATGCAAGGCTTCTTACCGGGGTAAGCCTGACGATTTTCGTTGTTTACGAATTAAAGCAAATACATTTTTCAAGGACTTGAACTTGCAAGGCTGTAAAGTGTAAAAGTCTGGTAGAAGGCTTTGGAAATATTGAGAACTTTTTTCATTTTCAAGTAGTATAGTGTTCTATGAATTTTTTCAAGGGCCAAATCCGGGACGAGCAAATTCTTTGACCCCGCTTTTTATGGTTATAAATAGAGAGAAGCATGCGTTTCGTAAGTGGTCGATTTGTGCAGGGGCAGTAATTAATTTCCCAAGAGGCTGATGCGTGTTCAATGTACAAAACTTGGGGATTGCGCAAGCAGGCGCTCTTTGAAAGAAGAAGGGGAAAGATCTGGAGTGATCGAAAACTCGAAACGCTTTGTCACCTCGACTGATTAGCCATTTAACTTCTTCCTTTTTTTCTGTGGGTGATCGACTTTTCCTTCTTTCATTTGCAGTTTAAACGGATAAGGAAGCAGAAGAAAACTGATTTCGAATATTTTCCCAATGACAATTACATAGATTCTTTAAGTACGAATTCTAGGACTCAAGGCCGCTACTTCACTGAACAGGGAATTCTGAAGTTTAAGAAAAAAATTATTCAAAAAACCTTTGATTCAGACACTGGTTTCAAATAAATTTGTTCAATATTTTCTCGAAAATAAAAAATCAGAAAATTGTCTTACAAGCGAAATCACTAAAATGGTAGATTTGTTTGATCAATATTAGACTGTTGAAAAATGTATTTTATAAATATGTGAAAATATTTTAAGGACAGTCTTCTATGTATTTCTTTAACTGTCGTTTTTACGATTTCTTTTCTATAAATCTGAAGTCTGCTTTTGGCACTTCTCTTGAGTATGCATTCTGTCCTAAACTAAAAGTCCTTTTTCTGAAATATAAAGTTGATATTTTTTCAAGTTTATATTTCAAAAAAAGGACATAGAGACACTCCAGCAATATTTCTACCATATTTCCTGTAATATTGCGGATATTGCAGGAAATATGGTAGAAATATTGAGGGAATATGGGGTATTACTAGGGATATGATTAAGAATCATTTTTGAGAGCAGAACTTACATCTTTTACTGGTTTTAAGGGAAAATTCCAAAAAGAAAGTTTTTATTATAGATTAAAATTGAAGCTTTCTTGATTTTGACTCAATCAAATATTTGAAACCGATTATCAGTGAAATAAACTCTTAACATACCCTACAAATATTCCCTATTCGTTCCGGGATAAAATTTCCCTGAAGATGGCGCCTAAAAGGCAAACTATCCAGATTCAAATGTTTCTTTCAGTCCTACCATTGAGTATTTTTTTTCAGTTTTGATTTTTTTTTAGTTTTTAAGCGAAGAAAAATATTTAAAAATATCCCAAAATATATGCGCTTTACGCGATTTATTTTTCAAATTTGGGTGAATTGATCTAAGCCCCATCTGGCAATTCTTTTGACACTGAAAGCGTTTTTTTGTAGAAAAACTATGCATTAGACCAATGTTGGATTGAATCTTTAAAAATTGAAATTGAAAACATTTCAAAAGGAACAGTTGCGAATTTATATAGTAATATAAATTGTTTGAATAATGTAAATATTTCAATTATTGAAAGGACTAATGTGATTTCAGGTCAAATTGAATATGCAGAAATGAACTATGTACTTTTTTGATTTTTAAATAATGTAATTTTGTCAGGGGAATTTTCAGTATAGAAAAAATGGATTTTAAAATATTTTTAAAAAACTTTAAAAGTAAATGATATATTTGTTAATTTTTTCAGATTCTTACAAATTTCTGTAGTTTATTTAATTTTATTCATGTACTTGTTACAGTTCCTATTTGTAGTTTTAGTATTTAAAGTATTTCAAATTATCAACTCTTTGTAGTTCCTCCACATTTGTGCACAGATCATTCAAAATTAAATCTCAAGCATCGACAACTGTAATTTGATAATTGTGAATAGCCTTTTTTTAAAGCTCTTCGACTTTAACGAACACATTCTCAGCACATATAGAAAACACATTCTCAGCACATTTAGAAAACACATTCTCAACACGTATCTCGTGCATCGTACTCGATTTTTTCCATAATGCGAACTTTTCTACATTAAGTTCAACTCTATTATATCCAATGAATATTATAATTATTCCTGTACCTCGTCCTAGGACTGCTTATTCAGGTGATGGAAAATAAAGTACACATTTTATTTATGATGATTACTTTAATGTTTATTTCTTATTTTGCATTATATTCTATTTTCGGCTATACTGACAAATTATATCATTTCAATTAATTCATATTACAAATCATAATATGCATTGATACTGAAAACATGTATTGCCATAATATATTTTTATAATCTAAAAAAACTGCCGATCTGATAAAAAAACAATTATTTTAATTAACATTTTATTGCACTTTGTGTTGTCTTTCAAAAATATTAAGTTGTTTATTGTCAATGTTATTTTTTTTACAATCTAAATAAAAGCTACGCATCCTATCAAAAAATGATTCATAAACAATTTGTAGCTTTTTTTTATGTTAACGACTTTCGTCTATTAATTTTTCTCGTATCTTGCCTAGTTTGATCGTAAAATAGTATTTATTGTTTCTCATTTTGTGTGCGATCAAAATTTGAATTTTCTTTTTTTTTCAAGAAAATTCAAAAAGTTGTTATGATAATCTTGTAGGGCTTCTAAAAAGAAACTGTTTTTTTCTTGATCTTTTTTTGTATCGTGCGTTGTTTGGATTAAATCTTTTTTTTTAATTTTGAAATTGCTTTAACTCTGATAATCTTCTTTTTTTCGAGAAAAGTCGTAATTATAAATTGTTCTGCTTTTCAACTACTATCAATAGCCGTACATAGAATTTTTAAATCTTGAAAGGTCTAAGCATTTTCAAATTGCTCTAACTTTTTGCATTTTTATCCAAAATAACTGGATAACAAGCGCGTCCTTCCTGTTTAAAGCCTTAAAAAGTGTAGCAAAGCATAGTCTAATGCAAGTAGTCTTACAAAAGTTATCAGACATATACAGACGACGATAACCACGCAACGACAGACAGACACCGACGTAAAAATCATTTTTTTCTGACTTATGGAATCCGCGGAAGTCATTTTTGACATAAATCCAATAACTTCTCATTTAGGCGTATTTAAAATTATTGAATTTTGATCGCTCAAGCAGTATTAATGTGTATTTTTAATTATTAAATTGTTTGAATGCCTTATTTTGTATTTTTTCAGTTCTAAAACTATTAAGGTTTTGAATTTGAAATTCATTTATAGAATCTTCATAATTTTGAACTACACCATGCCCTCGGTTTAAGAACAGTGTCCGGGGTTGCCCTGCAAATAGTCTTGATTCTAAATCGGGGGAATCCAAACGTAAAAAGTGTGTGCCGTATTAACCAATTCTGTTGGATTTTTTTCTATAGTAAAAAATATTGCTTCAATTTCGTCCATTTTGTTATCTAATACATATAATAATTTAAATATTTTAAATGAATCTGTTATATGATCATTGAAATGTCACCTTATCGACAATAGACAACCCTCCAAACCATGAAGGCAGAAAATCCACAATATCGATCATGTTAAGAATCTTCACTAACAGAAAATGCTTAACGTCTTAATGATACTAGATGGAAAATAATATTTTCAAATTAACATTAAAATTATTTCTTGAAAAAAGATCCTACTCCTTCACTCCATTGGGAATCGAACCACAGAACTTCGGATTTCCGGTCAGGTGCTTTTCCAATTAACCTATTAGAGGGATCAGAAGAAGAACTCTTAATTCAAGAAAATAGCGCTAATTTTTAGCTAGGTGTTAATGGTACAAGTAATTATCTAAAATGAATCTGTTATATCATCAGCGAAATTTCACCTTAACGACCGTAGACAACTCTCCAAACCATGAAGGCAGAAAGTCCACAATATTGATCAAGTTAAGAATCTTCAATGACAGAAAATGCTCAACGTCTTAATCAGATTAGATGGAAAATAATATTTTCAAATTCAAATTATTTCTTGAGAAAAAGATCCTATTCCTTCTGCACTCCATTGGGAATCGATGATATAACAGATTCATTAAAAATAATTACTTGTACCATTAACGCCTAGCTAAAAATTAGCGTTCTTTTCTTGAATTAAGAGTTCTTATTCTGATCCTTCTAATAGCTTAATTGGAAAAGCACCTGACCGGAAATCAGAAGTTTTGTGGTTCGATTCCCAATGGGGTGAAGAAAGAGTAGGATTTTTTTTCAAGAAATAATTTGAATTTGAATAATTTTAACTTAAAGATAAACTACAATGTCAGCAATCCGTTACAGGTAAATAGTATATTACGCAACAAGGGGCGAAAGGCGACAATTGCACGAGTGTGACCTTAGCTGCCCGAGCGAAGCGTGAGTAGATATCACATGAATGAAATTGTTGCCTCGCCCCGAGTTGCGCATACAATGTTTCATAAAAAATATATCGAAAATTTCACTTGAGATGCCTGAAACTTCTTTGCGTCTCATCAAGGGTGTTATTGTTGATTGTCCATTGTTTACCAATTAAGACGTGATATCGATGAGGTTTTAAGCAGTTATTGACTTTTCTGTTCGCTCTGCTCTAACGCAAGCGCAATGGGGAGGTTGCAAGCTGCTCTAGTCAAAGTTCCACGAAAATTTGAATTGGATAAATGAAAAATTGCTCTTTCTAATACAAATTAATATTAAAAGTTTCTAGGTTATTCACAAAAAAAGTTAAAAGTTTAAGTTATTTATTTCGAAAACTGTGGCGAGACGAGCACGCTACAGTTCTAGCTGGAAACATCGATCGTTCACGATCGAAGTTGGAGACTGAAGTTAGCCTCTATTCTCGAAACGAGGTTCGATAAGAGGGAGAATGGCTGCAGGCAACTTGCAGATAAAATAGAATGCATATACTTTCGATACCAGTTACGGCGTAAAGTGACTTTCGCAGTCGCCTGTTTCAACTTCCTAGTCTAGGGTTGAAAACGCAACTTTCGACCCGCTACGAGGGCATCGAAAGTCAACTTTTTGGTACATGTGTTATGAAAAATGTTTTTCCTGCTTACTTACTTTAAACGTTTACGGCCTCTCTCTCTCTTGCTCTCTTAAACCATTCTATCAGAGCAGCCTCGAAAACCATATTATTACTTGTTTTTATAGTTTTTGTTGTTGTTCTGGAATTCATTATTTTTAACCTTATTGTTCCAATCAGCTTCGCGATCTAATTGCTTTCACTTGACCTGCAAGCTCAGATTTCATTTTGAACGGAAAACACTGTCTCCTATTTTTCTTCGGAATTTTTACAAGTTCGTTACACAACTGAAATCGAGACAAACCGCTAAACACTGAAAACAAACTGACGCATGTGCTGACAGCTGTCGTTTTCTCAAAATTATGAATGATTTAAATATGTAAATCTTCATTTATGAATATTTATTTATTTATTTCCGGTAATTTCCCGTTTATAATTGTTAAAGTTGTAAATTGTAGAATTCAAAGATTTAAAAATATATATAAATCCTTGAAAAACCTCTCAAAACATTAAATAGCTAAACCAATTTTATTTCACAATTTTAACAAATCTACATTTTGTTTTAAATTTTGTGTAATGTTCTAAAATTATTTTTGAAGTTCTTTTAAAAAGTCGAACTCTTTTTTTTCAATGATTCTAATTTTTTCTAAGACTTCTATTAAATCCTGGGAAATTAAAAAAACATCACTTAAAATGTCCCTAGTCATGTTTTTTACAATTACGGAATTCTTTTGAAATATTTTCTAATGTTCTGTTAAAATTAATTTTTCAGCATAAAAAATCTGAGTGTTCAAAACTTCTAAATATCTCTTAAACTTACTTGAATTTTTCCTTGATGAATTATTGTTCAACTGTTATTTATACCCCAAACAAATAAACAATTTCACTTTATTTAATTGTTCGTTTTTTAATTACAAATTTCTAAATTGAATGGGTTCAAATGGAATATCCAGATTGTTTGGTATCAGAAAAAAAGTGATTATTTTCTTCATCATTTTCGTAGCCTGAGTTGCAACCAAGAACTAGATACGGAGCATTATTTCTTAACTGCCCCGACTTTAAAAGTCATGTTCTTAGATTTTCTTTAAATTCTCGTAGTATGTACACCTACCCAACAGTACTTAATTGACAAATTTATAGACCATGTTTACCACCCCTTTTCAAGTATTTGGGGGGGGGGGGGGTGAAATTTTCAACCCCTAGGCCTACACAGGTATTCTCAAAAGCATATAACTTCCTTTCTGTTTTAGCGATTTAAATTTTTTCTGAGGGTTTTCGAAAGGTTTTTCCTCACTTTTTTATTCTATTTTGTTTACGAAAGAAATGAAACAATTTTTAAGCATTTTTAAACAAATTAATTATTTATTCAACTTTTTTTTGCAAAATCGGGTATTTTTATTTCTTTTTAAATGGTCTTAAAAGAAAGCTTGACTTTTTGGCTTTAAGAAAGATCCTTAGTCAAATTATGGTCCAGTGAACAGTTGCCGAGATATAGGCCCTGTTTTAAAAGCAGTCCTAATGCTCGTGCTCAGATGTAATTCTTTAATATTCCACAGACTAGTTTGCAAGCATGTCCGGCATGTCAGAGGACGTTTAAATTAATTTTTATTTGTTATAAACAAATAAAAAGTGCAAACTACTCTTTTTAGAAGTGATGTTGATTTTTCTCAATATGAATGATTCTTTATTACCATTATAGTTCGTCAGCTTACAGTAATTATAGATTGCTTATACACAGTCGTCCAAAAATTTTATATTGTGAACAAATTTGTGTTGGAATATTTGCATATAAACTCTTGTAACGTTTAAACTCGGCTTTGATTTTGTAAACTAAGGTAAATGTCGATTACTAGTTTGTTTTCCAATGTTTCAGCTTATTCTGAGGCTAAAACTCCGTAGAAACAATTTGTTTTTCGTTGTTCTGGCTCATAGCTATTGCTGATTAAAAGAAAGTGAAAAATTCACAATATCTTAATAATCTATTTTTCATGAATCTGGTACCGTACCTCAACGTTAAGCATTTGAGAGCTTGGATGAAATAACAGCCTACTTGCATTCTTAAAAGACACTACTTTTTCATTCGTTCTTCATGAAGTTATATGCAAAACACATGAAAAAAACATTACTTCTAATACAAGTCGACAGTTATTGCGCTCAACTGCACAATTATGTTTCAACTTCACTCTGAGACAAAGTTGTTTTGAAACAAAAGCATCGTCCTCTTGCCTATATTTTTTTCTAACCAACTGAAAAATCTTTTTCTTTCAAAAATAATAATTTAGCTTCAAAATTAGATAAAGCTAGTCTCAAATGCAAAATATTTTCTGAAAAATTATTATTTTTGAGACAAATGCAAATCTTCTCAATCTTCATTTATATAAGAGAAAATTTAATTTGTGTCAAAACGCATTCTTCTGACACCTGAGGACACTCCTCTGAAACTTATATAATTTCTGCAAGGCATTAACATAAAACCGCATAAAACATTACTAATAAAGTCCATTATTAATAATGTCGACGGAAAAATCTGTTGGTATTTTTGTACTAATCCTTTTGCCAATGGAAAGCATTAAAAACAACAGACTTAGGACATTTGCCGGTAAGTCAAAGTTTGAAATTTCCTCAATTACACTGTTTATTTCTTAGAAACGGTTAAATTGTGCATTTATTCATAGAATATTCATGAAAAATCAATAATTATTGTAAATTGAAGAACTATAATAGCAAGTAATCATTTATACTTTAGAAAAAGCAACATCATTTCTGAAAAGAGTATTTTACACTTTTTATTTGTTTACAACAAATAACAAATAATTTAAACTTCCTCTGACCCGTCGGAAAACATTCTTAAATCATTAATTAGCTGATTTCATGTCATTCTGAATAAACTTGAATGCGTTGCAAGAATGGTACACTTGCAAACTAGTCTGTGGAATATTAAAGGATTACGTCTGAGCACGAGCATTAGGACTGCCTTCAAATCAAGGCCTATATCTCGGCAACTGTTCAGTGGACTAGTTTTACTAAGAACCTTTCTGAAAGCCAAAGAGTCAGGCTTTCTTTTAGGACTATTTAGAAAGAAATAAAACTACCCGATTTTGCGAAAAAGTCAAATAAACAATTAAATAGTTTAAAAATTCTTAAAAATTATTTGATTTCTTTCATGAATAAAATCGCTAAAACAGAAAGCAAGTCATATGCTTTTGAAAATATCTGTGTAGGCGTTGGGGTTGAAAATGTCACCCACGACCACTTAAAGAGGGGTGGTAATCGTGGTCAATAAATTTGTCGATTAAGTACTTTTGGATAGGTGTACATATTACGAGAATTTAAAGAAAATCTAAGAACATGACTTTAAAGTTGGGGAAATTGAGAAATCATGCCCCCATACACTAATATCCCATGGTTTACACACTTATTATTTTGCACACATCTAGTAAAAAATATAATATCTTCAGTGTACCACACGTTCTTAGACTTCTTTTTATGAATTTCTCCGATAAAACTAATTTATTTAATTATTTGTAAGCTTGACACATGCAACACAATACAAATATCAGCCGTCCTGATTGGAGCGTCAATTGTCGGATTATTTAACCGGCCGGACGCTAAGAAAATCAGAACATGGGTGGGGGGGGGGGGGGGGTGATGCATGGGGATGGTTTGGAGAGTCCCGAGATACTGCGAAGGCACGGCCCCGTCTTATACATAAGCACTATTTTGATAATATTCTTGTTTCAACTTAGAATTTCAACTTAGAATTAGAGTTAGAGTTTGGAGAGTTCTGCACCTGGGGAAGCGAATTTTATTGGTATACGTAATATTTCACGTGTAAAGAGGGTTCCTTGTTCCATCCTTTGGAAATAGGAAATCGCGACGGGCAGATTTCATCCATTGTCGGCTAGATCTCAAACTGCGCGCGCAAACAATGCTTGCAGGAAGCATCAAGGATCGTTCTCAGTGGCCCTTTTGGTGGCCTTTTCACATGAGGGGACACCAGGATAGTTATTCCCAGAAGCTGGTGGAATCATTTTACATGCGGGCGTCTTCGAGAATTTTATTGAGATTACTGGTACTAATTGGTAATTGAAGGGAGAGGGTTTTTCGGTCTATGCTCGATAAAGAATTCCGCTGATATTGTCATCCTAATGTCCGTATTAAATGTAGATATTTTGAATTTGAACTTTGGATTTAATAAAAGAAAACATTTCTTTTAAGACTGGGTGTATAAGAAGGTATTATAAGTACAACATTATTTTCTTGTACAGTTTTTATAATGTTCAAATTAAGTCATATCGAATTGAATGCATTTAGAGTCGAATGTTGTCATTTTACCTTGTTCATTATTTTACATTTATATATGATATTATATACATTTATATTTGATAATAAGGCCACATGACTGCTGGAAACTTCTTTAGTTAATGTATTCACTGCATACCATCATTCTGATTGTTTTTTTTGCAGGATGTGACGTTTCAAGGTCAGAGAGTTGTTTGAGTAGAGTTTTCGATAGTTTCTTTTTCAGAAATGTAGAATTAAAAAAAATTAATGCAATAAAATTTTTAGAATTTTATGCAGTATTTAAAAAATATATTATCTAAAATGCGTGTCACAACCCCATTGAACGATTTCAAATTCAAACATGATCAATGTTTTGGGTTTGAATTAAATAGTCTTCAATTGAATAATAGATGAAATTTAGTCTCTCTAATACTATTTAATCTTAGTGATCTTCAAATAGAATGTTAGCCTTTTCGAATTTTACGACGTAATTTACGAACAATGGAAACGCAGATTGGTAAGAATTTTCAACTCCATTTTTTTTGTACGACGATAAAAATGATATTGTATTATATTATTATATTATAAAAATGAAAGATTATATCCGCCTAAAGTTCAACAAAATAAAAATCACATAAAAGCTTTCTAGAAAATTTGTTATAAGTTTCAAGATCATTCCAAAGAAGTTTTAAGGTGCTTTTGAAAATTTAGGCAGGTATTTAAACATTAATAAATATTGTAGATTTTTAGAAAATTGTATAAAATTATACATGTCAAATTGAAAGTAAAGTAAGAAATGCGACAGAAAAAGGCAACTTCTGTACTCGTTTCTTTGCCTTTTTATTTTCCCTGAAAATGCCTGAATAGAGTAAATACCTTTCTGGGTAGATTTTCTTATTTAGAGTTTTAGACTGAGGAGATTATTTATAACTCTCGCGAACAGTGACCTCGGTCTGAAACACGTTGCAATATTCCGCAGGACAATTTTAACGTTATATATTTGAAGAGGTTGAAGACGACACACAAGGGTAGCAGCTGCAGAATAGATCTGGCATCTTTAGAAAAAGTCCCTTTCAGTACCTGCAACTATACAGCTTCAGTGGCTCAAACTCTCATAGGCTCAAAACACCTCATTGTCAATGAGTTTCAACTTTTTCACAACGAATATTTTGCTTGAGAAGGTTTATTATTACGTTTCAAACATTTTACCCTTGGTACCAAAAAAATAAAATCGTATTCAAAATACCAAAGAAAAAAATAAGAATAAAATTTATTGCAGAAAATTTTTTTGAACGATAAAGTTTTGTTCAGCCTACTTCGCGTCTTTCAAAAAACATGTGTTTGTCATTGAAAAATAAAAGAAAGTTTAACCGATATTTGTATAAAGTTTATCCTGTGAAGTTAATTTTTGTTGCAGAGAATCATTCGTCGGAAATCGATGTAAAGTTTATCTTCTGTTTTTCTGTGACAGATTTATCATTGATAAGCATCTGCAAAACCCTACCCGAAGTTTTCAAGTTCATACTACAATTAAACATTTTTAAATGTTGGTTAAATATTTCGGGATTGTCTATTAATTTAAATTGAGAGATCCTATCTAAAAAAAATTGGTGTACATACCATGGACAATTTTTCTACTACTTTTGGCCTATCTCCTTTTTGGAAAAACGTGGACTGCCCCCCCCCCAAATATGCTACATGATACACCTCGCTGAAGTTTGCAACGTTTAAAAAAAACGAATTTACAAAAAAAAATTTTTGTGCGAGACCTAAAATTTAAAAGTCTCAGATAGGTCTATTTGATGAAAAAAGGTACCCGCAAAAGTTTCAACCCCCTATCTCATCTGGAACACCCTCGTTTTCAACCCCTAATACAGCGAAAAATCGGGAAAATTCCTCTAACATCCAGACTTAAAATTTTATGCTTCAGTATCGTTCTACTTGACGTTCAAAGATGATAAAAAAAGTTTCAATCCCCTTCCTCATCCGGAACACCCTCGTTTTCAACCCCTAATATAATGAAACTGAAAAAAATGCTACAAAGTCCCCTAACTTTAAGACCTGAAATTTAATGCTTTAGAATTGTTTCATCCGATGTCCAAAGACACTAAAAAAAGTTTCATTACCCTATCTCATCCGGAACACCCCGTTTTCAACCCACCAAATATTGAAAAATCGACAAAAAATTCTCTAAAATCCAGACCTAAAATTTTATGATTCAGAATGGTTCCATCTGATGTCTAAAGACACTAAAAAAAGTTTCATTTCCCTATTTCATCCAGAACACTCCGTTCTCAACCCTCAAAATATTGAAAAATCGACAAAAAATTCCCTAAAATCCAGACCTAAAATTTTATGCTTTAGAATGGTTCCATCTGATGTCCAAAGACACTAAAAAAAGTTTTATTCCCCTATTTCATCCGGAACACCCCGTTTTCAACCCCCAAAATATTGAAAAATCGAAAAAATTCCCTAAAATCCAGTCCTAAAATTTTATGCTTCAGAATGATTCCATCTGATGTCCAAACACACTAAAAAAAGTTTCATTCCCTTTTTTCATCCGGAACACCCCGTTTTCAAACCCCAAAATATTGAAAAATCGAAAAAAATTCCCTAAAATCCAGACCTAAAATTTTATGCTTTAGAATGGTTCCACCTGATGTCCAAAGACACTAAAAAAAGTTTCATTTCCCTATTTCATCCGGAACACTCCGTTTTCAACCCACAAAATATTGAAAAATCGACTAAAAATTCCAAAAAATTCCCTAAAATCCAGACCTAAAATTTTTTGCTTCAGAATGGTTCCATCTGATGTCCAAAGACACTAAAAAAAGTTTCATTCCCCTATTTCATCCGGAACACCCCGTTTTCAACCCCCAAAATATTAAAAAATTGACAAAAAATTCCCTAAAATCCAGACCTAAAATTTTATGCTTCAGAATGGTTCCATCTGATTTCCGAATACACTAAAAATAGTTTCATTCCTCTATTTCATCCGGAACACCCCATTTTCAACCCCCAAAATATTGAAAAATCGGAAAAAAATTCCAAAAAATTCCCTAAAATCCAGACCTAAAATTTTATGCTTCAGAATGATTCCATCTGATGTCCAAACACACTAAAATAAGTCTCATTCCCTTATTTCATCCGGAACACCCCGTTTTCAACCCTCAAAATATTGAAAAATCGACAAAAAAGTTCCAAAAACACTTTTTGTATAAAAAATGTCAGAATTAGATTTTATGTCAAAAATTACGTACGACATAGTATTGTAACTAATGGCATATGTAAACGCATCGCATAACGTTTTGTATAACATTTCAGTTATTTACAAGAGAGGTGACAACAACTTTCCGCATTGCACCGGGTTGACACTGTCATGAATAACATTCATGTCTGGGTTTTTGTTTTGTTTTTTCCATTTTTTATTATTTATTTTTATAATTTTTTGTATTTTTTTGTTGCAATTTTTTAATTTTTTGTAATTTATTTATTTTTTCTTATATTTTTTACAATTCTGAAGTTGAGAATGTAAGTGCTTCAAATTGCTTCAATGCGTTCAAATCTCCCATTAGTTTCAATACTATATCGTATGTCATTTTTGACATAGAATCTGATTCTGACATTGTTTATGCCATGAATGTTGTTTATGTAATAATTTGTTCCAACAAATTGTTCAAACAAAATAATTTTGCAAAACTAATCGCATGTTGAGATTAAGCGTACTCAAAAACCCCTAAAGTAATTTCAAAATTAGTTAAAAACGCAAAAATTTGTTTAAAGAAATTCATTTGGCAAAAGTAATGGCAAATTTGAAATCAGCGATGTCTCAAACCCTTAAAACTATACCAGGTTTATATAGTTCGTGGCTAAATAATCTTATGGTCACAGAAGAGTTTAAAAGACTGAGTTGGCGTTGGCCTTGTTATTATACAACATTTTTTTATCTGTCATATTGGACTCTCTATTAATATTTTTTAAATAATAATAAGGATGATTGAAAATAGGTTTTTAAAACGAAAATTAAAAGGATATTACGATATTAAAATGAACATTACATACAAATAAAAAAAATTATTTTTCCGCCGCCATTTTAAATCCACCATTTTGAAATTTAGCATTTTAGTAGTTTATTTATTTTCAGCAACACCAATAATATCAAATTAAATAATAATCTCGGGACTTGCATGTTGGTGGCGGTAGTGAGAAAGTGTGCAGTGGCAGGCGGTGAGAAGTTTTTACAAAGTTTGAGTGGAAGGTGTGAGTGGAGTGTGAGGGTGGAAGTCTAGGAGGTGAGTACGGTTGCGAGGGGTACATTGGGAAGATAGAAATTAATTTAGATTGTAGTTAGGGGGTGGGATTTGGCTAAATAGGGAAAGTGAGGTTAGGTTTTCAAGGGAGCGGGGTAGTTTTGTGTTTAGGTTTTTGGGCCTTCATGGCGGGCAAGGGTGGTTCTTGTAGTGATGGGGGATGTTAGGGGTGAGAAAAGGGTGGCTAAAGGGGATGTGAGAGGTGAAATAGGGCAAAGAAACTGAAATTTTAGCGCGGTAATCGGCAGCAGTCCTAAGAGTCATCTATGGGCGGCAGTGAGTACTTTTGTGTATGGATAGGTTACAGTTACCGACGGACGAGCGGGAGGTGGGAAGCAAGAGTACTGGCAGTGCTGGTAGTGAAGTAGATGGGGAGCAAATTTACAGAGGGACACGACGGCCAGTTGTGCGTGGCCCGTTGTCAAGTGGCACGTCAGGGAGGCGGAAGAATCGGAGCGGAAGAAGCGACCAGGCAATGGAGAGAGCGTTCAGTGCGTCCAATGGAGGGACAGACGGAGGAGGCTATCGGGGTGCTGATAGGCGAGACCAGAGGGTTAAGGGAGGACGTAAGAGGGGCTATGGAGCAGATGGAAAGTATGAGGGAGGACCTGAGGGTAAGAGATGAGAGATGGGGAAAGGAAGTAAAAGAGCTGAGGGGAAAAGTAGAAGGATTGCAGAGGGAATTGGTGTTGGTAAGGAAGGAAAAAGAGGATAAAATGAAGGAGATGGAAGAAGATATTAGGATGTGGAAGGAAAAGGCGGAAAAAAGGCTGGAGAAAGGGGAGGGCAGGTCGGGAATGGAATCAGTGGACAGGGGGTAGGGTGAGAAGCAAGGTATTCGGGAGAAAGTGGAGATCATGATAGAAGAGAGAGTGGGAAGAAAGGGACGGGGTGGAAGCGCTGCTACTGAGCATAGGGTGGGTTAAAGGCAAGGTAGGGAAAGTTAGCATGAAGGGGAGAAAGGAGAATGAAGTGGCGGTGGTGGAATTGGAGAGCTGGGAAGCAAAATTGGGGGTAATGCGTAACAAAAATAGGATAAAGGAGCATAAGGTTTTTATCGATCAAGATTTGACGAGGAAGGAAATGGATGTTCAGAGAATGCTAAATGACAAGACTAGGAAGAAGAGGAGCGAAGGAAGAGCAGTGAAGGTAGGGTATCGGAAAATTAAAATAGACGAGAAAATGGTGTATAAGACGAGGAGGAGGAGGTGTTAAAGGAAGTGCAGGGGAATTTGTTTCGGGGGAAGTAGGGGG
>NC_046661.1:38973795-38979206 GCF_010883055.1 Belonocnema kinseyi | reverse complement strand
TAATTTTATGTAATACCATTGAAAAAGAATAATTGTTATTGTTATTATTGAATATAATTATTATTAGGAGTAATTATCAAAATGAAATGAATGTTTCAATTACAAATGCTATCAAATATAATAACTAATCATACATTTGAATGAATATTAAAATATCTACCTCCTCTTTAATTAAATTTTAATTTAAATTCAATTTCAATTGACTTTCAGTAACTTGCATCTTTCATTTTAATATAAGATTTTATGCAAGCAAGAACTAGAAATAAAGACAGAAATGAACATTTAAACACAGATAACAGAATGTTTTTAGTGGTATTAATTGCAATTTTCAATTTTAAAACTTCCGAAGAGAAGAAATTTTGAAAGTAGGTAACTTAAATTAAAGGATTTTTTATTGCAGATTATCAAAACCAAAAACTCTTCAATTTTAAAATAATGACAATTGAACTATATGTAGTGTGCAAGAGTTACAATCGACAACTACTTGATCTTGAAGATATTTAAACTGAAATCCTTATATTTTAATGATTTTAAACATGAGTCAAAGTTATCAATTCTGAGAATTCCAAACTTAAGGAATTTCAAATAAAAATTGTGAAAATTATACAATTTTTAATTGTAAAACTAAAAACTTACCTAATTTGTCATTCTAAATTCTCAAAATAAAAAAACCCTTTAATTTAAAAGACTGACAATTTAAATTTCGAAAAAGTACAAACGAAATCTCTTGAAATTTGAAGATTCATAAATTAAAATTGTTGACTTTTGATGGTTTCGGAAATCAAAAGTCAAGTTTTTAATTCTAACTGTTCTAAAAAGGAGAAAATTTGATATTAAATCATCAAAATTTAAGAATTTTTAATGGAGAGTTTAAAAAATTAAGAATTCATAAATTTGAATAGATTTATGACTCAATGGTCTACTCTCTAAATATAAATCAGTGAAATTTCACAGCTTGTGAGTGAATAAGGTTTATTTGAAGCGAGGAAAACTTAATGGCATCCCTAAAGATGCTGAGCTCGTTGATAGAAGCGCCATACGACATCTTTGCGCTGGAGAGACTTATACATACCGGGGCGTGCCACAGAGCCGCATTCAGGATGTGACATCTATAAAGGATACTCTCCGAAGCAGATACAAACGTCTCATCCGACAGATTTGGTCTTCCGAACTGTCGGCGAGGAACAAAGTATCTGCAACGAAAATGCTTGCCGTCCCTGTAGTACTCTATTCATTTGTAGTAGTTCCATGGACGAAGAACGAGCTCAGATTCATTGATATCGGGACAAGAAAGTTTATGCACATGAACAAAAGCATGCATCGTAAGTTTTCCGTTCCGCGACTGTACATCTCACGCCGTCAAGGTGGTCGTGGAATATTGAGTCTTGAATGTATTTACAACAGGAGTATTCTGGGTACAGCATATAGAGTTGCAAATGGAAGAGACCTTCTTAAAATGGTCAGGAATCACGAAGAAGTGGGCAAAGGAGCGGAGGAGGCTGCTGAAACACTCGGACTTAACTTCAGTATTAGGGGTGAGCAAAATGCATCAAATCTTATCTATCTCGAGTACTCACTTCTGAAAGCCCGGATTAAGAAAGCACAAGACAAAAACTTTCGTGAACAGCTCCTCGATAAGAGAATGCACGGTATCTTCCACAGAAATGTGAAGGATCAGTCAATATCTTGTGAGCTAACGTTTGCTTTCCTTAAATCGCCCGGATTGAAGTCTGGTACGGACGGTTTCATTTTGGCATGCCAAGAGGGTGTCATTTCCACCTTAACATACCGTTGCCACATTTTGAGCCAAGACATTCCTGATGATAGCTGCAGGGCGTGCCATGCACACCCCGAGCATTTAGCTTACATACTATCTAGTTTTTTAACTCACGCGGGAACGACCTACATTCAAAGGCACAATGCCGCACTAAGAGTGCTTTATTACCATCTCTGTCACTCTTACGGCATTAAGCTTAATATACCGCTCCTCTAAATGCTCCTAGGGAATTCGAGTCAATTGTCGAGAATGGGAAGTGCCGCTTATACTGGAACTTTATATTCTGGACAATTGTTTCTGTTGCTCATTCGAGACCTGACATGGTTCTTCTTGACTTCGAGAAGCGAACCATGTTCGTTATCGCCTTTCGGCACCAGCTGACAAAAACATCATAACCAAGGAGAATGAAAAGAGAGGTATCGAGACCTTATAAGGGAGTTGCAACGATTGTACCCGGAATATTCTGTTAAACTAATCGTCCTTATCATCGGCGCTCTTGGAGGTGCCAAGCTTTCACTCGCTAATGGCCTAAAAAGCATCCCTGCGTGTCAACAATATGCTAAAACGCTTGCGGGAAAAATGCAGAAGGCGGTAGTCCTTGGGTCTCTCTGTGTTCTTAGGGTGCACGAGGCTTTTGCTGGATCGCCGTATTGATTCCGTTACAAACTGTAACCACCTATCTCACAGTCGTGAGACGTGGTTGTGGCTGAAATTTTACCGCGATTTCACTGGGAGCGGGTGCAATTTCTTTGAAGTCTTTGACTTGTGCGAAAGCTATGAAATTTTGTTGTAACTTAATCACAGAGTAAAGTACTGATAAAATTTATTGCAGGAATTTTTTTAGAGGGATAAAGTTTTATTCAGACAACTTTGCGTTTTCAAAACTCATGTGACGTCATGGAAAAACAAAAGAAAGTTTCACCGATATTTGTATCGATATTTATATCGCATGTTTTTATATAGGAACGGAAATATTATAGTATTATTATGTGTTAGTTGCAGCATTAAGCGTCTCATGGAAACTTAAAAAATCATCAAATTCAACGTACAGAATAAAAAAAGTATTCCTCTATTGATAAATGCAATAAACGAACTTTCTTACATTGCACACTGCTCGCTCGTATTAGGCCAGTCAACGAAGGATTTTGAATGGAAATAATTTATAACAATGAACTTAGTTGTCAGGAAGCTTCCTTAGGGGGTCTTGAAACACCTTCCAAAATTCAGTAAATTTGGGGGGGGGGGGGCTCGAGCCCCTCGAGCTCTTCCAATATGGTGGATGATTTCATGTTTTTAGATTTTACTTGGAAATGGCTGTTTTTAGAGCAAAAATAGTTATAGAATAAAACACTCTAAATTTTCTTCTGAATAAAAAAGGTTATATAAAATATTGCCATAAAGTGAATAATTTGCCCGAAAAATTGAAAAGATTGAACATTTTTGGAAGTTCATTATTCTTGCATTTATGAGCGATTGCCTCAGTGAAAACGAGTGCAGTTTATCGTTTCGAGATTGGCTGAAGGTAAGTTACCGTGCAATATCGATAATTTCGTTGTAACTATATTATTTATTTAATACTGAAAATTATTTTGATCATTTTCAACGCTTAATTCGAAGAAGTTGCTTTCATTTCTCGAAGTAGGGACTTTTTCACTTACCTTTCCTTATGTCTTAACAAAGCATCTGCAAATTTTCGAAATTTTAAATTAATTTTTTGATATTAAAAACCGCCTTTTTTTGAACCTGTGTCAAAACTCTCGGAAAATCCGAGTTGAGTCTGGGGGGGGGGGGGGGGGGGGGGGGGGGGGGGGGGTGAAGTAATAACGATGTATTAACTGCAGGCCCACTTGTTTCTTCAAAAGGTAGCAAACATAATGCATCCATCGTAAATAATCTCAACTCCTTCCATATGCCTGGGACCCTTCGAACTGCATTTCCCAGGGCATGAAGCGACCACGGTCATGTGGCCACAGGCGACTATCGGCGTCCCTCTTCCGACAAAGCAAATACGCGAGGGCAAGCGAGAGAGTAACGGGCTTGTCGGTACAGTCAAGCACAGTCGTTTCTATTTTTGTAAGAGAACCTTTCTTCTCCCGCTAACATTTCACGTCTATTAAACGCGTTTTTGTATCAGAAAAAAAACATATCATTACGGATTTTTGCATGAAGCATTCCAAAGGTGCTGCAATGATCGTATTAAAATTCAGTAATGATCGGATTAATACAAAGCTTATAATCAAGCTCTGAAGCGAATTTAAACCGTTTGTTCGACACGCCTCGAAAATTTTTCTGGCTTCACATCTATTGTTGTTTATATAGAAAGTCGTTTGTAAAATAATAATTTCGAAGATAATCTAACAAGAACTTCCCCCCTCAACATCCTTTCGCAGCCTATCTACTAACACCATCGCGTATATTTTGTACGCAGTATTCATGAGCGTAATTCCTCTATAATTTTCCTGCGTCTCCCTATCCCCTTTCTTATACAGCGGTACGATCAACCCCTCTCTCCACCCTCTTGGAAATTCCTCCCCCCTCCATACTTTTTATTATCCCTTCAGCATCTGCCTTACCTTTTGTGAGCCAAACAGCCTCCTATCTTCTCACTTATCCCCACCCTACGTTTCCTAAACCTATTAATTATCATCCACACGTCTCCTTCTGTCTTAACACTTCTCAACTCCTCTTTCAGCTCTTTTTCTTTTTCCTGCTCTTTCTTTTTACACATCGCCCTAAACTCCTTCCTGATTTCTACGTACTCCTCCCTTTTCGCGATTCCTTCCTTCCACTTCCTGTACTTCTTTTTCACCTTTCTCTTTATCATTTTACATTCCCTATCCCACCACGGCTTTACCATTCCTTTCTCCTTTTTCCTAAATACCTTCTTTTGCCCACAACCTTTCACTTTCTCTTGTAGATCTTCCCATATCTCGTCCACGGACTCCCCCTTAAAGCTTACGTTGCCCAACTCTTCCTGATACTTCTCTATCGCCTCTCTCATCCATGACACCCTCTCCCCTAACGACCCTTCTTCCCCACCCTGCCTTTCGCTCGCCACCCTCTGTAACCACAAAGTCAATGGCTGATGATCTGATTCCACCCTTCCTTCCACTGCGAATTTCTCTATCTCCTGAAACCCTTGCATATTCATAATCACGTAGTCTATTACCGATACACCCCTCTTACTCACATACGTGTATTCTCCCTCTTCGTCCGTTTTTACCATACCATTCGCCACCGCCCACCCCCTATCCTCCATCCAGTCTCTTAGAATCTCCCCCTCTTTATTTATTATTTTATCCTTCGATTTTCTTTCAAAGCTCTCCTTTTCCTGGTACAGGCCCCTTCCCGCCCAATTCTCGCATTAAAGTTTCCCCCCATTACCAGCATACCCTCATCTCTCTCTCTCTCTCCTAGTAAGTTTTCTACCCTTTCTTTAATCCTTTTCATTCCATCCTTATTGTACACTGTCACAAACTTATACATCAACCCTCCTATTTTTACAGCCTTCATTTGCACGCCCTCCCCCTCTCCCTCAACTTCTTTTTCTAATCCATCCCTAATCCCTGTTATAATTCCCCCACTTGCCCTCCCTTTCCTTTTTACATTGACACCCTCCTGTAGCGTCCCCCTA
>NC_046661.1:38963498-38973695 GCF_010883055.1 Belonocnema kinseyi | reverse complement strand
AAATCTATACTTCATATTTTAATTACAAAAATTTATTTTAATCTTAATACGCTTACCTTCTATTTGAGTTGAATTTTTGTAGTTCAAGTAAACTAGAATTTGTGTTGTAGAATTTGACAATTATCCATTTAAATTTTTCTTATTCTTATTATTTCATTCAAGAAATATGCCATATTTTTATATAAAAATATTTTTATTTTCGGTAATTATTATAAAACTTGCAATAATATATAGTAATTGCTTAATTCTTCCACGTTTCAAGCATTATATTAATTTTTCTTATTAATTTTGAAACTACCTATTAATCATTTAGTATCAACAGATAACATAGTCATATTTTAGCTATAGCTTATTTCAATAAATATTTATTAAAGAAATTTGAACAATATCATCTAAACATTTTATCATTATATATTATATCAATTGTGTGAAATATATAAATATTATTCAATAAGAAGTTTATATTTATTTTTATATTATTAAGTCAAACGCTGATATGTTATTTTCTAATTGTATTTCATTTTTGGAAAGGATTATGTCTTTCAAGCCCGACGCGGCAGGAGGTATAATGACCGTGAAGGGCTAGAAACCAGTCGAATGACAAGATTTGTTAGGGCCAGTTTGACCTAGTCTTTTGACTGCCACTGGCAGCCAATGCAGCTAATGGCTGCCTTTTGGTGAGCCTTGCCCTAGATGCAAAAAGTAGGGAAAAGCTTAGGGATTTTCTAGTCACACACACTGAAAGAAATAATTCGACGATACACGCATAATTCTGGATATTCCAACCATAATGTATTGCTCGCTCAGCTACAGCGATATGGTTTGCTTATTTTACCCATACCATAATTATTGAAGCAATATTACTACTTCAGTCATATGTTCTTATATATATTTCTAAACATAAGATGGCTGCATCAGACAGAATTTGGTTGGGGTAAATCAACCATACGCATGACCCTCAGCTGCACCTTCCATAATTTCGTTGAAAATTATTTTTTAAAGGTACACGGAAAAAATATAAATCGTCTTTTTTTACATTGTCTTGAACTATTCAACGAAATGTGTTACAAAGTTCTATAAAATTTAAAGGCCGGGGTGACGTAACCTCGATTGAAAGGTAGGGTATACGAATAACGTAAAACAGTTCTATAAAATCTAAACTTGTAGCTGGAATACAGTCTATATCGAAGAAGTTTTGAAACCAATTTTTCGCCGAAAAAAATTTAATCTTTTGCATTATTACTTTATACTTTAATATTTGTTCACATGTTCAGGTACACAATTATTTTGTATTACACAATCACTACACTATTTACAATCGCACGCTATGAAAATTTTTATTTGTCGCGAGTTCGAACCCTAAATGTTTCGCATTCCTAACGCCTAAATCCTCGCGGCTAACCTAGCTTCGAGTATAAAGAAAAAAATCTGAAGTATATCCTACAGCTGTGCAGGACCGTCTACAAGTGTTTGAAACCCATTCTATAAAAAATGTCGCGAAGCTTTTAATAATATATTTATAATATAAGAATTGTAGAAATAATACAAAATATTATTGAATATTTTATGTAATTAAAGAAGATTTTAAATAAATTCAAAAACATTTCAAGATATTTTAAAAGATTTTAGAAAAATCAATATATATTTTAAGAAATTTAATCGATTTTAAGTGATTTCTAAACATTTACGAAGATTTCAAGAGATTTAACAGACTTTAAAGAATTCAAGAAAATTATTTACATTTTAAAATTACTTTAAAATCTTAAAACTCATTTAAATTCTACTGAAATTCCTTAAAAATCTTCAAAATTACTTCAAATCGCTTAAATTCTTTTAAAATATCCTGAATTCTTTTAAATATTATTGAATCTTTTGAAATCTTTTGAAATTCAATTATAATATATTTAAGAGATTAATGAGTCTAACCGTTCGGAATCAAAACCAGACGAAATTTTTTGGTGTTGAGAAACCTCATTCCAACCCCTAAGAACCACCTCTATGATAAACGATATTTGAAATTAGTAAAATCGATAAAAACAGCCAGAAGGTAATAAAAAGTTGGGTGTCTAACATCCTGAAAAAATACCCCTTTTGTTCTCTCGACTAATGCTGGTGGTAGGAAACTTCGCTCGAATACCGAAAACCCACCCCTAATTAATAAGTTCCTAAAATTCTAGGAATTGTCCAATTCAGTTCGAAATTAATACATATACGATCATTTAATAGCTTAGAAAATTATTAAAAAGCATCCCCCTAATTATGGTAGTGGCAGAACACCTCGATCGAATACCAAAAAACCACCCCTAATGAAATCCAATTTTTGAAAATTAGGAAAATCGACAAAAACAGGCAAAGGGTAATAAAAAGTTAGGTGTTTAACGTCCTAAAAAATTACCACCTCTAATTCAGTTTAAATGTAATACATTTACGATCATTGCATCGCTTAGAAAATTAATAAAAAAACATCCCCCTAATCATACTAGTGTCAGAATATCTCCGTCGGATACCAAAAATCCACCCCTAGTGAAATCCAATTTTTGAAAATTCGGAAAATCGACAAAAACAGGCAAAGGGTAATAAAAAGTTGGGTGTTTAATATCCTGAAAAATTACCCCTTTTGTTTCTCCGACTAATGTCGGTAGTAAGAAACCTCGCTCGATAACCGAAAACCCACCCCTACTTAATAAGTTCCTGAAATTGTGGTAAATGTCCAATTCAGTTCGAAATTAAGACATTTACGATCATTTCACGGCCTAGAAAATTAATAAAAAGCATCCCCCTAATTATGGTTCAGTCCATCTCGGTCGGATACCAAAAAACCACCCCGAATGAAATCTAATTTTTGAAAATTCGGAAAATCGACAAAAACACGCAAAGAGTAATAAAAAGTTGGGTGTTTAACGACCTGAAAAATTACCCCTTTTGTTTTACGACTAATGCTGGTGGTAAGAAACCTCGCTCGAAAACCGAAAACCCACCCCTAAATAATAAGTTCCCAAAATTCTTGTAAATGTCCAATTCAGTTCAAAATTGATACATATACGATCATTTAATAGCTTAGAAAATTAATAAGAAGCATCCCCCTAATCATGTTACTGGCCGAACATTTGGGGTGGGTTTTCGGTTTTCAAGCGAGGTTTCTTACCACGAACATTAGTCGAGGGAACAAAAGGGGTAATTTTTCAGGATGTTAAAGACCCAACTTTTAATTACCCTTTGCCTGTTTTTGTAGATTTTCCGAATTTTCAAAAATTTGATTTTATCAGGGGTGATTTTGTGGTACTCGACCGAGGTTTTCTGCCACTAGCATAATTAGTGGGATGCTTTTTACTAATTGTCTAAGCTATTAAATGGTCGTATATGTATTAATTTCGAACTGAATTGGACATTTCCTAGAATTTTGGGAACTTATTAATTAGGGGTGGGTTTTCGATTTTCGAGCAAGGTTTCTTACGACCAGCATTAGTCGAGGGAACAAAAGGGGTAATTTTTCAGGATGTTAAAGACCCAACTTTTAATTACCCTTTGCCTGTTTTTGTAGATTTTCCGAATGAAAAATCTGCAAGTACTAAGAAACGAACCCGAAATCACACGCACCGAGTATTTACCAAACGCCAACGCCCTTAAGCGATTCAGCAAGCGAAACGCATTAGGATGTCTTTGATAAAAATCATTAGCACTTCTCCAATAATTTAAGGTCCAAAATCTTTTTAAATCCAAAGCAATTAATTGAATAATTACTTTTTTTACTTTCTGTGTCGTTAAATATTTGAAACGATTTTTGAAGAGTTTAATATACATCGGTTCTGTTTTTTAGAAGTGGAACTTGAGGCTACATATTTGAATTTGATTCTGTGTTATTTATTACTTAAATTCACACAATGTCAAACTTTCTTTTTAAATAATAATACCTTTTTATCTCTTTGATAAGCAAAAATTAAAAAAAAGTCGTTTATCATCATAATTAATCCAATTATACTGAAAAATACAAATATTGAGTTCAAGATTTAGTCTAATATTCATCAGGGAATAAGTATGTATTAACAATAACAGTACTGGTTTTATACCCAATTGTCTCGTCTAAAAATTAGAGATGAGCAGTCAATTATTTTTCATACATTTGGCTGCTCTTATTCTCCAATAAATATGATAAAAAAATTAAAACAGTTAACGTTTTCTAACAAAAAGAAATGCTGCTTCCTACTAAATCAAGTGGTAGACTCGTAAATAGTAATATTCCTCTAAAAAATGTTTCATAAACTCTCAATTATTATTGTTTCGTAACAAAAATGACCAAAACATTGGAAAAGTGGTACTGTTCCTTTAAAAAAAATGATTTTCTCCATAATATCATGTTGCAAATAAATTAGCCGTAATCCTGTGATACGAATTTAATGACGATCTGTGAATTTAATTATAATTATTAAATATATATTCCAAAATATTTTTTCTACATTTTTTATTTCATACATAATATTTGTTGTTAGCGATAGAAAATATTTTATCCTTATAATTTGTTGTGATTCTCAATCGCCTACATGACTGTTTAATACACAAACTTTCATTAATTATTTATAAAAATGTTTATAATTACTTATTAATCGACAATATTTAGTAATTTTCCATGATGAATATCAATCTCATACAAATTTTCAGCATTTTCAGTTAAGAGAAAATATTTTTCTGTGATTAAGCATTGCAAAGAAGTATTGATTTATATATAAATAATTAATGACAATTAGGTTGAATCTTGAATTATATATTTTTGTTAATTAAGTATGCATTCATTTATTAAGGCGACTAATGAATTCAAGTAACCTGAGTAAAAAATACTTTTTACTTTATTTTCATGAAGTTCGAACATTGTAGGCTCAAAAGATTCAATGTACGGACATTATTGAAGGGGAGGTCAAACAGCTGCAAAGTAGGGTCTTGAGTTATAAAAATGTAGACTCTAAAAATTCAAAGTAGCTTCAGAGAGGTGTTACACCCTCAAAGTAGGCTCTAATGTTTTATTCTCTAAAGGTTAAAAGTTTAAAGCAGGGGCTATAAGTTTAAATCGCGTCAAAGCAGGTTCTAATAAGGAGCTGCAACTTCAAAGTAGGGTCTAAATTTCGACTCGGGATGGAACCGATTATGGAAATGAGAGATTTTTTCGATTAGCTGTAACCTCCAGAATTATATTGAAGCTCTCAAAGAAAAGTGAGTATTCTTTTATCAGTGCGCGTATTAACCTCAAAAAATCTTCGTTTAAAACTTTTTTTCGATACGCCCTATTGTACATATTGATATGTATTGATTATAACTAAATGTTTTTAATTCAAGATTTTTAATAATTAAGTCATGTATGTATCTAATACATACTAAGATCTAAGTATTTATATATATGGTTGATATATTTTTGCGTCATTATACCTAAAGAATATCGGCCTATTAGCTAGAAAAAATTATAGGCACTTCAGCCAGATAACGCACCTAAATTGGCTGTCGAGTTTAGCTATATTTTTCACCTAGAATATCTAGCTGAACCCGGTTAGGTGTGACACCTGTACGTGTTTAGTAATAGAAATATAGACATTACAGCTACATTTTCTAGATACTGCACCTATATTTTTCCTGCAAGAAAATGTGTTCAATACAGCTAACCATTTAGGAAGACGAAATGCAGCGATACTTTATTGCTGGGATAGCAAGAATTTTAGGTAATATACCTAACAAATTTGTTCACTTCAGTGATCAATAACAAGTTATCAATTTCAAGTGTATCTTAAATCTAAAACTAAAGCCAAAACATATAAGAAAAATTTATGCCAGGTTCTTAATAGTTCTGTAAAGCTCTGTTCTGAAGTGCGTTGTTGATGGAGCAAAAAAATCAAGGTTTGATCCATGTAAGTTTGCCTCATTACAAATTCGACTTATGACTGAGTTTGTTCCATAGTTCGTTCGATGGTTATATTTTATATGGTTATATATTATATTTTTATAAAAATGTTAGAATATATAATAATTTAAAAATTGGAAATACATACGAGATCTTGATTAGACGTATAGTAGAAATAATCCATAGAAATTGCAAATCACAAAAATAAAAATAAATACTAAATAATATCAAAGAACTATTAATAGATATTGAACTAAAAGTTTTATCAGTTTGAATAAAAATATAATATTATAGAGTAGAAAAATTATAACTCATAAAAGAATATAAATCAGAAGAAATAATTTTAAAATTAGAAGAAACTATATGAAACCGAAATAAAAAATACTCATAGCCTTTTATCTCTGGCATTTAATAAAGATAACCATGTTTTGCAAAGTTAGAAATGTAAAAAAAAATTTAATTGGGAATTTACTTTCAATTTAAATGGTTCATGTCCGAGCTAAGTTACCAAAAGTGCGCCTCGAGGAGCCTACTGAGATATGGGTGCTATCTATGGGTTGCGGTGGGTAAAGAGGAACTGACCATTTTCGCAGAGGCATGGAAGCACCCTATAACGCAGCTCTGTTCTTAATCTAAAAATGATTCTAGATCACATTTCGGTGCGCATGCGTTGGATTCATAAAAGATTCCGCTGATCTCGATTCTGATCTCGATTCTAAAGAATAGGCGGCGCGTTTAAATCCAACCAATAGGTGAAGAGATAATGTGGATTAAGCTAGCGATATAGTCAACGGTAATATTAATTTATACTTCAAACTATTTATTTTTCTTCAAAAATATATTTACCTCGCGCTTCGCGCTCGATACTGTAATTACCTCGCCCTACGCGCTCGGCCTTAGTGCACAGACTTTTTAAAACTAAAGGTCAAAGCATCGGCAACAGTAATTTGGTGATTGTGAATTCTCTTTTGTTAAAACTCCTTCGGTTTTAACGAATACATTATCATCACGTATCTCGTGCTTCGCACTCGCGTATATCCCTAAAATTTTATATCATTCCCGTAAATTTATGTTATTATAATTCATAACATGCATTTGTATTAAAACTGACGTAAATTCATTGTCTCGTTTAAAAACATGCGCATTTTTAAACAAAATGCTGTTATTAAAACTTTCATTGCAACTTTTGTTTTTTTTCACAAACTGAATTTTCGCATTTCCAATGTTATTTTTATGATTTAAACTTTGCACATACGGTCTACTCAGCGACCCAGACTTATTCAATTCAATTTTCTACCGGATCGTGTTCTACGTCGCAGTTTTGGTGCCATATTGCTTCATCTCCCAATAATTGACTAAAAGAGTCTCTAAAAGCATCTAGGGTGGAGAGTCTAGTTACAGCAACATTTACACGAAACTTCGAATAATGGGGGGGGGGGGTTAGTTTCAACCGAGAGTCATAGCTGGTGGGTGTTTTATGCTGAGAAGGTCACAAACACAGTTTAAAAAAGTGTTGAAAATGAAACTGAAATTAATATCATTTTTATATGCGACACAGATGATACCGAATTCAATAGCATTTTGATCGGTCGGAGTGAATAATCGACTTTTGATATTATAATGATCTGATTCGGGATCATGTATGAAGTCAAACCAAGATGCCTGACGTCCTTATGGTGCTTGAGCTCATATCGATGGGTCCTAAAAGAAAGTACGCAACTCACGGTGACGAATAGAATCTACGTAACTCGCGTTGACAAATAGAATCTATGCAACTCGTAAGGAGGAATAGAAAATACGCAACTCGCGGTAGCGGATAGAAACTATGCAAATAACAAAATACAAGTTTTCAGGAGACCGTGTTGAAAGTTTAAGGGCATGTGATACTTAGAAAATTGTCTATTTTACCAGTTTTAGGTTCCCCCAGCTTTTTTTCTAAAATAATAAATATTTTGTCTTAAAAATTAGGGAAATGATAGTGAACACGCTAACAGATGTCCCCACACACTTTTTTGTGGGTTAATTAAAAAAAGTTTTAATTTAGGAAAATGTGATTAATTTGCATAGCGCTTAGGAATTAGTATCGATTTTTTCAGTGTTAGATTCTCCCGGTTTTTTTCCTAGGATAAGAAATATTTTGTCTTTCAAATCTGGGAAATGATAGCGAACATGCTTACGGACGTCCCCGCACACTTTTTTTGTGTTATTTTTTCAAAACAAAATTTGATATTGCCAACAACGTGCGTGTATATTTCGAGGTTATGTGTTTTACAATTCTTTCGAGCTTTAGTTCCAAGCTACACAATATTTTTGGCCGAAAACTTTGGACTTACAAATAAACATTGTAATTAATCTCCCGGAACTAATCTTGTTTGCAAGCAATCCAAAAACTTTTTTTCATAAATAATGACCAAATTATCGGAAAGGCAGAGATGAAAAATGATGTAACCTCAAAATAATGCACATACATAAAATTTTTATTTAGCACGATAAATTTTTTTGTGATTATTCCTCAAAAAAGAGTTCGGGGACGTCCGTTATGATATTTTATATCATCTCCGAATTCAGTTTTTAAAAATGTTCATTTTTGTGGAAAAAAGCCGGGGGAACTGTACCCGATTGATCACACGACGAAGTATCACATGCCCCTAATTAGTATTCACAATTCAACTGTAATAACTTTAGAGATAACAAAGTGTTTCTAGGGATCTAATAATAATCATTTCAAAATAAAGTATAACCTAAAGTTTATGTTTAAGAGGGTTAGTGATGTTTTTTATGTAATTGCAATAGTGTGGTGTTTGATCTCACCTCAAACTTTTTGAAAGTTTCAAATTTTGTTATTTGAACGTCAACTTACTGTAAATGATTATGAGCATTACATTTTTCACTGAAATTATATAGTCATAATGTAGTAGTCATGATGTTTTTTTTTATTGTAATATTGTATTACTGTTTTATATTCTTGTTGGTATTTTGAGTCTTTATTGATTATTGTGTGAAATTTCTATTAGCAAATTAATATTTACTACAGCGGAAGCATGTGTATATTATATTGGAAGCGTAGGCCCTTTCTCATTTTTCAAACTTTTTCTTATTCAACTATAGTAAATTTTTTTACAAATTAAGTACAACGGTGTTTAAATCTATATTTGAAATACGCATAATAAAATTCTTCTAATGACAGTGACGAAACTGTCAACTTTTTCGTCTCCTCCAAGACTTCCATATTATGTGAGTTTCACCTTTGATAACACACTATTTATGAGGTTTGAGGTTACGTTTATTATGATCAATGCAAATCAATGACAGCAAAACTAGCGCCACGGTGAATACCTATACGAAGCATGAAATTCTTCACTAGAATCTGACAGGGCACCCATACGTTTTTTCTAGGTTAGATATTCTAATAGGGGCCCCATCAGAACCCAACTTCAAATAGGGAAAGACGGGGAAATTTCTGCACGGAATGTTGAAAACCCGACATTCGATCCGTATTACGTTCGGTTCGAATTTTTCGATTCGATCGGCCCGTCGCTCCAATGTCCAAAACCGAATTTCGACGGGTGCTATTATCGGTTCAAATTTTTCGATTCGATCGGACCCTCGCTCGAATGTTGAAAATGAGTCCTGTTCATCATTCAAATCGAATCGATTTTTTTCCGAACCGACGTTCCAATAAAATAAAACCGATTCGAAGTAAGTATTTCGAAAGTCTTTCGAATTGACATTCGACGTCCTCAGTTCGAATCGAAAGAAACCCCATTTGAAGTAGGCATTTCGAAAGTCTTTCCAGTCAATACGCGCTTAGTTCGAAACGAAAGAAAACCGATTCGAATTCGGCAATTCGAAAGTGTTTCGAATCGGCATTCGACACCCTCGGTTTTTCAAATATACTTCCGATTCGAAATGACTATATGTATATTTATTTATATCGTCGTGTCAGCAGTGTAAAATGCCCTGTATATAGTGTAGACTGAAAAAATCATTATTACACATGTCTCATTAGAAGGTTGATTGTTTTCGAAATTCTGTTTAAAATACACCCAGGGTGAAGCCAATTTGTCTAGTTTTTAAATAGATATTTCAAAAATATAGTACATTTCAATGTTTTCTTAAATTTTCAATAACTTCCGAAATAGTCAACGTTTTTCAATGTTCTTGGGCTCATTTTGAATCTTTTTTTTCACCGTATCACAACAGCTTACGAGTATGAATCGTAAAAAAAATTCTTTTCGGATTGCAAGAACTTGAAGTTATAATAAAAAAATTGGATAAATTTGAAAACATCTTATCTGCAGGCAAAGCAGAATAAA
>NC_046661.1:38957882-38963398 GCF_010883055.1 Belonocnema kinseyi | reverse complement strand
ATTTGCAGAGGACAATCACGAAGACAACCTTTTTGAGAGTTTTTGGGAACTGATGGGATCGAGACCCGTTAATCCGCCCTTCCAAGGCGGAGGCCATTTGATCTTAGTTTATGGCTATTTTGAATTTAGATATAGCAGCGTTCCTCCATTCGTATAATCCCTAATAACAGCGATTTAATATAACTAATTTTCTTATTATTTAATCATGAAGAATGGAATACAATCAAAGCGAAATAATACCAAAGCGATTATCATAATCAATTTCATACCTAGGCATAGTAATTAAATTAATCTTAATACTAATTCCTATAACCGAGTGATGCAGAAAGTGTATGATCTATAATCAAATTCAGATGCATTCACGCGAATGTTCTTTTTCTTTGATAGACGAATTTCGCGACGTTCAGGTAGATTATATTACCCTTATGCGGGCGATTTCCGATTAAAAAATTTTTAAATTCAACTATTGTATACTTATCTTGGCTCCTACCTCCCTCTTAAGAATGTAGGTCAACATTCACCTCCTTCTTAAGAAGATGGCAGGGACAAGATCCTCGTTTGGGCCCACCTGTAAAAATATAGGTCAACGACTAAGATCGGACTTAGTTCTTCCTGGGAATCTGTGAACAAACTTGATTGGATATTAGTCAGAGCTCAGGTAGATTCAGGTTAATCGTCAGAATCTGGATAGCAATGTTTAATTTTATCCATGTGACTAAGTAGCCGTTCGCCAGTTTTGAAATGTTTCAGAATTACGCCATTCCGCGGATAGACTTCGACAATCTCAAAGGGTCCTATATATTCGACGGAAAACTTATTTTCCTTAGCTTCTTTGAGCTTGAGTACCAAATCTCCTACCTCGAAAACCTTTTCGTGCAAATTACGATCATAATAGTGCTTGGACCTCAGTTTCGCGTCCGTCAGATTCTTAGTAGCGATCGCGCGAAGTTCGTCTAACCGAGTAACCAAATCATAAAGGTACGAACCGTAAGTTTCGAGGATTTCGGTAGAAGGGTAGGATGATGGCATACGAGCCTCCTTTCCAAGTACTAAGTGATAAGGTGAAAAATTGGTACCTTCGTGCACTGAAACATTATATGAGAGCATGGCGAATGGAAGAAAAGTATCCCAGTCGTCATAATCACGCAAATAATGCTTTAGGTAATCGGTTAATACCTGATGGCTCCGCTCGAGACTTCCGTTTGTTTGAGGGTGCTAACCAGAAGTTGAAAGCTATTTTATCTAAAAGATCTTGGTGAGGTTTCCAATTATTTTATTGATAAATGATGTACCTCGATCGGATAGAACAGCTCTGGGACAACCGAATTTAGCAATATATTCACGAGCAAAGGCATCAGCTATGGTAGTTGCACGGATATTAGGCACAGCTACGGCAAGACAATACTTCGTGAGGTTGTTCAATAGAAAGGTTCGCTTATTCGGCGGTATGTTTTGCGAAATCCCGTATGCCCGCCTACAAGACTGCGATTAAATTCGCGGATGATCTCTTTTCTCTGTTCGGGCGGCGGTAGCTCTACCCTTCCCAAGCAGAGCGTAACTTCGAGATCACTCTCCGAGAACACCCTTCGAATTATATTTCTAAGCGCATTATCGGGGAGCTTCTCAAGTGCATCGTTACTTTTAGAGATCCTAACGGATTTCGTGCAGGTACGGATCGTCGCCTGTTTTAACCCATTTAAAACGGTATAGAGATCGTCTTCTGTGGTAAGGTCAAAGAATCGATCACGGCAAACTATGCTAAAAATGTTTATTGCTCCGGATTGCGAAACTATGATGGATCCTCTTCTAACGCGCTGTTCCTTCAAAGTAACTTCACTAATGTAACCTAGATCTTTCAATAGATAGCCTATTGGCGTTACGAGTTTACAATCGGCAGGAAAAAAATGCGCGATATTGTCTCGCGTCATCATCAGAGAGTCGGAGGTGATATTCGGATTCGAATCCTGATTTTGTGGCAACAAGGAGGGAATGAATCTACGAGGAAGTGGTAGTGGCGGTTGAGGAAGAATAGTTTCGTATAGTCTGACTCCTTCAGGCTCTGTATAACTGCGTCGCGCGAACTTGTAAGCATCTCATTCATAGGCGTAGATGCAATCACGGTGTCTTCCGTTTCAGAATTGAAATCTGAATATACTGATTCGGTATCGAATGGATTTGCCTTTGGAAGTAAAATCGTAATCGAACTGTCTTCCGCAGCTTAAAGAGTGGGGTCAGTTTCGGCAAGATGCTCGTCAAGAGGAGTATCCTCATTTGACCCTGAAGACGGTGGGGCCAAATAGGCTGGGTAGACGTCGACCACCATTTCGACAGGAGAGAGCTCTTTTCCGTTGAAGAAGTTTTCGATGGAAAGGGGCTACTTCCGGTAAGCAGCAGGTGGAAAATACTCGTCGTCGTCTTCATATCTTATCATTCTACGGCGAGGAATTCGCTATTTTCGCGGTGCTGGTAAAGGGCTAGATTCAGAGTCGGAAAAAGAGCACAAAGGTTCACGATAGGATCTGAAAGGTGTCTATTTATAATTCGGCCTAGATTTTGATTGATTTCGCATTCTAACTCTAACCGCGATTCCTGAGTTAGGACAATCGTTATCAGAATCATCGCACGTAGAAGTTTCTGGTAACGATTCTTTCCTCTCTTTACTAGGTCGACTCAGATTTCTTCGTACAGGTTCAGAAGTGATCGGAGAAATACGAACTTCATGTATAGTTCAATCACTGACGTTTTCAGGGGGATTCCGGGAAAGCGCATCTGCGTTTTTGTTTGTTTTTCCCGACTTGTACACGATTTCATATCGATAGTCGCGAAGCTTGAATCTCCAACGCATCAATCGTGAAGACACTCTTTCAGTGGCAGAGTAATTTCTTTGAGCTTTTGTTATCAATCGCGACCCGTATGCTCCAGGTAAATCGCTTACCAGGATGCCCTGACTAAGTACAGCTCCGATCGCATAATCGAATGCGTCAGTGGTTAAAATAAACGGTCGTTCATAGTCCGGGTATTGTAAAATCGAGGCCTGAGTGAGAGCGTCTCTCATATCATTGAAACTAAGTTGCTGTTCCTCGGCCCAATCAAAGTTTTTGCCCTTCTTAAGCAAATCTGATAAAGGTTTAGTCCTTCTGGCAAAATCAGCGATGAATTTCCTATAGTAACCCACCAATCCGAGAAATTCTCCAACATTTTCCTGATTTTTAGGTACAGGGAAATTTGTCACAGCTATGATTTTGTCAGGATCAGGAGACCAGCCGCGGCTAAACGTGCGAAGAAGCGCCTCGCTCTGCCTGCGTGTTCTTCAGTAGAGGACAAGAAAGTGACAATGTTGTCAAGATAGATTAATAACTCGGTATTCTGAAGACCCATCAAAATACGGTCCATCAAACGCTGAAATGAAGTCGGGGTTCCTGTAAGGCCCTGAGCCATTCTCAAATATTCGTAATGGCCGTTGTCGGTGGAAAAGGCAGTCTTTGGCCCATCAGCAGGGTGTATAAGAATTTGATTGAATCCGCTGGCGAGATCAAAAACAGAGAAGTACTTAGCGTTGCCTAATCCATCGAGAATCTCGGTTATATTAGGCAGCGGGTATGCATCTCCTATAGTCTTCGCAATTAAAGCTCGAAAATCAATTACCATTCGCCATTGTCGATTCCCAGCAGCATCTGGCTAGGAGAAAGAATAAATAAGGAAACTCCTCGATCAGTTTAATGACGCTCTCCCTTGCTTCTGCTTGCAAGTTCTTAACGCCTACTAATTCGCAGATACGACGCACTCGTTGTCGTTTTGATAGGCGGGGACCCGATCGGTTTTTAATAATTTTTTCTAGCTCTTCGTCAAATTCGGAAGGTGACTCGAGTTCCTTATAAATGTCATAAACGTCGAATTCAATAATTTTTTGGGGAGCTATCTGTAAATCTATATCCTCGTAACGGACGTTATAGGCCAGTACAAAGCATTTTCCATTTTCATTGGAAACTGCTGCATTACCAATAAAGACGTTTTCGCCTGCATCTATATGTGGAAGATAGCCCTCCTTATTTTCAACGTTTAAAAAATCGACAGGAACTACGTGTCGAGTTCGCGCTTTGAGAGTTAGAACCGGAGTTTTTAAGGGGCTTGACGAGATTGACTGCGCAGCCAGTGTCGATAAGAACGACTCCCTTACTAATCTTGAGTTCCCTAATTTTAACTTTGATAACTAGGCAGCGGGAATAACAGTCTTGACACCTGACGGCGTAGCGGCCACCGCAGCCCTGACAGTTCTCACTGGCGCGCTCGCCGTCGCATTCGAGCGGCGAGCGCTCTGGGAATTGACTGTGGAATCCGATGGCACTTGGATTGATGGAGAACGTGCACGACTCGCTAAACCGAGCGACTGTGCTCGCCGCGGGTTGGCTGGATTCCTGCACCGCGATGTTTCATGGCCAAAGTCATTACAAAAGACGCAGAATGGTGCCTTATTCGGGATTTGAGGTCGGTTATCACTCCATGACACGGTTTTAGGTTTCGAATCGCGACTTCCGCGGGGATATAATGAAGAACTCGGATGGTCCGGGTGATCACGGGCTAAGACTATAACTAGGCACTCGCGTTCTTCGTGTTCTCGTAAAAAGTACGAGTTCTTTGACCGAGAGTCTTATTCATAAAAACGAGATGGAGACGGGCGAACGCGAGTATGCACCATATCTCGAGGGGCTTTGATTTCTATAGGGACTTGCCTCGCGATATGAACCGCGAGAAAATTTATTCGAATGCGCTCTATCATCTAAACGCGCCCGATAATATGGTTTTTATCATTTTGCCTGCTTTTGAACTCACGAGATTCCTCGTGTTTGTTTGATGTATCACGGAATTCAGGGGAGAAGTCGCGTCGGGAAAAGCGTGCTGCTGTTTCGCGCCTAAATACTGTGTTTGAGGATCTAGTGGCATATTGAGATTAAAAATAATTTAATAATTTAAAGGGTTGTTTGAGCCGCGAAACTAACTATGCTATTAACGCGACACTCCCGACACGACAAACATGTACAAAATCACACAGAGTCAAAGTATATAAAATCATGTGTACATATAAATTCAAGTATTTGGTATGCACAAGTAAAAATACATAAAAATGTTATAGGTTGGAAATTTGGATAAACACAAAAGAAAACAAATAGTTAGGCAGCATCCCACCGCTGTCACCATAAATGTCACGTCACAGCTATTAGAAATCGCGGTGGTAATATATTAAGAAAAATGTACTCTTGTTAGAATAAAAAATATTCGTTCTTGATCTCTCGAGCGGCAAAGAGATCAAGTATTGTGGGAACTTGCCTGGTATAAAGAGTTGAAACTCACCTTGCTTACTTTTTTATGTGATGAAGGAAGAAGGATTTGGGTAATAAATTGGGAAAATATCAAGTTAAATTCGGTTAACACAATGTTTATTTACTTACTAATGCATGAGTTGGCTGGTGATGGTATGCAATTTCCTTGATTAGGGGGGTCCGCTTCCACAGTACGTA
>NC_046661.1:38955161-38957782 GCF_010883055.1 Belonocnema kinseyi | reverse complement strand
TCAAATGGCCTCCGCCTTGGAAGGGCGGATTAACGGGTCTCGATCCCATCAGTTCCCAAAAACTCTCAAAAAGGTTGTCTTCGTGATTGTCCTCTGCAAATATCTTAATAACGGACAATAAGCTTTTCTCTCTCAAAGTTCCTAAATCTTGACATCTGGCTTTTCTTCTTCCAAATTTATATCCTCAAATTTTTCCATCCTTTCTTTCACCTCCACCTCATAACGCCACCCCTCTTCGGCCAGTTTCCCTCGAGTGGGGTGGAAGACTCTGACGTCACGGGGACTGATTGCCGATTTTCCGGAGTACCTGGAGTTCAGTTCTATTTTGGCAAGCTCGACCATAACATCAACTTTGTCGGGGAGGTCCTCAGACCCTACGCGCAAGTCAGACACTAACTTTTCGAATTCAGAAGTCTCTACTGAGCTGAAAACGCGTTTTCGGGTTAATTGTTTAAATTCCGTGACTGTTACGTACTGTGGAAGCGGACCCCCCTAATCAAGGAAATTGCATACCATCACCAGCCAACTCATGCATTAGTAAGTAAATAAACATTGTGTTAACCGAATTTACCTTGATATGTTCCCAATTTATTACCCAAATCCTTCTTCCTTCATCACATAAAAAAGTAAGCAAGGTGAGTTTCAACTCTTTATACCAGGCAAGTTCCCACAATACTTGATCTCTTTGCCGCTCGAGAGATCAAGAACGAATATTTTTTATTCTAACAAGAGTACATTTTTCTAAATATATTACCACTGCGATCTCTAATCGCTGTAACGTGACACTAATGTTGACCAATATTCCACTAGACCAAAAGTAATAATTCTTAAGGAAAAAAAATTAATTTCGAAAAAATTTTTTTGAAACAATTCCATTTGTTTAAATACTAAAACATTAATTAACCAATGTTAATAAATGTTCTACTAGGTACTCGTGGGGGTGTGTTAGGGGTGTCAAACCCATATGTCTGATAAATGAAATTCTTCGTTGGATAATTCTCTACAGGCCCCCATACTTTCCCGTCACATTTATTTAAACCCTAAAAAATTATTCTAAAAACTCAAAAAAGTGATTTTCCCCCATGCATTTTACATGGAAAATTTCAAGTCAAAACCGGCACCTATTAAAATAAAAGAATAAAAAGTTAGGGAATTTCTTTCTTCGGATTTGGAATAAAATGGGAAAGATCGTTGCCCTCTAACATGCAACAAAAATGTTGCCATGAATTTTTGGACCAACCTACTGACCATTGGCTTAATTCGAGCGCAACCGGGGCCCGTCCGTCCGTCCTCCTTCGTACAAAAGGGCGTAAGCGTCAACATTTGGCAAAGAAAAAGGGAATAAGCGCCAAAATTTGACACACAAAGAATGCGTAAACGCCAACATTTTTTTCCAACAAATTTGGTTTAAACCATTTTTTTATGACATTTTTTTTCAAACTATTTTTTCGCGCCTACTTCGATTAATTTTTTTCATGTAATATTTTGTTTTTTCCGCGTTTTAGACCATTTAAAGACTTTTGATGATAACATAAAATGTCATTTTTAATTACTTTTAATGTGTTTTAGACTATTTTGCAACGATTAAGAATATCATAAACTATCATTTCTTCTGAAAGTTTACAATTTATTATAAACATGAAAATTATCATTTTTTTCCTCAAACAAAAACAGAGAAAAAAGGTATTTTTAAAATATTTGTATTTATAGTTCTTCGAAAATTTAAAACACATGAACCATATTTTTAAACATATTTTTTATATTTTTTCATTTGCAATCACCGTGTTATGAGCCTTTAAGGCCAACTGAAAAGTAAGCACTAGGAACCCTGTTAAATTGAAAGCCACATAAAAGAGTTTATTTAAAATATTTTTTCTGTTACATAGGTTTCGAATTTCTTATCTCATCTCTATTACATCTTTTTCCCCTGTCATATGCAGATAGTCATAGAACTTTGGCAATAATTAACAAACACGTTTAGAGTTTAGAATCTACCAGCGCCAAATAATTGTTGTCCAGTCGGACAAGAATTCAGGATTACTAAAACCTCACTTTTTACATAAATTTGATTCCTACAATTTCAAACCATTTTTTTTAATCTAAAAAAACTAGAAAAGAATTTTCTCACTCAAAGATAAACTTTCACGATATGGCCATCAAAAAATAAAAGCATGTTTTTGCAAACCAAATATATATACACTGCCCTGCAAAAGTTTGGACTCACTTAGAAAATTCGTTTTTTTTTGTTGCATTTATCGCTTTAATTATAACGGAGCTAAAATTGTCTCTTTGAGAGGTTGATTGTTTTCGAAATCCTGTTTAAAATAAGCCCAGGGTGAAGCCAATTTGTCTAGTTTTTAAGTAGATATTGCAAAATAGTGTAAATTTCAATGTTTTCTTAAATTTTCAATAACTTCCGAAATAGTCAATGTTTTTAAATGTTCTTGGGTTCATTTTGAAGCTTTTTTTCACTGTATCGAAACAGCTTACGAGTATGAATCGTAAACATTTTTTTCTCGAATTGCAAGAACTTGAATTTGTAACAAAAAAGTTGGAAAAATTTAAATATTATTTTTAGTAACAAAAATATTTTTGTAAAATATATGAAACATATAATCATG
>NC_046661.1:38946503-38955061 GCF_010883055.1 Belonocnema kinseyi | reverse complement strand
ATTTGCAGAGGACAATCACGAAGACAACCTTTTTGAGAGTTTTTGGGAACTGATGGGATCGAGACCCGTTAATCCGCCCTTCCAAGGCGGAGGCCATTTGATTTTAGTTTATGGCTATTTTGAATTTAGAGAGAAATTAATTATTTAGGGAAAAGGTGTCTTCTAAGAGTGTTCAGTTCTCAATCTCGGTAGGCTAATATATCCAATAGTTTTATTACGGGAACCGTAAGGCTAGAATGTTAGTGCGGGCATTCAAAGCAAACAGGAATTTATACTAGGGAAGGGAAACCATAAACCCTAATGGGTGGAAAAACCGGGACGGCACACGAAAGACCAACTTGCAAACCCTCCCAAGCACCTGGATGACATACGGAATTAAATTGAAACGACATAGTGATTATGACATGAGCTATTTCTTAGGGATTGAGAACATATTTTCAAGATTAAGGTAAAATGAAAATAGGTGTATAAAATAATAGTAAATATCCAATTAAATCTAATTACTCTAATTCTCTCTGCATCAATGGGTAACACCGTGCAAAGAACGACGTGTGAGCTCGATTATTATTAAATTAATTATTATTTAGTTATTTATTATTACTGATAAATATTCCACTAGACCAACAGTAATAATTTTTATTTTAAAAAATCGAAGCGAAATTATTTTTAAAAATTCCTTTCGTTTAAATATGTGAAAATGAATGACCTAATGTTAATAAATATTCCACTAGACAAATAGTAATCATTTTTAGGGAAAGAACGAATTAAAAAAAATATTTAAACGATTTCCATTTGTTCAAACAATTAAAAATTAATAAACCAATGTTATTAAATATTCCACTAGACTTATAGTAGTCATTTGAAGGGGAAAAAATAAATTTTTGAAAAAAAATTTAAACAAATTCCATTTGTTTAAATAATTTAAAATGAATTAACCAATGATAATAAATATTCCATTAGACTATTCCATGTGACTTTCCCGTCACATTTTTTTAAACCCTAAAAAATGATTACAAAAACTAATAAAAATGATTTTTCATCATGCATTTTACATGGAAAACTCCAAGTAAAAACAGGCACCTGTTAAAATCGAAAAATAAAGAAAAATAAAATTAGGAAATTTCTTTTTTTGGATTTGGAATGAAATTGGGAGGATCGTTGCTCTCTAGAAAAAAGCCTTTTTGAGCCACCCTAATGGTCAGTGTTTGGCATAAGGGGACTTATTAGAGTTCTATAAAGGAATGTAAGATTCTGTCCTTAATTTTGAATATTCTTGTCTGATTTCTTGCATACGTCATCTAAATATTGGTACCTCGGCAGCGACAGAGCCGGTTTTTGGATACAATGTTTATATTTTGTTTAACAATAAAATGGGAGAGAACAATGGAGAAAAATTTCAGTGACACTCAGTGTAGCCGTATGTGGATTCTCGAGGCACTCTTCATCGACCCTCTTTAAACTCACGAGGCAGACTGCCTGACACGCTGTGAATTGCTAGTAAATCATGACCCTTTCATTCTTATGAGATTCAGACCAGTTAAAAAACTGAACTCAGGAAGTTATGGTTTGATTCCGTTTTAATTATCAAAATTAGTTTATTAACATAATTTGAAGAAATTGAGAAAAAGATTCATGAAAATCGGTTAATATTTACTGTAATTATGGAAACATTGAACTATATACAAAAGTGTACCCTTTGGCGAAAACTTGACATTGAAATTATTTAAACCAATTCCATTTATTTAAATAATTGAAAATTAATTAAATAATCTTAATAAATATTCAACTAGACCAATAGTAATAATTTTTAGATAAAAAATAAATTTTCAAAAACAAAATTATTGAAACAAATTCCATTTGTTTAATAATTAAAAATTAATTAAACAATGATGATAAATATTCCATCGGATGACTATTAATAATTTTAAATAAAAAAAGGTGAGAATACAGTGCTCAAAAGGTCGATTTCATGAAGAATCAACATTTTTGGTTTCAAGGGTAGTTTTCAGGTACTCGTGAGGGGGTGCAGGGGTGTCAAACCCATATGTCTGTTACATGAAATTCTTCCATAGATAATGCTTTACACTCTACAGGTCCCCATATTTTCTGTCACATTTTTCAAACCCTAAAAAATTATTACAAAAACTCAAAAAAGTGATTTTTCCCCATGCATTAACATGGGAAACTTCAAGTCAAAACCGGCACCTGTTAAAATAAAAAATGAAAAATTAGGGACTTTCTTTTTTCGGATTTGAAATGAAATGGGGAGGGGGGGGGGTCGTTGCCCTCTAAAAAAAATTTTTAATCCACCCTTATACAGCCATAAGAATAACTTTAAGCATTCAAGTTTACATTGCTTTGTTTTAAGTTACTGAAAAGAAAACTTCTTAAGTAACTACAAATTGTTGAAACGAGTACAAATGTATCAAACATATTTATTAAAGGTTTAAAAATTATACAATTATTTATGTATGGGTATGTGTAAATATACAAAGGTGTGAAAATCTGCAATTGAACAACGGACGGAAAGTATGGGGACCTGTAGACTGTAGAACATAATCTAGGGAAGAATTTCACGTATCAGACATATGGGTTTATCACCCCTACACACCCCCACAAGTACCTGAAAACTACCCTTGAAATCAAAAATGTTGATTCTTCATGAAATCGACCTTTTGAGCACTGTATTCTGACCTTTTTTTATTTAAAATTATTAATATTCATCCGGTGGAATATTTATCATCATTGTTTAATTAATTTTTAATTATTAAACAAATGGAATTTGTTTCAATAATTTTGTTCTTGAAAATTTATTTTTTATCTAAAAATTATTACTATTTGTCTAGTGAAATAATTATTAAGATTATTCAATTAATTTTCAATTATTCAAATGAATGGAATTTGTTTAAATAATTTAAATGTCAAGTTTTCGGCAAAGGGTACACTTTTGTATATAGTTCAATGTTTCCACAATTACTGTAAATATTAACTGATTTTCATGAATCTTTTTCTCAATTTCTTCAAATTATGCCAATAAACTAATTCTGCTAATTAAAACTGAATCAAACCATAACTTCCTGAGTTCAGTTTTTTAACTGGTCTGCATCTCATAAGAATGAAAGGGTCATGATTTACGAGCAATTCACAGCGCTCCAGGGTGTCTGCCTCGTGAGTTTTAAGAGGGTCGATGAAGAGTGCCTCGAGAATCCACATGCGGCTACACTGAGTTTCACTGAAATTTTTTTCCATTGTTCTGTCCCATTTTATTGTTAAAGAAAATATAAACATTGTATCCAAAAACCGACTCTGTCGCCGCCGAGGTACCAATATTTAGATGACGTATGCAAGAAATCAGATAAGAATATTCAAAATTGAGGGCAGAATCTTCTATTCCTTTTTAGAACTCTAATAAATCCCCTTAAGCTTTGGAGGGCTCCTCTAATTTTTCGCTCGAGTTGAGCCGAAACTTACCTGTCTCCTGTTTACCTATATATAACTGGGTGCTCCTTCCACCTTAACTATATCGAGCTTTGACAAATTGCTTCATAAGACCAAGCTTGATATGAAGGGGTGGAATTAAAATATCTTTTGGATTGACTAAAGATTTTTCAATTATGTTCAATTTTCCTACGTCAAATGATGTTCTTTTTGGCCATTTCTTTTTTTTTATAATGCTTGATACGATTTCTACTCTCCCGTAAACACAAGTTTCATTAACTTCAGATTTAAAGTATTGTCTAAAACCTTTTTCTCTATTCCTACAAGAACTTATTTTTATTTTTACAGCAAACAAATTTTTTTTCTTGAAAATGGAAGCTAAATATTCCATACCATCTTTAGCAAGTCCTAGATCTCGTGCACAGTCATTAAATTCTGCCCACGTAAATAACTGTGGAGCACCACGGTTTTCGCTATGTGGAAGGTACTGTTCTTCATCTTCATCGTTGTATTCATCGTCATCATATTCAATACCATCTTTGTCATAATCATCATATTTATCATTTTTCAGAATACTTTCGTCACTGTTATGATCAATTTCTTCATCGTTTTCAACCGTATGAGTCGTCTCTGTGCTCACTGACAATTTCCTGAAGGTTTTTGAAGTATCGTTATCTTCCACTGGTTTTGTGACGCTAGATACATCAGCATATTTGACACTACCTTTATTTTTTCTATTTATTCCATTAAGATTGGTCTTACAGAAGTAGCAGTCTTCCTCTCGCAAGGGTTGCCTCCATATCATTGGTTTTCTAATTTTGAGTGTTTTCTTATTGCCTTCATTACTTTTGTGACCAGTAAGTGACTGAAAACATGCACCACAAACGTTATGAGGAACCCAGTTTTCAGTTTGGTCTTGGACTTTTATACCAAAATAGTCTTCATACATTGATATAAGGTCATCACTAAATGATCTGCGATTTACTGGCACATCAAATTTGCCACATATATAGCAAAATGCATCTGAATTTTTTTGGCATTGATGTGCTTCAAAAGTAGTTGACTGGTTGGAATTAGTGAGCTCTTTACGTGCTATAACTGTTTGGATCGTTGGATCACTGTTATAGTTACCGGATATAAGTAGCCACATGAATATAAATCGCGCTCGATTTTATTTCTCGTTGTTTGATCTAAAAGCGATGAGCTGGAGACTTGAGCGAGCAAAGGAGTGTGGCCTAACGCGTGAAACTTCGACACCTTCCCTCTCAAGTCGAAGCTTCTGAGAAAACATTTCTCGCACGAAAGCGTGACCTTGTATCTCTATCCCTTGCTGTTTTTTCACGGCAAAAGCTAGTTATTAGATCGAGGAGCCGTTCCGTGAATTAATCTCTACCGATTTCTCTCAGTGTGGTTTGGAATTCATGGGTATTGATGAGTACATTAAGGATTTATGAGATGGATTGCCGTGAGTTCGTAGGTCTTTGGAAGTTAAGGGAAAAGAAGAATGTTTACAGACTCTTAAATATGATGTGCTTGACCGGTCTATCGATCATTGAACCTTTATTTAACCTATGTAGAACGCGGCAGAAGTTTTACATTTTCAACAGATAGAATTGCTGTCATTTTTGACAATTTACGCTTCATTACGCTGTATGAATTCAGGATATGTGTTTTAAGAATTTCTGAGTTTGGGCTTGACAGATTTAGGGTTATGAATTCTGGCTTCTTTCATTTGGGCTTTGTATGTTTAAGATTGATGTTTGCCTGAGTTTAAAATACAAATATTAATGTAGAAATTCGAAATGGCCAATTTTCGACTATAGTTATGCTTTTTACGGTGAAATCTGAACTGGCATAGTCCTTCGGACCCCGGATTCAGATTCAGTGACCCAAAAAGACATATAAATATGGTTGTAAAGTCGACGGTATATACAAATCTTTTGTTCTAATACAAAATATACAAGAAAAAACACTGTTTTCGTCGTTTTTATGTCTCTTTTTGCATTTTTTGGGAAACTATGAACTGATTGGGTTATTTGGACCCCGGATTCAGATTTAGCGACCCAAAAGGCATGAAGATATGGTTGTAAAGTTGCCAGAACATAAAAATCTTTAATTTTTATTCAAAATATACAAAAAAACGCTGTTTTCCCCTTTTTTACGTATATTTTTGCTTTTTTTGGAAAACTATGACCTGATAGGGTTATTTGCACCCCGGATTCGAAATCAGCGACCCCAAAAACATATAGATATGGTAGTGTAGTCTACCGGACAGACCACTTTTTTTGTGTGCCTGTGTTATCAATGTTTCTTACATTTAAATATTTGTGTCATGTTTACTCATTGTAGGATCAATATGAACATAGTCCTTAGTTTATTTCTGAGTTGAAAGCAAAGTTTCATGGCCCAAATAAAAGCCAGCAAGAGAAAATTCAAAATTGACAGTTTTGGAAACAAAATGGTCTGTGTGTAAGACAGCTAAATTAATGAATACTTCGCGTTACTTCATACGCAAAGCTCGAGAGTTTACACTGAGAGAGGGGATTTTTTTAACACCTCCCAACAGAGCTGGTTAGCAGTAGTTCGAATTTTGAAGTCATTTATCATTAATTAATTTCAATAGTTGTTAGCTGCATAAACATTTAACATAAGCTATGTTGGAAATTTTTTTAATTCAAATTTATCGGTTTATTTAATTGCAGGTAAAGTTATTTCTGCCGAAACAGAAACTAAAATTAAAGAGTTTTATGAATACGACGATGTTAGTTCTTCAATGCCTGGGCAAAAAGATACAAAATCGGTGAACATAAATAGGAAATCGGTTGTTTTCTAAAAACCTTTAATATTTGGACACTTGAAAGAAATATACTTGAAATTCATCAAGGAAAATACTAATATGAAAGTTGGCTTGAGTAAATTTTTCTCGCCCAGGCCAGAGCATTGTATTTTGGCTGGTTCAGGCGGAACACTTATTGTTTGCGTTTGCCCCTTCCATGAAAATATGAAGCTAATGGCATCAGGTAAACAGCGTAGAAAAAGTTATTTGATAAAATTAAATATTATTTAACGCAATTATTGAGTTAAGTTAAATTATCGTGAAACAAATCAGTAAACTCCAATTTTTAAATTTGTTTATTAAGTTTTTCATTATTTTCGCCTGGTTTCTTCCATTTTAAAAACATCAAACATTCTAAGACACAATTAAATATTCAGTTATAGTTCACAGTAATATCGTAAAGATAGTAGCATAATAATTCCTTCTTTCACAGGAAGTCACATCGTGAATTTGATGTTAAAAGAAAACCATCTTGTAAGCAACTATCAAGATATTTTGTTGCTTTCACTTTGCCCAAATGCGACAGAAAAATGTTTTTTTGGACAATGTCAAGAGTTCCCCACATTCCAAATTTTGTCCAATATTTTGTCGACAGTTTTTGATAAAAGTAACGTTCCGGAGATAAGTTACAAGCAGTGGTTCTCACAACCTAGAACAACTAAACAATCTTTAACAGTTTCAACCGAACAATTCATTCAAAACTTTTGCGAATCCGGTAAAGCATTCCTTATTAATTCTTTTACCGCGAATGAACAGGCAACTTGTTACAAAAATGTGAAAACAAATTTGCAAGATGAGCAATGTCTTTTAATTTGTGATTTTGCAGAAAATTATGCGTTTGTTATCCAAAATGCTGTCCCTGGTGTTCATTGGAATAACGACCAGGCAACCATTTTCCCAATAGTTTTTTATTTCAAAAATGATGGTTCAATTCAGCACAAGACTTTGGTTTTTATTTCGGACTGTAAAAAAAACGACTCAGTCGCAGTTTACGTAGTTTTACAAGAATTTAACAAGTTTCTTTCGATCTTCTATCCAAATCTGAGTGAATGCATTTATTTTTCGGACGGAGCGCTTCAGCCATTCAAAAACGCGAAACATGTTTCAACTATTTATCACCATGAGCAAGATTTCGGGCGTTCTGCAAAGTGGCATTTTCAAGCCACCGCACATGGGAAAGGCCCTTGTGACGGAGCAGGTGGGGCTCTGAAAAGAAAAGCACAAAGGGCAAGTCTACCAATGAGTGCAGATAGTCAAATAAGTTCGGCATTGGAATTGTATGAATGGGCAAAGAATGACGGGTGTTTTTCTAATATATCGGTGATTTACAAAAATGAACGAGATTATGAAGCAGCTGCTGAATTTTTAAAAGTTCGATTTGAAAATTGCGTAACAGTAAAGGGGACACAAAAGTTACATTACATCGAACCCGTGCAAAATCACCAATTAAACGTGAAAATTTACTCTTCTTGTCCTAGGTTTGAATATGTTAGCTTTTCAAAAAATGTATCAAAGCGAGCTTTGAAACGAAACGCGAAATAGATAGGAAATTCGTATCTAACGATTTTACTGTGCTGTATAGAAATGTTTTCCTTCACAATACTACAGCTTATACGAATTATTGTTCTTTTGATAATAATAAAAACATTGTTTATGCATATAACGAATTCGGTAAACATAATTTAATTAACAGAATTTGAAAAAAACTATAGCTGACTCTCATTCAAAGTTGATTGACTGGAAGCCTTTGGGAAAATACCCACGATTACGTAAGTTAACGAACTCGACTATACATGCTCGTGGTAGACTGGGTAAGACGATGCAGCAGCTCGCGCTGAAAGTAACACGGCTCTACATTATTTGTTATATCTCAAAAACTTATTGACAGTCCACTCTGAAATTTCCGAGAGATACTCTCTGAAGTATATTGCAAAATTACACAGGAAAAAATTTCATTTCGGAGATACCTTTTTCTTGTGAATGCAATTTGTTTAACATTTTTGCATGTTTCCCGGATAAATAAATAATTAATATTTTTCGCATATTACACAGTCAAAGTATGAACAGTTATGAACTTCATCATAAAACATCCAGATTCTAATGAATAAATAATTTTTACTTTTGAGCATTTCAAAAAAGTGATCTTCATTAGATTCTGAAAGTTCAAATAATGATAACTTGTTAATTTCACATATCGTACTGAAAAGAAAAAATACGTGTCTTCTATTTTTGTGTTAAAATCAAGAAAAATATAACTTTGAGTGGATTTAAATTTTAGTGGTAA